>NW_004524651.1:11448013-11448583 GCF_000260255.1 Octodon degus
ATTGCACGCTTCTTTTCTTTTCCTTTTCAAAAGAATACAAAATAAGAAAAAAAAAAAAAAAAGACCATTAGAAATAATATAGAATTTCACTAAACAAAATAGTAGGGATTTGACAATGGCTTTTGTATTGTAAAATGTTGTCTTCAAATTAGTTTAGATTACCAGATACAAGCATGCAAAATTGGTAAAAATTAAAAAAATTAAAAACTATGAAAAATTAAAAAGAAGAAAAATGTAAGTATTAACTGTTCCTTTCAATAGACCAACAGAAATCAGAAGTGCAATTGTCACAGCTATCCTATATACATACATAAGTATATTTTTCGCTTCTTTCTTTTTCCTTTGTCCTCACCCCAGTTGCTCCTTCCCGTTGGAACAGATTCTTTCCTCGTTGCAGTGTCTATTGTATCTTTCAAATTTGATTTACTCTTTCAAGTTCTTATACTAGCAAGACAATATGATGTTTGCACATGTAGGTCTGATTTGTTTCACTTACGAGTATAGTCTTTAGTTGCATCCATTTACCCGACTTGATCTTTTTATATCTGAGTAATACACTATTGTATAAAA
>NW_004524651.1:11450006-11457406 GCF_000260255.1 Octodon degus
GCCCGCCATCTGCAGGGGATGTGAGGGGCCTCTTAGGCCACAAACTCAGTGGTCACCATGTCATTGGTGTGGCCTGCAGCCCCGGTCCTCAAGAGCAAGGAGCAAGAGGAGGCCATTGTGGCCGTGCTGGGCCAGGTGCAGTGCAGGGACTGTGGCCAAGGGCTGCAAGTGTCACAGCCAGTCTGTAAACATGGAGAGATGGATCAGGTAAGCAAATTCACATTAGAACAAGTGATGTTCCCACAGAAATGGATGTGTCTCCGCAGATGTTTGACTTTTGATTAGCTCATTTTCAATATATGTTACGTGATAATGTATACACACAGGAAATATTGTTTGATTTCCACTCGTTGAATCTCTCAGTCAGGTGAATAACCCGAATGACACGGTGATTCTCCCTCCCTGAGCCTCCGGCAGTATCAGTTTATGGTGACATAAAATAAATGAAACACTAATAAAATTTTTGAAAAACAATAACCAACCCAAAAGGCTGTGCCCCAGGGAAGGAATAGCTGCAGAAATGGCAGGGGTGGACCCACAGAGTGGCTCTGCCAGCCACTTCCGGTCTGCACCTCCACTTCCGGTCTGCGCCTTCACTTCCGGTCTGCGCCTCCACTTCCGGTCTGCGCCTCCATTTCCTGTCTGCAGGAGTGTTTACCATCTACTGCCCTGGATGTGGGGAGGTCTGAGGGTGCTGCTTTGTCTAATGACCTGGGCTTAGGGATTAGCTCATCTCATTCATCCCAAATGACACGAAAGAAGCAGGCAGCAGGAAGATGCGTCTTCACGGGCCGCCTGGGCTTCGCACCCTCATCGCCTTGTCGCCGCGGAGCCCGGTGCCCGTGTCGGGCCCCCAGAGCGCCTTCTTGGCAGGACTGACATGCAGAGCAGGAGGGCCCTGACCGCAGGCTTCTCCGTCCTGTCCTCCCCTGGCTCCCACTGGGTCTGCCCAGCTCCGTCTCAGCCTGCTAGCTGGCCTAACACCGCGGCCATGGCTTGTCTCTCCTTGTGCCCCCTCCTGACACTGGCTTTCGCCTTCTGATTCCTTTTTCCCACTTGTTTTGTGTTTTCTCAGCACTCGTCCTACAGAGTGCCCTTGAAAGCTGCTGAGTTTTGAAGGGTGGATTTGCACAGGGAGGGTGGCAAGGACAGAAGGGGCCGGTGCGCACCTCCCACAAGGCCACTCACCCCAAGGTCTGCCCCAGTGTGGCTGGGTGGGGTGCTGGGACCATTAAAGGGTGGGAAACTGATGCTAATTAGATCACTGGGAATGCCACCCTTGGAAGGATCAGTTCTTTTCTGCAAGAGTGAATTGCTTTAAAAGGAGCAAGCCTAGCCCCGACTCCTGCTTCCTGTCTCATTGCACGCTTGTTACATTTTTATTTTCCTGAGTCCATGTTTCAGTACCTGATGGCCACACTCCATGTGCAGAGGTGGCACGGGGACATCGCACACACTCATCCTCTGCCTGTCTCCTCCCTTCTCCCCTCTCCCTCCGCATCCATTGCCGGGTTTCCGTCCTGTCTGCAAAAGACCAGCCTCCCTGCTCTCTACCATCCATCTTTCATTTTGCTCCTTAGTTGTGCTGTGGGCTTCTCATGGAAAAGAAACCATGCAGTATTTAAACTTGTGTGTCTGGAGCTGGACCAAGTGGCGCACGCCTGCAATCCCAGCACTCAGGAGGCTGACAAGGAGGATTACTGAGTCGGAGGCCAAGCTGGGCTGCATGCTTAAGTTCCAGGCCAGTCTGCACTACATAGCAAGACCTTATCTTAATAATTAAACAAACTTGTGTGTCGGCTTATTTCGCTCAGCATGTGGCCTCAATGTGCATCCATTTTCCTACAAATGATTTGAGTGTATTCATGAGAGAGTATTACACTGCCAGGAAGAAGATGAACTTCAGTCACGTGTGCTTGTCTGCACACACACACCATTGTGATTTGACCCATCGTGATGTTATCCATAGACACCCAGGGGTGGAGCTGCTAATCGTGAACTTTCCTCTTTTCTTTACATAGTCCCTCACCTCAGGTATTTTCTTATAATAACAGAAAATAGACTGCAGCAGCACAGTGTGAGGAGGACCTCAGAGTCTTCATTTTCCTGTGCAGAGACAAGGCCCCATGTGGCAAATCTGCAGTCTCCTTTTGGTCCACGCTGATCTGGAGGACAATTGGGCCTGGTCTCCCCCTCCAGCTCGCTGTGTAGACCAAATAGGTTGGAAAAGAGACTGGTGTGAGGGGTCCGACCGGGCTATGGTGTGTCCCTGGGCCAGGTGCTGTGCAGGCACCCAGAGGCCCTGAGCCTTGCAACCTGTCCAGCTAACAGTCACTAACACTCCTTAGTGAGTGCGTGCTAAGCATGGCCCTGGCTCCCCACTGGTACCATGGAGCTTGCACAAGCCACATCACATCAATACTGACATTACTCTCACTTTATAGCTAAGGAAGCCAAGACCCAGTGCCAGCCCAGGGACAGTGTCAAGGTGTCCCAGATAGCAAGTGAGGACACAGAGTTCAGGCTCAGGCCATCAAAGCGCCATGATTCACTAGAACAGCTTCATGCTCACCTGGTCTTCTCCCCGTATGTGAGTCAGTCTCCAAATTTCCGCTCTGTGAGAATGACCGGTGTGCAAGATTAACGAATGGTCGACTGCAACACATAGCTAATCTAAGTCAGTGTGACGCTGGGCATGGAAGGCCTGCCTGAGGATTGTTGCCAACAACACAAAAGGAGAGCTGGCAGGGAGGAGTCAGAGCTGGTGGTTCTCCTGGAGAAGCTCGTCGTGCTGGCCTTCCTGATATAAACTTGGCTGTTACTGTCAGAGGAACTTGGGTCCTGCTGTCACTGAGGATGGCTGCAGCTCTCTTCATGAGAGCTCTGGTCCTTACATTGGATGTTGCTTCTTGGCTCCAGGGCTGATTCCCAGTGGCTGGCACAGACCCTTCATCCCCCTGGCGTAGACTTGTTGGCTTCCACCACTGAGATTTGGGCCTTCGCAGTACAGATCCTTGATACAGCCTTGCACAGGACATTGCTGTGAGCTCGTCACCTCCAGCTGGACTCATGGAGGACACTGCCATGGGCTCCAGGTCTTTAGCTAGATTCGCTGGGTCTCATGCTTGGACAGATCTCAAGCTTTTCTGCATTTGACTTTTTGCCCTATAAATTATGTGTCCTGTATTAAATCTATTCCTTTATAAACCCTGACTACAAGGGGCCGGGGAGATGGCTCAGTGAAATAAGCGCTTCCCTGGCAAGTGCAAGCGTCCGAGTTCAATCCCCGGTTCCGCAAAAATAAATAAATAAATAAATAAAAATAAAAAATAAATAAATAAACCCTGACTACGGCAATCACTCAAATTGGATGAGAAAAAAAAAATTGGATGAGGGCCTCAACCCAGTGACCTCATTTCTATTTAAATAAGACAAGTTTTGTTGCTGCCACACAAATGGTACCAAAGCAATGGATGGTTTGGTGAAATACCATTCACATCATGTCAGAACTCATAGACGTAAAAGACTGTCTAGGATTAGTGTTTTAATGTGGCACATAATGTACAAAAATTTTATCTAGAAAATTTATATCAACATTCATAAGTGACATTTGTCTGTTATTTTCCCTGTTTTGAATGTTTAAAATCAGATTTAGACATCAGGGCAATGCTTGTTTCCTAAGGTGATTTACAAAGGTCTTTTCTGAAGGCTCCAGGATGACTAAAGGGGCACCAGGAGTCAGCCAGCCTCTGAAGGTTTACTAGGATTGTCCCAGGAAACCAGAGTGTGTGTGTGGGTGGGTGGGTGTGTATGTGGGTGTGTGTGTGCGCTTGCACGTGTGCACACACATGTGTGTGTGGTGTTTCTTTAATAACTTCCTGCTACAGAAATTGGTCTGTTTATGTATTTTCTGTTTCCAAAGAGGTCCATTTTGGTAAATTGTGTTTCTTTAGAAAGTTATACATTTCTACTAACTTTTCAATTATTTTTTCAGGGAGCTTCATAGTCTTGAGGTTAAATTTCTTCCGTATCAAGTTCCTTCACCTTTGCCATTTCTTAGTTCATATATTTGGTCTTTCTAACCTCTCATTCTTTCTCTTTATTGAGTTGGCTAATGCTTTGTCTCTTCTGTCACTTTTACGCAAGATATTGATGTATTGGTTGTAATTACTGTGCCAGATTCCTAGGCTCTCTTGACAGACACCCTGAGAGGGCAGCCTGGCCTCTCCGAGTGTGTCTCTCGGGTTACCTGGAGCCTACGGGGCTGTGTTTGGTTCTCTATTCCTTTCCACCCTATTTCCTTCTGCCCTTTCTATGTCATAATTCTTTTATGTTAAAAATCACCATGTTGCTGATGGTGATGCGCACTTTTTCTGTGCAGTGCGCTTTTGGTGCACTTTTGAAGTTTTATATTTTCTTTCTGTTCTCAGGAAGATGTAGACTTGTTCTTGTGGTCGTCTTTGTGCTCACAGCTTTTAAATGCCACTATTTGTGTTATCTTTTACCCTGTAGGTTCTTAGTTCCTCCCTTTTTCCATCCCTTAGGCACAGATTGCAACTCCCCCACACCTGGGCATTTGCCTTACTCAAGGAGAAGGCTGAGTCTGTGACCCAGGGAGGAAAACACTGTGTGACTTCTTGGCCTTTTTCCTCCATGACCTTAAAAACCACCCTTTCTGAGAGAATGTTTTCTCTCTATGTGACTCTCCTTAGGCACACTCTACGTCATTGATCATGTTCCTCTTTGGCCCCATAATCTCCTTGATCAGAAAATTTGGGACACTACTGAGTTACGTGACGATACAGTACAAGTTCTCATATGTCCTGAGTCTTAATTGACCTTGGAAGGCTAGGGCCAAAATGTTGGCTTTCCTTGCAGCCCTCCTTTTTCTAATTTTGGTCTGCAAACTTAGGTTGTTAACCATCCAGAAGACAAGCTTATTGTTATTACCATACAACCTAGGCTGTTAAGCTTAACCTCACTATCTGTCTGAATATCAAACATCTGAGGCATAACATGGAACAGGTATTTTTCATCAAGTATTGATATGTTGAACTTTAAGTCCCTACGCAATACGATGAAAAAACATTTTAAAAATTAAAATATATTTTAAAAATAGGCATAAAGACTCAAGCTTTCACAGGAAGGACATTGCCCAAGAAATGGCTGTGACTCATCCAGATGGCTGACACTGACAAAGGATCGCCAATCTGAGGTACAGGATCTCAGGATAAATCCTGAGGGGATTTCACTGACCTTATCAGACACAAAAGCTACAACTCTTGTTGCATAGGTCCTGCTTTACCTTGCTCTTAACCATCCAGCAGAAAAGTATGAAAATGAAATATAAGAAGTAAAGCCATGCTGTTATGTTGAGCTGTGGGGGACTCAGGTCAACAATTTCTGACATTGCCAGTGAAGCAGAAGACCCAATACTATTATGGACTACTGGACTCTTTTAGAATATTTTGCTGAGTTAACACATCTATAATATTCAAATAACGGAACTTAACAAAAAAAGGGGATACAGATGAATGTCCATTTTGTATCTGTGTAATCAAAATGGTTAGGATAGATATATAGTTACATTCTCTTAATGAATAGAGGGATTCGTTGCAATAGTGTTTGTAAATAGGATCTCATGTCTGCATCTTGTACAGCAAATAACCACTAGGAAGAATGTATGCAATGTGTTAATTATTGAAACTGTCCTACCAATTTGAAAAAAAAAAAACCAAAACCGCCCTTTCTTCTAGTCAGACAAATGGACACGCACACGCACACGCACACGCATGCGGAGCTCCAGCAATGATCTCCTGCAGCTTCCCTTCTTGTGCAGCAGCACCCATGGATTCTGAGGGTCTTCATCAAAAAAGAGGGAGCAGCCCAGGTGGCCCAAGTTCGCCTGCAAGGCAGAGTCCTCCCCTGTGCAGCACTGGGACTCTGGAGAGGCCTGCCAGGGAACAGGCGTCCCTGTGGAGTCCCCAAGTTAGGGACGGCTGACACCGCGTCAGGCTGTGAACGCGCTCTCTGGAATTGGCTGTGGCCGCTGAGGGGCGAAGGCGCGGCGTGGGCCCACCGGGCAGCCAGGCTCCTTCCGCCCGCGCCGGAGCTGGGTCCCCGAAGCGCCGCCCACTGCCTGGCACGCGGCAGAGAAGCAATCCGCAGCGGAAGCTCTTTCTCTCACCTCTGCAGTTTTCCTGCAGTTCTGAAGATTTCTTTTGTGCAAAAACAAAGAGGAAAAGAAAAGGCTTTCATCTGCCAAGATTTTTACTTATCACCTATGAAAGGGGATCGTCTTCTACAGATTTCGAAATGCCTTAAAAACCGGTATCAAAGAGTCCAAGGCCCATTAATCTAAATTGCTTTAACACTTCGAGAAGAATAAAAGGCACTTTCTCCAATCTGCAAATGAGTGTAACCTACAAAATTGCACATTAAATGCTGGGGGAGAGGAACACCTTAGGTTCCTGCTTGAAACAAGCGTTCTTTGAAGGGAAAGAAATATTACTTCAATATTTTAAAATCATGTTTTGAAATAGATGAGAACGAGACAGATATGCACTTAGGTCCAACGAAAAACGACATGGAGGAAAAAACCCTACTTCAGCTGAAACTAGTTCCCATGAAATTTCATTCGATAAAATTTCCCAAGAAGAGAGCCACTCAACAAAGGGGCTATTTTTACAGCCTTTTCAGAAGCCCTTCTACGTGGATCTAAATTTCTATGCCATTTTTCACCTGGAAAGGAGACACACCATTCTCAGAGTTGAGAGCAGAATTCTCGCGCTAATCAGGAGAGCGAAGTCTTTTGGTTTTTCAGCCCTTCCCGTTTAAATTTATTCTCTGGTGCTCACATGGTGAAAATAGAGCATAAGGCCTATCATATTGGATGATCTTGGTTGTGGAGCCCCAGCCAGGGCGGGAAAGCCTAATAAGGTACCCACACATTGTGGCTATACTCGAGTATCTCCAAGAAGCTAATGGAGTTTTACCACAGTTCTTCAGTCTGATTAATCCCTCCTCATCCGACAGAAGGTCCTGAGGAGCCGGGGTCTGAGCGGCAGTGCTCTCCTGTGGGAGACCCCTCCCCTCTGCACCCAAATTCTGCTCTGAGCCTGGGGGCTCTGACCCGCTGGGGAGACACACTTGCTCAGGGCCAGCACTCCGGGGTTCCCCCCAGTTTTCCTGTATTATAGAATTAACACAGACTAATGTAGAAAAGCTATAGTATTTGAGTGAACAGAAACTGTAAGAGAAAACCACTCATCACGCACAGCCGCTGTTGTCAGCTTTGCACTCAACCGCCCAGATACGCAGCTTTTCCTGAGCAGAGATGCAAAAACAGATGAGATGCTACTGTACGTCTTACAGAGAGAGCGAGAGAGAGAGCGAGAGAG
>NW_004524651.1:11458006-11459946 GCF_000260255.1 Octodon degus
GCGGAGAGATACAGAGGGCCACCTGTGTGTGCTACGTAGCACACACACGCATTTACCAAAGTGCCTACATTGAGTTGTCAGCAGCCTCAAAAAATTCCATTTGTTAACTTCCAAACCCCTTTAGCTGAACGATTACTTCCAAATGTTTGTCACTATAAAATGTTAACAGTGAAATCTATGCGTATATATAGTGATTTTTTTAAGGATTTTTATTAACTTTTACTTTTGAGTCACTTAAATTTTTTCTTTGCTATCTCCTTCCCTTTCACATTCGATCTTGCCCTGTGTCTCCAACATAAGCAGTGGTGTCCTCGTGGCTTCTGTCTTCCTCCATGCCCCTCCATGTGGATGGAGGCACGAGGTGTAAGCTGAAGGCCACATTAGAAGAGGTCTGTAATTTTTTTTCAGTCCCAGAGATTGAATTCAGGACCATGCACTTGCCAGGCAGGCACTTATGCCACTGAGCTATATCCCTGGCCCAAGAGGTCAGCAATTGAATGATAGTGTTTGTTTGAATGAAAACAGTAAGATCCCAGTAAAGAGTTAAAGAGGGGCTTGGTTCCTTCATAGACAGGCAGGTCGGAAGGGAGAAGCCCTGGTGTGGACATTGGCGATGTCTAGTGCTCCCTGGCGTGTAGCTGTGCTTGAGGTTTGTTTTTGTCCTCCTGTGTGTTCCCTTGCATTCTGTCACTCCAGCCCCGGCCTGTGCACCCACATTTCCACCACTGACATCCCTCCATCTCATTGGCCAGACGTGTCCACTGTCTGCTTCAAAATCCTGAGGACTAGTAGGTTCTAATCCCCTGCGCAAAGTGCATAGGGAACCACAAGGGGAAACAGCCACAGGGCTGAGTACTGTGGTCTCTAAAAGAATAGGGACCCTGAGACACAGTCCTAGCCAAGGTCCATTGACTATGTGGGAGAGCTTCCTGCTACCCTGCGCCAGCTGAACCAGATACTGGTCCCAGCCCAGGCTCGGTGTGGGCGAGACCCTCTCCCACCCACTTGGGACACCCCCCAACACTCCGCAGCACCTCCCCCACCCCACCCGCCAAGTAGGAATTTCTGCCACGTTCCGGGAACCCCCAGACCCAGTCCCAGCCCAGACCCAGTGAGTGTGAGGGAGAGCTTCCTCTCCCACCTACTCCACCCTGCCCCTTCCAGGCACAGCTCAGGCCTGGCATACATGCCTGCAGTGTAACCCTGCAGCTGCAATCCCTGCAGAGAGTGTAAAGGATAGATCCACACAGCTAGTCCAGGAGCAGAATATCTTGCCACAGGGGCACAACAGGTTCACCCTCAAGGGCAGCAACGGGAAGGAGCTGAGCACAGCAGCCAGACCCAAGCCAGACACAGCTGGATAAGTCCAAATTTGTAGAGCTGCACCTGAACTTCAGTACGTGCGAAGGTTATAACTACAACAAAGGTCAGAAGACAGTGCTACACAAAATGACGAGAAGGAACAAAATGCAACCTGAGAACCCAAGCCCACCCGTAACAAGTGCAGAAGACACTAACACAGAACAAATTGGAAATCACATAGCTGAAAGCAATGAATCAACGGCTTCTGAAATAAAGAAACAGCTGCAGAAAGCTGTAGAAGACCTCAGATTGGAAATGAAAAAAGAAATCCCTGAATTAATAACATCTGCACTAAAGAATCAAATGCAGAAACATATGGAGGAAACACAGTGCCCACCCAGAACAAGCGCGGAGGACACTAGCTCGGCTCAAATGCATGAATTAACAGCGTCGATAGTAAATAAACAACAGCAGAAAGATATAGAGGAAATTAGAGCGCAATTCTTTTCTGAAATAGAAAAAAAAAATTCTCAGAACTCATAGCATCTGAAGTAAAGAGGCAACTACAGAAACATAGGGAGGAAACCCAATCTGAAAAAAACACTGCAGTAAAAGAATTTCTAACTGCTTCTAAAGAA
>NW_004524651.1:11466819-11471635 GCF_000260255.1 Octodon degus
GGATAGATATATAGTTGCATTCTCTTAATGAATAGAATGATTTGTTCTAAAGGTGTTTGTGAATAGGATCACAAGTCCGCATCTTGTACAGCAATTAACCACTAAGAAGAATGTATGCAGTATGTTAATTATTGAAACTGTCCTAGCGATTTGATTTGAAACTGTCTCATTGCTATTTGTTTATCAATAAAATTATTTTAAAAAAGAATAGGAACCCTGAGGGTCATACGTGGAGCTGAACAACAGCAAAAGAGCAGCTGTTCCCTCTCTGCGTGTGTCAGCTTAGGGACCCAAGGGGCACCTTTGTCTCCTGCAGGACTCCAGGCAGTGAGTGCTAGGGCACTGGGGTCTTCCTCAGGCAGCAGCACAGCCCAAGGTCATTTCGTGCAGAGCCTCTCAGATGGATACAATTCGGCCAGATGGAAATATACGTCTCATCTGACGCGACAACTCACCAAGTCCCTGTGGTCTTTCTGCAGTTGAGACCCCTGCATTTGCATGGGTGAGCATGCCCACTGGTGAGGTGAGAGGTTGGGCTGGACTTCTGGTCCTTTGTGTCAAACCCCTCCCGCCTCCAGCTCTGGAGGGCCACGGAGTTGCTGCGGTGGCACAGCGCTTGTCCCACTTTCCTTGCTGAACCCCATTCACCAAGGCCCTCTGCAGGTCAGAGCAGCCTGCACAGGACGACCCGGTGAATTTGGGGTCCCCTCCAAGGGTGGAGGCTAGGATCAGCCTGCCTGTCCCCCGCGGCACCCCGTGTTTTGGGAAAGGCCCCTCAACCCCTCTGGGTAGAACCTAAATACTGCAAAATGGCACTTTCCACAACACGGCAGCCCACAATTCTGTCACCTTCACTAGTGTAACTTGCTCTAACATAGTCTGGTGTCAGAATCAGCATCATTGTTTTATGAGGGAGAATTTATATAACGACTCCAGAGAATTATCACTGTGAAGCAGAAACCTGACAGCACGTGAGACACCTTCTCTGGACTGTGCTGGAAGCTTTAAAAAGAACATTGCAACCACGAGGAGACCAGTTGTTAGAAAACAGAGCTGCTCCGAACGTTTTCAGAACTTGTACTGTGTGCTGGCTGCGGAGGAGTCCACGCCTTCAGACACCCTGTTCCTGTGTGGCTCAGCCACCAGGAGGGCGCTACGTTCACTTTCAGTAGCTTGTTTGAATCTTTTATTGGATTTAAAGTTGGTTCCCATAAAGAAAGAAAATGGTTTGCAGCAGCCAATACAATCAATCCAGTAACCTGACCTGCCTCAAATTCAGTTTCTTCACCTTGTTTTGAGTTTAGGCTCAGTCTGTTGGCAGGACGGCTGTGGGCATCTTTAAAAAAAAAAATTACATTTCTCTCTGTTTTTATTAATTTTATTGAGAAACAAATAGCAATGAGACAGTTTCAAAACTGATTAGTAGGACAGTTTCAATAATTAATACATTGCATATTGTTGTCTTTGTAGTGGTTATTCACAATACAAGATGCAGACATGATATCCTGTCCAAACACTATTAGTAAAAATCTTTCTCATTGAATTAAGAGAAAGTAACTGTATATCTATCCTATTTTGTATATACAGATACAAAATGGTCCTTCATTTGTATCCCCCTTTTTTTGTTTAGTTTTGTCAGAGATGGGTATTCCATTGCCATTTAAATATTGTAGGTGTGTGAATTTTGCAAAATAATCCAATATAGTCCAGTAGTCCATAATAGTAGTGGGTTATCTGCAGAACTGGCAATGTCAGAAGTTGTTGATTTGAGCCTCTTACAGCTCAGCATATTAATATGGCTTTACTTTTTATACCTCGTTTTTATACTTTTGTGCTGGATGGTTAAGACCAAGATAAAGCAAGACCTATATGACAAGAAATGTAACTTTTGTATCTGACAAGGTCAGTCAAACCCCCTCAAGATTTACCCTGAAATCCTGTACTGCACTTTGTAGATCCTTTGTCCGTGTCAGCCATGTGGATGAGTCATGGCCATTGCTTGGCCAATGTGCTCTCTGTGAAAGCCTGAGAGAATGTTTTCTCTCCAGGTGACTCTCCTTAGGCACACTCTACATCATCAATCACTTTCCTCTGTGGCCCCATGATCTCCTTGATCAGAAAATTTGGGACACACTGAGTTACAGGATGGGAATCTTTTCAGACTCGGATTTGTGTTTCAAGCTCACAGCTGTGCTCTGGCTTGCTGCTAAGGATGTTTCACGAAGAGAGGTTCCCCTCACAGCTCCCAATGTCAGCCATCACTCCGAGCTCCACATCATGGGTGGGGCTGGGACGAAGCATACACTGCCAGTGAGCGGAGCACTGAGGGCTGGGCTGCCCCAGAAAGCCTTTCCTCCCTGTCTCTCTCACACTGTCCAGCAGGCCGGCCCTGCCACGGACAAATCTTCCCTTCAAACTCACACTGGACCTTAATCTCCAAGCTCTACACATAGGGATGACGCCTTTGAGATGTTCCCATGAGGATGGTGTCCGTGACAGCACTAGCAATGGTTGAAGAGGAGCAGCCTCCAGGTTGCACACGTGCTCCGTCTCTCCGTGTCACACTCTCTGCCGTGCGAGGTCACAGCAAGAAGATTTCACAAGGGGCAGGCAGGGCCTGCTCATGGGCCTCAGCCTACAAAACCCTAAGCCAAAAACAGACTTCTTTACACACCAGCTGGCCTTAGGGGCTTGGTTATGGCCACAGGAAATGAACTAAGAGGCACCCCTGCTCCCGCCCCACCCCGCCCCACCCCAGGAAATGTGTGGAGAAGACCAAGGAGGCTACCACTGAAGTGATACCATTCAGCTAGAATGCACTTAGAAACTAAACTTGCAGAAGAAGGACGCAAGCCCACTGGCTGGCCCTGTTTCCTCGGCTACCTGCTGCAGCCAAGTCGACCTCGCCCCCACCAGATCCCTGAGGTGATCTCAAGCTGGGCTCACAGATTCCAGGGCAGCAACTGCAGGTTTGCAGCACCAGCTGTCATTTTCTGTTTATTTCCAATGATCTTTAGACCAGAAAAGCTCTGCCAGGAGCTCCTCTCTGAGGGGACTGTCGTTTAGAGCTGATCACCATGACTTCTCTGTCTTTCCAGGCATTATTCAAGACAAGCTGCTTTTCTTTGCTGGTTCTTTTCTCTAAGCCAGCGTTCTATGCCATCCTCCCTACCCCCCCCCCTTGGGCCTGAGGCTGGACCTGCATGTATCCTGGTTGGACCACTGCTCTCCCTAAGGCAGAAATGGGTGGGCACCAACTCCAGGCCACCAGCAACAGTGGATGGCAAGGGGCAATGTTGGCATGTAGAGATGATGCCGGTCAGGAAACCAGCTGCAGACTGCAAGGAGCGAGGAGACTTAGTCACGAGGAGCGGCTGCCAGCGATGGGAATACACTGGGCAGCCCTGCACTCCGTACGCATCACAAGGAGAATGGTGTTGAGAGGAGAGGAGAGAAAAAGGGTCCCGTAGAGAGGGGTTATTGGAGTCGGGGCGGGGAAGCCCTTCCATCTTACGGACAGGAAGGTTTCACAAAGAATGGAGCCGCTGCTCGGACGCTATGCAGCAGGCTGGTGCTGGGTGAGGTCACCTGGCCCACAGGCGAGTGGCACTGACATCCAGCCAAGTCTTTCTCCCCACCAAGTCTGCATCACCAGGGGAAAGGCATCCTTTCCTGGTCAGCACACACACCACCACGCACACACATGCGATCGCATGTCAGGGGCCCTTCGGACACTCTCCAGAGACTACAGGTAAGAGATGGCCACAGCGACCACTGGGCTGGGCAGGCTGGTCTGCCAGTGGCCATGAGATGCCCAGAGGCAGAGAAAGATTTTAAGGAGCAGACATGGGTGGAGGGTGAAGTAGGCTTAGAATGTGGGAAACTCACAGGTGCCATTCCAGGAAGACTGAGTGTGCAAATAGCAGGTGTGCAAATGAGCGGGTGTGCATCACTACCTGAGACACGAAGGCAGCAAGGGCAGTTGTGTCCTTCCCCACGCCAGCCGTGCTCTGCAAGCTGTGGCTCCCAGAGCCGGGAGGATCCCAGTAAATGAGTGAGCTTCAACTATTTAAAACTTTCTGAAAAGCGATTTGGCTTTAGATAACAAAAGCCTCACAAACATGAAAATCATTTAGCCCAGTAATTACTGTAATTACACTTGCAGGGCTTTATCCAAGGGACATAAAAATGAATATAAAGATCTTCGCTGCATGTATAGAAAAAGATTTAAATGACCCAATGTCTAACATTAGTACAAAAGAGTTTATTAATGTCTACTATTCAAGTATAAGAATTAAAATTATGTTTATGAAGTGCTTTTAAAAACCAAAAACAATATCAAATGAAAAAACAGTAGAATCCTAGCACTGCCCAGAGGCAAAGGCTGGAGGAAAATACCGAAAGTATAAATAACGGAGGTGGGATTTGGGGGCTGCTCTTCTATTTTTTACCCTTTCGTTGTGCACAACAGATACACGTGATTCTTCTAGTCAAATAAAAAAGAAAAAGTATCAGAACAAAAGGTGCAGAACTGGCTGGTGAGCAGAGCACAGTGCAGGCAGGCTGTGATGCGTGGGGCATGGGCCAGCAGGTGGCACTGGGGACCAGCTTGGGGACTCAGCTCAGGGCAGGAGGCTGTCAGGGCTTCTCTGGAGCAGCAAAGGGAGCCTCTGGGTCAGAATGTCCAGCAGAGCCTGAGACTGCCTCCCTGATGGGCTCATCCACTGAGAGAAGCACCCTGCTGAGCTCGCCTGCGCGTCAGGTCAGCCAGGAGGCCTGGGCCTCTGCCTCACCCCACCAGCCCACAGAGGAGCCA
>NW_004524651.1:11472030-11473265 GCF_000260255.1 Octodon degus
TTAGATGCCACAGATCAAATTTGGAATTTTTTTTTTTTTAGTTCATTTAGTACAGAGTCTCACTACACAGATCAGACTCAGTGATTCTCCTGTTTTTAGCCTCCCGAGCACGGAGATTATAGGTGTGTGCCACCACGCCCAGTCTCAATTGCTGTCTCATGGTGCCCTAGGGGCAGGGCCAGCATGGCACATTTGGGATTAAGCCCCGGTTGTTGCATCTGCCTCAGCAGGTGCTTTAATTCACTGAGCTATCTGGCAGGCCCAAACTTGGAATTCTTATATCAATTCCTTAAATCCAAACTCTTTCCTAGAAAAGTGGAGGTGACCGGACGAAACTATTTTTCAAGTAGGGGAGATGACACCTGATTATAGTGGAGAATTCTGCCAAGTCCTGGAAGAAATGTGGGCTTGCTTAGCACTCCTGGTTATAGGGCTTAGGATCAGGCTGAAGGAAGGGAGTCTTGGATTCTGGACCCTCTCCAAACTGTCGTGTGCATTGAAGACTCAAGTCATTCTGTTGGAACGATTTCCCTAAAAAAAAAAAAAAAGAAAAAAAAAAAAAAAAAGAAATCCTATCCAATCCATATTTCTTTTTAAGAACTTCAGGGGGAAAATTCTGTTTTCTGAGTTGGTACAGAATTAGAAAAGAGAGGAAAAAATGCTCTCTTTATGGAAGACATTTATTTAGTAAGACATTTTCCTTATCCCTGGGCAAAATGAAATACACAATCTTAAATTCTCTGTTTGGCTTTAAATGTGGTGTATGTTGTTGCATTTCCGGCTAGTTGAAATTTTTTTGTGTTTTTGTTGTTGTTGTTGTTGTTGTTGTTGTTGTTTATATATAATTTGACAGGAGGTTGTGGAGGGAAGCTGTTCACCTGTGGCTAGCTGAAGGTTAGCGATTGCCTAGAAAGGGGGAAAACGCTCTTCTGAAGCAGTGAATATTTATCACTCTGCTAAGAAATTACTAGAGTTTGACATATGAAATCTAAGCCCAGATAAGTGTGATCCTGAAGAACTGTCTTTTGTTAGCTTGCTGATAACAAGAAAAACAAATCCTGTTGATAGTACCGCATTTTTCATGGCTTGTGGAATTCATCCATTGCTGCAAAAAGCCACCCAGTGTCTGCTCTGCCGTCCTCCAACAGGAGAAGGGGACCAGCTGCTGGTACGACATGGCCACCCTCTGTTCACAGGGCAGGGCAAGTCACAACTGTCACCTTTTTTTTTTTTTT
>NW_004524651.1:11473405-11488456 GCF_000260255.1 Octodon degus
ATGTGGTGCTGGGGGATTGAACCGTGGTCCCTGATGCTTTTGCTAAGCTTGTTCCAAGTAGGTGCTTTAGACCACTGAGCCATCTCTCCAGCCCCTGTCACCTTTTGAAGAAAAGCTACCTCAAAGCATTTTAGGACGAATCATGCATTCTTATATGAGATGCAAACATCCCCCAAAGCACGGTGGTCTTTCCCTGTGTGGTTCTAGGGGAGAATCCACTCGTCCTCTGTGTCAGGTGTAACCAGTGTATGACCACACGGCCCAAAGTTTTATATACCAATATGAACACTAGATACGTACAGATCTTTCAACAGAACTTCAGCTCTCAGTAGTTTTCCCACTCGAATGACTTTCTTTCAGGGTCACCGAATACCCTGTCTTTCCCCAGCGGGGCCATCATGACGGCCATTGACCCCGTTCCCTCCCTGTGGGAGTAGAAGTGGTTGACGGCGCTCAGAGGGTCACATTCCTCCTACGTGGAGGTGCGGGCCGCCGCGTGGTGCCAGCCTTGAGGACGGTTACAGAACGCGCAGCCCTGTGCTGTGAGAAGAGAGAGCAAGGTCAGAGCGATGCATTTTGAAGACCAAGGGGCTCACTCTGAGCAGGCACTCGTGAGCAGTTCATCTCGTTAGCAGACAGCTTCGGGACGTGACAGAGCTCGGGCGGGCACCTGGAAGCTACTGGGCAACAAGCTGCTCAGGGGAGAAATACGCTATTCAGGAAGTCTTTGTGGAGAAAATGTAGACGAGAATAGCGAGAGGAGAGACAAGAACACCCCGTGTGGAGACGCTAAAAGCCAGGTGATGCCCAGGGAGCCCGACCACCACCCCACAGTGCTCAGCGGGGCGGCTCTGGGGTACAGCACGCGCTGGGAATGAACTGTGCACCAGCACTGCACTGGCTGTGCCCACCCGCCCGACACCCAGGCTTGCAGGACCCACGTTGAACTCTCTCTCGCCACGCTCTGGGTCTCCAGGCCACTGCCTGGGTCTGGGCAAGGACAGCACTCCTCACAGCGGGAGCGGAGCCAGCGATGTCTGCCTTTCCCAGGCAGAGTCACAGAAGGAAGCCTGGCCACCAGCTGGAGAGCGCCTAGGGGGAGAACAGTAACACATGGCGGGTCGCAGGGACACAGGCCCGGGAGCGGAGGGCCCCGTCCTGCACGCGCCTCCACATCTGCCTGCACACCTCACAGGTGATAGCTGGACGTCGGAGGGGTGTGACCAGTGGTGTCCCCAAGCAAGCAGCGAAGGCCAGGGACTACCGAGGCAGGGATCGCGTAAGGCAGCAACACAACTCAAGTGTGACACTGCTCAGTTCTGGTTTTCAGACTGAAGAAGGAGTAAAAATACCTTACTCCTCTCCTGTATCTGGGGGAGGGAAAGCCCGAGCAAGGAGGGGGACAAAGTCCATGTGAATTTCATGTCTACCTTGGAGTCCATCAGGAAGACAGAAGAGAGTAACAAAGGGAGAGAAAAGGAGGGACATAGCTCAGTGGCTTAAGCGCTTGCCTGGCAAGGGCAAGATCCCGAGTTTGATCCCAAAACCAAAACCAAAAACATATACATATATATAAAGGAGGGAGGACAAAGAGAAACTGCATTCGGGGCTGAAGGGGGACTCGGAGAGGCAGCTGAGAAGGACCAAGGCCGATGGATCCACAGAGGCATTGTCGGGACTGGTTCATATAAACAAAGATGGGCTCTGGCAGGCTCTGGAGCTCAGGGTGCGATGCTTGCCTCCTGTCTCATTGCTGGAAGCCAGAACTGGCACCGGTGAGCTTTGAGGCTACAGTGTTGCTGCGGCAGCTCTGTCCTAGGCCTGGCCGCTATGCAATCCAGCAGGACTGAAGGACTCTGGGAGCGAGGCTGGGCTCCAGAGAGGAGGGAGGGCGCCAGAAGTGTGGGAGCGGCGGTGGGAGCTGGGAGCCAGCCCCAGAGGGGTGCCTTTGCTCTGATGGAATGTTAGGGTGCCTTGACACCGCCGTGAGCCATTAGGTAGCATCAGCAAATAGAGGGGAAGAAATGCCTAAAAACAGCCGTGTCCTTCTTTCAAGTGGCTTCCACATTCATCCACAAATAGACCCAGGGCTCTGGGCTCGGGACTGGACGGAAGCACACTTCCCACCTCCTCCAGAACTAGAGTGAAGGCTTTCGGGCAGGCCTTCCCCAGAGAGGACTGAGCGCCTCTTTGATGCATCATCTATGCCCAGGTGTCTGCTTTTGGTTTGTTTTTGTCTTTTTGGAACAGGGTCTCACTACGCAGTTCAGGCTGCCTTTGGTTTCACTCTGTAGCCCAGGCTGGCCTTGAACTCACAACAGTTCTGCCTCAGCCTCCTGAGTGCTGAGATTACAGGTGGGGCCACCATACCAGCTTGCCCAGGTGTACTTCCAGTTCTGGAAGAACATGTCAAGGATTGGGGCCATCCTGGAAGGCTGAGTCCCCTAAGATTGCTTCCCCAGGCTGGCATCGCTCCAGTCCCACCTGGTGCCCAGCCCCAGCTGCCAGTCTGTTTTCCAGGCCTGACACAGAGCCCAGCCTTTCTCTCCTCTACACCCCTCCTCCCGGCTAGGCGGGGAATGCTCTCCTTGTGAGAGCCCTTCAAGGCGAGTGTTGGGTGGGACATGAGTTCCAGGGTCAGCTGGCAGGCAGGAAAGTGTGAGAACAGGCTCTGCGACGAAGCTGCCAACAGGGTCCACTGTGTCCTCACTCCACTCTGACTGTGCTCAGCCAGGCCCCACCCCAGAGAGCAGGCAGGACGCTGGCCAGGAGTGGTGACAAGGACTGACCCCTGCCTCGGGCCCCTGGACTCTGTCCCTGGCACCCTGACTTCAAGACCTGCCACTGTCATAGTAAAGGAACTCAGAGCTGGGGAATGGAATTGCATGCCTGGAATCCCAGAACTCTTAGAGGCTGAGGCAGGAAGATGGCAAGTGCAAGCCCAGCCGGGGCAACTTAACAACAGGGAGAACCTATCTCAAGATAAAAAAGGGGTGGGGTTGCAGCTCAGCACACACACACACACACACACACACACACACACACACACACACCCCTTCTGCAGAGACCCGAATGGGAGACTAGAAGCAGCGGCGGCTCTGCAGTATGGGCATGCGGGGTAGGAGAAGGGCAGGGTTATAAGCAAGGTGGTTTAAGAAGGGAGCAGGAGACAGGGAGTCAGAGGAAGGCCAACAAGGTGAGGAGCAGGAAGGAGCTCTCCAGAGTGGCCCCAGGACTGGGGGTTGGGAGGGCACGTTGCCGCTGGCGTTGCTGCCTGCGCTCTGGGTGAAGGTGTCATTAACACATCTGTGTGTCTGCCTCACGTCTGGGAGCCAGGATACCAATGCAGGGGAGCAGCCCAGTCCGTGCACTGGGCTGAGCATTGTGAGGGCAGCAGGCAGGTGTTCTCCAGCGCTCATGGCCCCAACCGTGGGGTTTGCGGGTGATTCGTGGTGTCTCCTACTGGACAAGAGGCATCTTTCAGTCTACAGTGGAACAGTAGGTGGGTTGGCAGGGGGCAAAAGCAGGGCATTGCTGGGACTAGGCAGAGTGGACATGGATGGCAGATTCAGCCCTTGGCATCCACTTCCTGATTAGCCATTCCCAGCATGCCTCTCTGGTAATGGTGGCCCAGAGGGTCAGATTAATCAAAGTGGAAAATATTCCTCTTTCAGTTGCAATTACAACCATTATTTATGTTATTGAAATTCATCAATCACCATTGACTACCTTTACTATTTTTATATTATTTTGTGGAATGGGACAAACAAATCTCCAATCCCTCCCTCCTTTCAGGGCAGAGGCCTCCTTGCCCGGAGGCTGAAATGTTCTCACAGAGTAATGAGAGACGAAAGGGGGAGGGGTGCTTGTGCGGTCAATATTAAAATTTAACAGGCAATTTCCATGTAAAGCAACATGTGATTTATGTTCTTGTATTTTCTTGCCTAAGAGCCAGCACTTTTTAATAGACCTGTGTCTCAGACCCAGGTCACCTCCTTCCACTCACACGCTGGCCCACTTGCTCATGTGACACGGCTGCTTGGATTCATGGGGCAGTCAGAACTGGGAAGCCCACCGTATTCAATCTAGCCCCACACTGTGCATTTAAATGGGAAAACCTCCTCTGGCTACTTTCAGCGTGTAGCACATTTTCTTAGCAGAAAATAGGGGCTTTGTGATATGGTTAAAATCATTGCCAAATTCTGAGGGAAAAAACAGTTAAATCTATGATAGAGTATTTCAGATAACTATGTATGGAAAATGTACTCTATATGGCATTCGGTGAATGTTGAAAAATTTATTGCAGTAAAAGGCACATTGCATGGGGCCGGGGAGATGGCTCAGTGGAATAAGCACTTCCCTGGCAAGTTCAAGGGCCTGAGTTCAATCCCTGGTTCCGCAAAAAAAAAAAAAAAAAAAAAGTGCATTGCCACCCACCCCCTCAGAACCGTCCTGTGGCTTTGAACACACTCACCCCATCATTCTGGTCACTCCACAGCAGCTGTGCAGTCCTCCTTCCTGAGTGCCTTTAGCTGCACTGTTCTGGCTGCCGTGGTATCCTGAACTGATCCAAAACATTTTCCTTCCATGGGCATTTTGACCGTGGGGAAGAGCCGGAAGTCATACGGTGATGTATCTGGTGATGGGGTGGGTGAGGACAGTGTCGTGTTTTTTTCTGGTAGAAATTCTCATAAAACTTTTGAGCCAACTCAGGGCATGGAGGCAGCCATGAAAGACATTCAGGAAAGATGAACCTTCCTCAGAAAGGGACGAGATAACTGGGACAAGCTCACTTGCTGTGAGGGGGACAATTCTGAGGGCAACTGATGGCAATGTGTCTTCTACTGTAATAAATGCTTTAATTTTCATTTAAACATTCACTGTATTTTTTGTCACACCTCACACAGCCTATAGACATCACTCAGCCTTCATAGGGAAGGAAGTCCTGCCATGGGCAATACAATGAATGGCCTGCGGCTCCCTCTCAACGGCAAGAGTGATGCTACAGCCTGCGAGCCCTGCTCGGGCACCCCATGGCCATGCTCCACTCCTGACCCCATCCTGGGGATTCTGGTTACCAAGGAGCTCAGGCCCATGCTGCTGACCATCGATGGCCCAGCGCTGCAAGCAGTGGCCCTTGGGTGGCCAAGGCCAGATTTCCCTGGAGAACAGAGTCCAGTGCCAGACAGGTGAAAACCACATGAACAGCCTGCTTAGAGATAGAGCAAATGGCAGCCACTTATTCCAAAAGCAGTGAGCAGGAAGGGACAGAGGATACCCATGGTCAGCTGCACTTGGAAATAGGGCAGAGTGGTGCACAGGAAGAAAGCACCAGGGTTTCTGGCCACACCCTGGCCTGCACAGAGAGAGGTGCTCTGCCGGCTGTGAGGTCCTTCCTGTTGACCCTCCTGGGATGACCTCTACACCCTGAGAACCACCACTGTAGGCCACCCACCCACATGGAAAGGACACAGGGACCGCACTGCCCACTGGGGCCCTGCCCAATCCACAAGAGCCTTGCTGTCAACTTTTCCTCGTGTATGGGGAGAGCCCCTCAGATTGTCAGATGTGTACTGCGCCCTGGAGGTTGGAAGCTCCGTGGGTCTGTGGGAGTCCAGGGGTTGCCGTTCTGTCCCCTGCCTTCCCATGAGTCCCCCTCCTGTGGGCTTCTCCAGAACTCTCTATGCCCTGTCAGAGGCCCAGGTCTTTCTTAAATCCAGTTCCAGAGGCCTCTGTGGCCAGCTCTGCCCTGCCAGGCTTATTGTGGGTGTGTGGTCACTGTGTCAGCTGAGCAGAGAGCAGCAACCTCCATTGTCCAGCCTTGCATAGCCACAACTTGGGCGTGCGTGGTAAAGCCTGGGTGCAGTTCAGTACCACATCGCCCAGGAGGCTCCCAGACAGAGGGCCAAGTGACATAGGCACCCCCCCTTTGGGGCACTGATGTAGCGCGGCTGTCACCCTTTCTCACCAACTTATAAACTACAAGTTCGATGACCAGCCTCAGCCCTAGCACACCACAGACGCATGGCGGATCCCAACATGCTGAGCTGAGCTGTGGCACCCAGGGAGGTCAATTCCTGGGTCGTCATCGCGGAAGTCCAACCGTCATCCACCCACTGGGTTCCACAGGTTCTCACAATGAAGAAAACGGATGCCTTCCTGAGAACTGAATGGATGGAGGGTGGAGGATCAATGCCAGCCTTGGGGTGCAATTCATCTCTATAGCCTCCCTGAGCCCAGTCACTGAGGATGTCCCAATGTCTTATCTTGGGCCAAGTTTGTTAACTTAAAAAATATTAAGATTTCTCAGCTTTCAAACCTAGTTAATTCTTAATGCCCCTACTAGGATTCAGAGCAGAGCAAAATGTGTTTTCTGTTGCTTCCCAGAGCAAGCTGTTTTGCCATTGAGCCTGAAGAAGGGCTTCCTGGGGACAGTGACTGGCCTATGGCTGACCCCTGGAAGTGTTTCCCTGGTTCCCATGCAGATGGGAGGCGTGAGAACCCAACGGGACCGACCCACCCGCAGTCCCTGAGGCAGCCCTACTTTACGACGCCCCAGTGCACAGAACGGCATCGTTTGCGACTCAGAATCTAGTGCATCTCCCACTGCAGCTGGAGCCATTCTGCCCTGATTGCGGTAACCTAGATGACCAGGCATTTTGCTGTGCGGGGCGGAGCTAATGAGACGGAGCGCTTCCTCGGATGGAACCTGCTGGCCTGCTGCCTAACGCGCCGTGCCAGGAGCCTGGGGGAGCCGCCGCCGCCCGGGTGCAGCAGAACGTGCTGATGTCTCTGTCACTGGGATGGAGGGAAGCAGACTGTAAAATAGAACAGCAGGTGGAGGGGACCCTGCAGGGAAGCCACAGAGCGCCCCTCCCGGCACAGCAGAGGCAGCATGAGCCAGGGCTTGGGGAACGGGGCACCATCTGCTGAGAACACACACTAGGAACACAGGAGAGGACAGCACCAGTCACCACCCCAAAACGCCGCTGCAGGCTGGAAATGGGTGTCTGGGAGAGAGGTGTTTTGTTCATGGCGACAATGAATCTGCTGCAGCCAGGGCGCACTGTCCTCAGAGTCATTAAGGTGAATCCAGGCTGGCAGGAGGCACTAAGGACATGTGCCTCCCTGATCGTGGCCTTTCAGCTGAAGTGGGAAGGGTGCAGTGGATGGAATAAAGGCTGACGATTTGCTTTCCCAAGATCCAACTGCTGAGCAAAGGAAAGGGGCTGACAAAAGTTTGGACAGGCATCAGGGGTCTCCAGAAAGCTCTGGAAGCTCCTAGAAGCAAGTATTCACCATCATCTTGGGCACCACCAGCTTCCCCGATGGCATGGGCCTTGACAGAGGGTGAGGGTATGTAACAGATGACAATACAGCTGTGTGGTGCACTGCTGGGACACAAAGGCTGATACATTACGCAGAAAAAGTAAGAGGGAAGACAAGCTTGGCTCTGGCTGAACCTCTGCCCCCTGCTCAGGGAAGAGCCACCCGCTCCTGCTCCATCCTGCTGGCTACATTCCAAGAGACTTGGCACTTCCTGCCTTTGCAATAAGGAGGATTTTGTTGGTTGCTTCCCTGAAAGGACACCTTCACCGGGGGCCAGCCTCCGTGGGCCCAGCGTGGCCTCCAGGGGCTGCAGTCCAACTCCCATCACCAGGAGGTGAGGCTGTGCTTCGCATGATGCTTTCTACTGGACAGTTGAGACCAGCACAAAATCCACCTGCGAATCACCACACTGGGGAGGGCACTGCTAGGCCCATAGATGTCCAGGAAGCCCACACATTGTGGGTGGTGCTGAGCTGGGGCACAGGGCTGCTGCTCAGTGTCCTGTCCAGGAAACTGTGATGGCATCTTTGGTTTTTTGTTTTGTTTTGGAATTTTTGGTTTTTTGGCAGAACCGGGGATTGAACTCAGGCCCTTGTGCTTGTCAAGCAAGCGCTTATTCTATTGAGCCATCTCCCCCGCCCCTTGTGATGGACCAGACTGCTGGAGATGACAGTGAGTGAGCACCACAGAAGAGAGTGCTGTGCAGCAGGACAGAAGGCTCCGCATGGGTCCTCCCATGCTGGCACTGGGCGGCCGCCTGCATTGCCGGACCTGCTGTGGACACTGTCCACAATGTAGCAAGGAATACCACTGTCCCTCTAGACTAGAAATAAGATGCTTCTGGTCCTGATTCTCAGGGAAACCCACAGAACAAGCAAGCACGTGCTCTATGAGTTAATGACTCCTTAAGACTTCATCCATGCCTCCAGCAGGGCAGCCCTCAAGCCTAGCTTTGCTCTGGCTGAACCCTGGGGTCCATGGAAAAGGCAACACAGTGTAGCCACAGGGATTACCCAGGGGCACCACCACACCCACCAGGGCCAGGCCCCAGCAGAGGGCTGTGGAGCCAGGAACCTGCGAGGGCACCCCCGCACCAGGAGGGGTGCATCACACCACGCCAGTCTGCCAACATGGTGTTGCAGGGCTGTCTTCCCACAGTCTGAAGAAGCTTGATTCAGAGCCCGCTGTTTTCAAAAGCCCCATGGTCTCCGGAAGGCAGACCAGAACCATGGCCAAAACCGCTCAGACAGTCCCCCGGCCTCGGGAAAATATGTGGCCAAGTCGGTGGCTGAGTCTGTGACTGGTAGCCTGCGGTTCCCATGGCACAGCTGAGAGACCCAGGAGGCAGAGCCACCAGGAAGTAGCTACAGTGTGGCCTCTTAAAAGAACCCAGCCCAGTCCCTGGCCCGCTGACACCCCACTTGGACCTGGGTGTGCCTTTTGACTCCAGCAGTTATCCAGACCCAAAAACCACCACAGACCTCTCAAGTGTCGCAAAACATGTGACCATGGTAGGGGGCAGAGTCGCACTTCTTACAAAGGCCTGCGTCCTGCATTGTTGTGACCTATTGTTGAAGACTTCTCCTGATTTTCCTGACAAGATTTCCCTATTTACTTCATCATAATCCACAATCTCAGGACAGGAACAACCTCGGCGCCCCCGAAGGGAGGAGGCTGGGGGGACGGCTGTGCACTCACAGCAGCACGGCACGCAGCCTTGGAAACGAACACAGGCCTGTCACTCAGAGACAAACATGCATGACCTCACATATGCGTGGGACTTGGGGAAACGAGAAGGAGCTCGGGGGCATGAGCGTCACTCAGAGCACAGCATTTGAGTCAGGCTGCGGCAGTGGGTTCCAGCCATCTGTACTGCGTGGTGGCCACAGGTGATAAGGATGCCTCGTCCACTTCAAAATGCTAAACTCGACCATTAATATGCCGACCACAAAAGAGGTATAAATCAGCAAGCTCTGCGTACGCTGGTGATCTGGACAGAATCCTTCCATAACACCTATGTCGGTCGAAGCACCCCACGGTACCCCACAAATATATGCAATTCTTGGCAGTGACAAATAAAAATTTTACCTTTTCCCTAATTGTAAAGTCACACAGCTCTCTATAGAAAATTAGGAAACAGGCCTTCAGTTAGAATTGATGATGCTGTACTCTTCGTTCATTCAAATACGGCCTGGTGGTCTCTTCAGGAGCAGGGTACTAAGCGAGCGAGCGGTCCGGATCCGTGGCCCGGTTACGCACCGTTCAGGTCCTCTCCCCGGACTGAAACTGAAGAGCCGGGCACAGAGGCTGGGGCTGTGCACCGGGTTTCTCCGTCGCGCAACGGTGTGGCGCTGTTTCCACCCCCGTTCTCCACCAGCAGTTTCCGCAGACCAATTCAGCTGTCTCCGCAGGCTCTGCCTCCGGGCGGTAATGAACGCAGATGATTTTTTGCGCTCAGGAACACATTTTCCTTCCGAGTCAACAGAAGCGAGATTCATTAGGCTCATCACAGGCCGGAGGCAGCGCTATTACACCTTCAGCTCTGCAAGCTGGCCCGCTGAGGTGGCCTCTTCGTGATTACTCGCGTCTCTAATCCACGGTCATCATCTTAGAAAACCAGGTTGAGTCTTTTGAGGGCTGCAGCCAGAGCAGCAGGGAAAAAACAGAAGGCTCAGGAAAAACACAGGAATCCACTCCGAAGAGCCAACAAGTCTGAATTTCACGTTTGCCCTGACTGATTCTTACGGAGGGGAACTCAGGGATGAAGGAGATTGGTGGCGAATGCCTCTCTGGAATGACCCTCGCGCCAGAACACAGTCACTGCCGGGGAATGATGCCGCCAACAAAAGCCAGGATCAGGCTGCCCAGCCGCCCATCTGTGACTCCCAGGCAGGGTGGCTGGCCCGGGACACAGGTCCGCCCCCACACCCGCGCAGAGGGTCCCCTCTGCACCCCTCCCCTTCCAGGTCCTTGCAGCTCCAGGATTGAAGTCGCCGCCCCCACACTCCCTGCGCCATTCTTCTTCCTGTATCATTGTGGATGCATGGATGACCTGAGAAGGAAGCCAAGGCCACAGACGCAGTCCCCTGGTGGCCCACAAGTGCTTGCACGCTGGCCAGGCCCTGCTGGGGCACTGCTGGTCGACAGGAGTCTGCTGGTTGAGTCATGACTAAGAACCTCCAGGGCAGCCAGTGGCACACTCTAGACCCAGGGTGGCCACTGCTGCCCTGGGCCTCGCAACACCCGCCTCTCCAGCTGAGCTAAGACAAGCCATCCCCGTGGCAGGCTGGGGGGGCCCATGCGTGGGCCAGCCCTGGGAGGAGGCAGCAGAACTTGTGCGCCCAGACAGAATTATCCACGGAAGTAGAGGAAGCCCCTCCCTTCAACGCTTACCTCAGCACTCCCTGGCCCAGTGAATCCAACTGAAAAAAAAAAAAAAAAAGTACTTGCTTTTCGTTGCCGTTAGACTGGACAGTCTTTAATCCAAAAAATAATTCACAAAGTGATTACTATGGGAAATAGAATAACTTCTGCATACCTTTATCTCTGATCTATTTCCTACTAAAGATCTATGTAGTGACTTCTTTTAATTTGCCTCAATATGTGACTCAGTTTCCACTTGTTTTTTATTCTTCATTATAGTCTAGCATTCTCCTGACATGTAGGACATCAGGGGAAAGATTAAAATGCGTTTGATAAACCGAACAAGACGCAGCATTCGAGGCTCGCAGTCCTGCCTCATGACAGCGTTGCCATAGCTCCTCTGCTTGTATAAATGCCTTCCCAAAGGAAACTGAGGGAACCCTTTAAAGCCATAATTTAATTTGTGTGAAGTAAATCAATTCTTAAAAGAAGCATCATAATCTTTGATTTTTAAATAAAGACTCTAGGTTTAAGGTAGACAAAAAAACTAAATCCTTTCGCAGACTCACTTTCAAGTTTCTAATACCCAACTATAATCTTTACAAGACACACAACACACACACACACACACACACACACACACACACCCCAAGATGACATTGGGAAGAAGTAACAGAAGTCTCTGCTCTTCTTACACAAAGATAATGATTGATCTGTTTGCTTTGTCTCCCATGCTGATCAGCTTCCAATTAGTGTGACAAAAGCCCTGAGATAACTGAAAAGGAGAAGAGCTTTGTTCTGGCTCAGAGTTGACAGGGTGGCACAGTCTACCACAGTGGCACTGTGTGGAAGAGGGGGCTACTCACATCCTGGTCACAGCTGGAAATGGGAGAGAGACAGGAACTTCTCACATCCTCAGTTTCCACTTCAAGCCACACCCCCAATGACCTCACTTCCTCCCACTAGGGCCCTGCTCCTCAAGGCCTATCCCCTCCCAATAGGGCCACTAGCCAGGCACTAAGCCTTCTGAGTACATGGGCCTTCAGGGAACATTCTAGACCTAAACTATGACAGCTCCACTCTTGACCTTTTCTCTCCCCACCCCCACTCCTGCTCCCTAGTCACTCCACCGGGCCAAGTCATCCCCCCTTTGGGTTTCATCCACAGATCTTTGCAGAACATGGATTATAGCTTGAAAGTAATAACGCTGACTAAGGGCAGGCCACTAGTTAACTGGGTGACAAGGACTAACTCATTTAAAGTAAAATCCTGGTTTATTGTCACAGAAAGGAAGCCCACGGCTGCTGAGCCAAGCTGCTGAGCCAAGGCTGCACACTGTTCCCATCTGGCATTGTGTATCCTCTTGAGACCAAGCTAGTGCTCAGCTCTGTGCCGGGCATTATGGGCACAGAGCCCCACAGTGCCAGGATCCCAAGGAACTCCCATCCTCTATAGTAGGGCCAAGCACCTTGGCATTATTGTGTACAATGGGGGTGTCCGACCAAGCAGAAAATGGTCTTGAGAGAAAGATAGGGCAAGCCAGACTCCAGCTGCCTGAAGGAGGCCAGGCAGAGCGAACCCTAGCAGCATAGCCCAAGCCCAATTGCAGGCGAACCCCCAGGGCTCCTCGTACCTGATGAAGGTGCACGTGGGGGCAGCCAGAGACAAGGCCGCAAGAACAGTCAGATGGCTGGTTATGAAGGGCCCATCCTTACACATGGGTGACAGGGTACCCCTCAGGTGTCAGGGTTCCTGGGTACAGGCGGAACTGGTAATGTCAGGGTCAGTTTGGACTCTGTGTGTGGAGCCTCTGGGCTCCCTGAGCAGCATGGTCCCCAGCAGCAGGGTGGGCAGCACTAAAAGCATTCTTGGGGAGGAGAGGAAGGAGAGACCCAGGGTGGTACCAGGCCACAGGGACAGCGGGGCATGTGCAAGAAAAGGATGAAGAGGTGAGGTCAGGGCCACAGGGCTCAGGGGATGACTGCACTCAGAGGCAGCAGGAGGAAGAGGAGGCTTCCAAGGCACCTGGGAAGGAGCATGTTTCAAAAAAAAAAAAGACCAGAAGAGAAAATCAGTAGGCTGTACTCTAATTGGTGGACTGAGAACCTGGGTTTGGGCCAGAGTGCCAAGACTGCACACTTGATGACCCCCCGCTTTAGCTACAATTTGGCCTTTAGGAAATCAGTTTGAGCTGAATGTCTTAAGTCTCCAGCAGGATGCAAAAGAAAAGGGAAGAGAGAGAGAGAGAGAGAGAGAGAGAGAGAGAGAGAGAGAGAGAGAAGGTGTGGAGTAGGCAAGGGGCATAGACAACAGGTGTACTCAGCCAGGCTGGAAGAGGCTGAGAGTTATCCTAGCAAAACACCTGTATTGGGGATTTTTCCAAGAAAGAAGTACTTATCCATCCATCCATTCATTGTCCATCCATCCATCCACTCATCCATTAACCCATCCTTCCACCCCTCCACTCATCCATCAACCTATCCACGCACCCATCCATCTACCTGTCTATCTGTCCATCCACACATCCACCCATGCATCCATGCATTCACCCATCCACCCATCCACCCATCCATCCATCCATCTACCCATCCGTCCATCCATCCATCTACCCATCCGTCCATCCATCCATCTACCCATCCATCCATCCATCCATCCACCCATTCATTAACCTATCCATCTACCCATCCACCCATCCATCCACCCGTCCACCCATCCATCCATCTACCCATCCGTCCATCCATCCATCCACCCACCCATTCATTAACCTATCCATCTACCCATCCACCCATCCATCCACCTGTCCATCTATTCATCCATCCACCCATCCACCCATCCACCCATCCATCCATCTACCCATCCGTCCATCCATCCATCCACCCACCCATTCATTAACCTATCCATCTACCCATCCACCCATCCATCCACCTATCCACCTATCCTTCCATCCCCACCCACCCACCTATCCATCCATCCATTCATCCACCTGTCTACTTACCTATCTGTTGTAGATAAGGTACTGGCAGGAGAATGAAGACATATACTTGGAAGAAGGTGTGACTGACATAGCTTGACTCTTCAAACAGGCAGAGGAGACTGCAGCCAGGAAACAATGGAAAAATTAGCCTGGAATTGGAGGAATCAGGAAATTCCACTCACCTGTGTTCTGGGGGAGACGACCAACCCTTGTGTCTTTACCATCATCTTTGGAAACAAAAGAAATAAGCAGTGGTCTGGCAAAGGCCGGCGAGATGAGGAAGAGCTGGTTTGCCTGTGGGGCAAGGCCTCTGGGCTCACTCTGCTCTGACCACCCCTCACATGTGCCTGATGCCAACACTAAAGCCCAGCAGGCACTGGACCAGCTGCAGGCCACAGCTCCCTACGGGAGGAAGTCACTCCATGCCCTGAAGGGCTGGGTTTGCTTTCACAGGGACGGCCACTCCCAAGAGACAGAGATAGGCTGGAGCAGGAGGGAGAACAAGAGCTCTTCTAGGCTCTAGATTTCTCCAGAAGGGAAACTTTCACATTTAACAGGCCTAGGCAGGAATGAGGCACGCACGGAATGAGGCACACACGGAATACGTCCCCTGACACAGTCATCCCAACTTGGAGGTAAGCAAAGAGGAAATTGAGGTGTTGGTGACTATTTATGTAGTTGGGGAAGAACGTCTGCCGAGAGAAAGCAACCAGCACTATAACAATAAGATTGCTCAAAGAAGGCAGTAAAAATTCAGTCAGACAGGTGGAATAAATTCAAGACGCAGACTGTCAGCTTGGTAAGCATGCAGTGGTGCCATTATCCGCGGGGTCATTCCATAATGCCCCACAGATGCTTGAAGCTGCAGACAGTACTGAGGCCCATGTGCTGTGTCTGCCTATAATTCCAAACGCACCTGTATTAAAGTTTAACTTACAGACGACATAGGGAGAGACTAACAACAACAATGAAATACGACGATTAGAGCCGCACGCTGTGATACAGCTGCCAATCTTGTGCTTTGGGTCGTTATTAAGTAAACTACGTGTCCCTTGGACACAAGCACTGCCATCCTGTGCCAGTGGGTCTGATCGCTGCTGGTTACTAGTGGGCGGGTAGCATAGACAACGTGGACCCACTGGACAGAGAAGCAACACAGAGGGTGACAGGCATTGCATGGTGCGCATCATAATGACATACAATTTAAATGCATGAATGGTTTATTTCTAGAATTTTCCACTTACGGTTTTTAGGTCGAATTTGCCTACAGCTAACTGAAACTGCAGAATCTCAGACAAGGGAAAACTTTAGTGAATAACTTTTACTTGAAAATTGCTAGCAGTGTATTTTATTTATTTTTTCCATAATTTTATTGAGAAACAAAT
>NW_004524651.1:11489446-11499691 GCF_000260255.1 Octodon degus
TATTGATATGTTGAATAGCAGTGTATTTTACATGGTCTTAGCAAACACACACACCAAAACACAATGAAAAGATAAGAATGTGGAATGACACCTGTGTTAGTTGGCTTGATGCGGCCAATCCGCATGTATGAAAGTTTCAAAATGTCTGGTCTACAGACCATGAATGTGCAATTTCTGATTATCCACTAAAAAATAAAAATACTAATAGAAGAAAAAACACAATAATGAGACCACAGGAGAGCTGCTTAGGACCCTGGACTCTTGCAATCGTCTCTGAGCTGTACCGTTCCCCACTGAGTGGTCAGCGCTGCCTTCCAACACGGGAGCCCAAGGCCCCGCTGCCCTGTTCACGAGAGTGAGCAACCCTGTGTCTGGGGCCCGGCCTGTGATGACGGGGCTGCAGGGCGCTCAGGGCAGGGTCCTCAGCCTCGGGCTGCAGGGAACCCGGGAGTGGGCTGTAGGCAGCCCAACGGGGCGGCCCAGGTGCACAGAAGGGTTCCCAGGAGGCTGAGCGCTCTGAGGGTGCAGGCAGAGCGCTGGGGGCGGACCGCCCGAGGCTGGGCGGGCTTAGGGTGGGACGTTCTGCGCCGGCTCTCGCACCTGGGACCCTCAGCCTCTGGGAACTGCAGCACAGTGTGTCCCCCCATCCCTCCGGTGTCAGGGAGGGAGGGCGGACAGGTGACAACAGGCCTCTTACCGGAGGCCTCATTCTATCATCCTCCAGCCCTTGCTGCCACCCCACCACCTCGTGGCCACGATGGGCAGTGGACTTCCTGGCAGCCTGGCCAAGATCCGCTCAGGACAGATAGACAGCAGACAGACAGCCAGACACACACACACACACACACACACACACACACACACACACCTCAACCCTGGCCCTGAGCTCTCGAATGAAGCGCTTTTCGATAGAATCAGCCTGCAGGAGTCGGCGCTTCCTGCCCTCTAGCAGAAACAAACCCACTTTGGAAACTGTGGTGACCACGTCTTCTTGGGGTTCATAGGACAGATCTTGCTCCCCAACTTCAAACACAGCTTATTCCCCCACACACACACGCTTGAACAATGTTCAGAAGGGGGGGAAATATTGGTGCCCAAAACAGCTGTGTAAAGACGTCTGTGGAGCTTTCCTATGGTGTTGGTGCCCTAAAGTCGCCTGCTAATAAACGAAGATCCGATATATTTAAAAGAGCGCGCCCGCCTCTGGCAGGAGCCAGGTTTTGCGAGGCCCGGGCCGGCCGCCTTTGTGTGCCTGCCTCGCCATCTAGTGGTGCTACGCGGTACTACGTCCCGGGGACGGAATTGCAGGCCCTGCTGGCCACAGAGAAATGCACGCCTTTGCCTTTCACCGTTTTCTGCAAGTCTGCTGCGCTGGGGGAATGAATGATCCAGAAAGAGAGGAGCTCAGATTTCTGGGAGTGGTGAGAATTTGCGATTGGGGAAACCTTGGTCTGTCCAGGATTCTGCACCAGAGAAAGTGCCACCCAGTCCTTCTATGCACCAAGAAAGCACAGACAATAGACATGAGACCGTCCAGAATTCCCAGCCCTGAGCCACCCCAGAGCCCGGTGAGCTCTGGGACAGGGAGCTTCAGGAGGCTGTCAGACGGCTTGTGTTTTAACGTTGCTGTCACAGAGTGTAGGTCAGCGCCCGTGTCCGCCATGCGACACTCATGGGCCTCCCGCCAGCCTGGCATTGTCTTGCTTCCAGGGACACGCACCGCCCGCACCACACTGTCTGCGGATACCCTCCATGGCCGTGGGTTGGATGCATTCCGTGCTGAGTGACAGCTGGGTGGGTTCATTATGACGGCTGTGTACCTTGGACAGCAGCGAATGAAAAACCTTTGCCAGATCACTTAAAAGGAACATGTGGTATAGAAGCTTCGGGAAGCACTTGGAATAAGCAGGAAACTTCCAGCAGAGCATGTGGATAGCAGGAGACCTACACTAGTTCTCTAGGTAGACACCGCAGTTGTTGAATTTTTAAATGAATTTTCTAAAAATTCAATATTTGATTGAATTGAACAGGAGCTGGAAACAACTGAAAATCTTGGGCTACCCTTGTAGAGGCTGCACACTGTGACCCACTTTATGACACAAGCCTACTGATGCTGCGGGAGTTTTGCACACACAGTATACTTGCCACTAAAGAGCAGTGCGTGTTGATTACATCAGCTAGGAGCAGAATCAATATAAAAAGGAGACACATTATTTAGCCTCCTGTCTGCCATGATCTCCTGCAGTTTTCAGTCCTCTTTTCTGTCCTCACGCATGACGCGACCCTCCCTCAGCTTGGCCTTTGCTTTCTGCACATACCTGTACTTGTCCATGTCCAGAGTTATCCAACGAAAGCTTCTGGAGAAATCATTCCCCAGCAGCCCCCTGAGCTCTCGCTGCATGTCCCCTCCCCCTCTGCCAGGACACTAACTGCCCCTTTGTCCAGCATTTCCACGCTACCTGCCCATCAGCTACAGGGTGGCTGCCCAGGTAATCCTGGCATAGTGCCAGGGCTAATCACGCCCCGATACACAAGGCTAGTGATGTCACCAGACACGGCGGCATACTCCTATCATTCCACCACTCAGGAGTATCTCCATGAGTTTGAGGCCAGCCTGGGCTACACAGTGAGTTCAAGGCTGGCCTGCACCACATAGCAAGACCTTGTCTCAAAACAAAACCAAGACTAGTAGTGCTGGCAATTTGAATATGCCAAAGAAAAGCTATTACATATTTCCTTTAAGTGAAAAGATTACAATAAAATATCTTGAGAGACCACGTTTAAGCGACTTGTATTATCATGAGTTGCTATAATTACATTATTTTATTATTAGTCATCGCTATAGTTTAGGTCACAAATATCCCCAAAAGGTCTGTACGTGGATTGCTTGGGCCCTCGCACACGGTGCTTTTGGGAGGCAGTGGGACCTTCCAGAAGTGGAGCCTCTCGGGAGGAAGCGAGCTCATGGGCACATGGCCTTGCCCATCAGACTGGACCCCCAACTCCTCCCCTCCGCTCTCCTCCCTTCCCGGCTGCCCCCAGTGGAGCAGCTTTTGTGCTGCCTCCTACAGGGCCAAAAGCAAGGAGACCCACTAACCGTGGACTCAGCCCCAGAGCTGTGAGCTCAGTGGGCAGAGCTTGAATCCCCAGGCCTTTCATGAAGGTGCCATCCACCCCAACAATTCAGCCCCACCAGGCTCCAGCCCAGCAGCAGACTTCCCAGCCTGCTTCCCAGCCCCGCACTCGGCTCTCTCCCCACCAGGCCAGTGGACATCCCCAGAGGTTAGCTCTTCCTGTTGTTCCTTCAGATGCTGGGGCTGGCACTCTGGGCCTCACCAGGCTCGGAATGCGCGTGCCTCGAGCCACACCCCAGGCCTGCCCCCCAACCCTGGCAGGGCATCCTGCTGTGCCAGCCTCTCCCCTCTTCGGCTCAGCCACCCCACTTCCTCTTGCCCTTAGCTATGGCTTGCAAAGGCCAGGGGAGCCCCTCGGACCACATGGCTCCGTGCGGACCCCTACTCACCCACTACAGGGCCTGGCCCACTTCTTTGGGTTCTAGTGTAAATGGCATTTCCTGTCACCACGTAAAATGTGACTGCTCCTAGGAAGGGGCTTGTCATGGCTTGTGTCTGCATGTTCTCAGGTGGGGTTTTTCTGAGCTGGCTGGATGTAGGGGTCCGACCACTGACTGGATTAGCCTGATTCTGGGTGTGGCTGCATGGGTTTCATGAGGGCAGAAGCCTCCCTGGAGACGTGGGGGACACCAACTATACGCTTGTAGCCCATGTGGAACATAGAGGGAGGCTCAATTCTGCTGCTCTGCTGCCTCCTGCCTCCGTACTATGGGCTGCTTCCCCTCTGCCAGGCCTCTCAGCATGTCACCCTGCCTTGGAGTCAGCCAGCTATGGACCGAGACCTCTACAAGCTGAGCCAAAATCAGCCTCTCCTTTTTGGTATTTTGTCCCAGCAATGAGAAAGTAACCAATGCGACACTTCACTAGACCATCTAGTATCAGAGTCACCTTGGTATGAACTGATCCAGCAGGCTCCTCTTCTGTCTCTCCTTCCTGTCGCCTCTCTTGCTCTTACTCCCTTCTTCCCTTCCGTGGACTTGACTTAAACACTTTAAAAAACCACACCATTCTATAAGGCTTATGAAAAACGAAAGATGGCCCTTCTCCACCCTAGTTCTGACTCTTCCAGGTGAGGACTCAGCGCTTCTTTCTGGATTTTGCCTCTATTTCTAAATAAAATGTGAACACAAGCGTCCCTCGGTATCCACAAAGGACTGCTTCCAGGACCCCTGTGGACACCACAATTTGTGGGTGCTTACGCCCTTTGTATAAAGTTATTTACTCATAACCCATACACACTCTCCCATGTGCTTTAAACCATCTCTAGATGACTTATGATGTCCACTGCAGAGTAAATGCTATGAATGTAAGTGTTGTGCTGAGTCGTTTACAGAATAACGACCAAAAAATTCCTGCACAAGTTCAGTAGAGATATAATTTTTTCTTGCCAAATATTTTCAATTCTCAGATGAATCCAGATGTGGAATTTATGGCTAGCTATGTAGATGCATACTATTTCTTGTTTATTTTTAGATAGTTCTTGCTGGTTTCTGTTATAGATAAATATGTAGAGGGCTTTTTTTTTTTTACCTCCAAACACATAAATACACAATTTACATTACAATAATTAAATTATTCACAGCTGAGCCATATATAAAGCGTAACTAAATTGCCCTTCTTTTCTACCATTTTTGTCTTGGTTTTCTTTGTATCTATTGCTCATTTATCCTCAAATTGTCCAGCAATCCATTCAAATGCTTCTGAAAAACTGTTCCATTTTGCCTGTTTTCCCAGACCCCCCAACGCCGGCCCCTGGCCCCCTGGCTCCTTCCCCAGCTCCCCCTCCATGCTGCCACCGCGCCCCTCCCAGGGACCTGTCTGTGCCTCATCTCTGGGGCTTCCTGATTTGAGGGAGGGAGATCTAGCCTCTTCCTTAGAAAAAGTACAGAGAGTAACCTCTGAGGCCTTATGCAGGGAAAATCCCTTCACCCTGCCCTTATTGTTCTCTAATTTTCATTTGGTTAGTACATGTGTGTGGGCCATAATGGTCACGTTCACTGTGGAGAGTGAGTCCAAGCGCGACCCACACTTCATCCTTTTATACCCCCTCCCCCTCCCCTTCTCCATCTCTCCGTCTCCTTCCTATTTGCAAGGTCCATCTCCCTGTTCTCCATTATGTGTCTTTTATTTGGCTCTTTATTTATATTTTGCTTTTCTCGTGTAAGAGAAACTATGCAATATTTAAGACTGTGTCTGATTTATTTCCCTTAAGATTATATTGAGGTCTGCAGGTGGATCCATTTTCCTACCAATGCCTGGACTTTAGCCTTTGTGGTGGGGTTGTGCCCCACTGTGCCTCAGTGCCGCATTTCCTTTATCCATTTCTCTGTAGATGGTCAGTAGGGCACTTCAAAATCCAGTCAGCTCCTGGGGATGTAGCTCAGGGGCACAGTGCCTGCCTTGCAAGCATGAGTTCGATTCCCGGTACCAAAACAACCCACAATCAGTCAGCATGACCAGATGTCTTACTCCATCCGGGACGATATCACAAAGTACTGTTAACAACAGAAACTGACTTCTCCCAGTTGAGGAGGCTGGAACCGTAGACGAAGGTCCTGCCAGGTGAGGGCCACTCCTGGATCCCTAGGTGGCACCGTCGTGTTGGGTTTTTAACTTGTGGGAGGGGCAAGACAACCTGCTGCTCCACTCATGGAGGTGACGTGCTTGCCCCCTGATTATGCAGAGTCCTGCTCCCTGGCAGCACCTTGGCAGTGCAAGCTCACCCTGTGAGCTGGGAGGGGCACAGGTCTTGGGCATAACGCTACGAGTGGAGGTCACGGTGGGGAGGATTTCCCCACACCGTTGCACCAGCCCTGCTCGTTTGCTTCTCTAGTGCCAGGTGTTGTCATGGTAAAGTCTGCTGCCATTCTGATTCTTGACCCTTTTCTGCAGCCTTTCTGTTCTTCAAAGGAGTTCAGAATCTATGCCTGGGCTGTCGCAATAGACAGAGCGCCTGCCTAGTGTGTGCAAGGCCCTGGTTTCCTCCCTCACACTGCAAACAAACAAACAAATGTTTTCCTTATTGTTCTCATCCTGCAGTGCCTTTTCTTCATACGTGGTGTTGAATACTTAATGAGCCCTTCAAACAGCGTGCCTATCGGTGGGCGCTCACTGGTCGGAGCACAGCCTGTATCCACTCACTCTCTTGATAGTGCTTCATTCCTGGGTAGCTGTGCCTCATGCCCCAAGGCAAGACTTCCCCAGGTCCTGCTTCTCTGCATGTGAAACTGGTTTCCACTGCGCTAGAGCATGGAGTAGCTCAGCTCATGGACTGGGTGGGACGTGGGGTCACTGTTCCGCCCACAGTGGGTGTAGGTGCCTCCTACCAGCTCCACTGGGTGCTGGGGTGACCACTTCTGAGAGCTCCCTGTGTCTGGCACAACCAGGGACAGTTGAATGTGTGAATAGATAGAAGGTGTCCCCCCGGAGACCTGTGTAAGGAGGGCTGGGCCCTGAAGGCAGCAGTGCTCAGAGGTGTGTCCTGGAGAGGTAGCTTAGGGAGGAGCATTAAGCCAGTGGGGACCCTGGGAACCACGGAAGGTTCGGAGCTGCACAGAAGCCAAGGCAGTTACATCCAGCTGCAGGAAGCAAGTCCCTGTGAGTGTGGGGTGTGCCTCCCACACACACACTTCCCCCTTTCCCCTGTTTCCGGCTGCCTGAGCCAGCAGCTTCCCTCCACTGCCAGGGCTTCTGCCTCACCTCAGGCCTACAGCCATGCAGCCAGCTGACCATGAACTCGAACCTGGAGCCAAAAGCTGGAGCCTCAAGTTGTGAACGTCAGGCGTCTGTGCCCACGGTGGCATGGTGACAGATGCACTCACCTGCTTCCTCTATCCTAAAAGCCAGCCTGAACTGCATAGTGAGATCTTGTCTCAAAAAGACAAAGAAAAAAGTCATTTTTAAGGCTGAGAAGATAGCTCAGCTGGAATAAGTGCCTGCCTGGCAAGCGCAAGGTTCTGAGTTCAATGCCCGGTACAAAAAAGAGAGAGAGAAAGATTTTTTTTTTCATTGTTTTGTAGGCCAGGCATGGAGACGCACACCTGTAATCTTAGCACTCAGGAGGCTGAGGCAGGAGGATCATTTCAAGTTTGAGCCCAGCCTGGGCTATAAAGTAAGTTCAAGGCCAGCCTGAGCTTCATAGTGAGACCCTATCTCAAAAAGACAATAAATAAATAAATAAATAAATAAATAAATAAAATAAGATCCTTCACTGTGAATGAAAAGGTTGGGCTCAGTCCCCACGCCCAGCTCCTTTCTAGCACACGAACTAGGACGGGTCGCTCTGCAGAACCCAGAGCTGTTGCTCAACATTTCAAGGAAGAAATCTAGGCAGGGGCATGCACGTGGGAGAAAGCAGCGTCGGAGAACCCTTCATTTCCAGGGACCAGGCCCTCGGCTAGGAAGAAGGGAAGCAGGTTTGAGTTGCCTGAGTCTGGCGCAGCCCCGAGAGCTCACCGTCAGTGAGCAAAGAAAGACCCAAAGGAAGGCGGCCAAAGCGGTAGGAAGCCTGCTAGGGGTCAGCGACTCAAGCCTCCCTCTGGACGGGGAGCCTGTCTGGAAGGAGCGAAGAAAGCCCTGTTACCTAAAGGGTGACCGGGCCAGGAAGTTGGGGTTGCAGGAAGTTGGTGCGTGGTGCGTTGATACACAGACACGGGGCTTTATCGGCGCACGCAGTACACACATTGAAACACCCCACTGAATCCATTTAAGTGCACAATTAATATAGGTCAATCAGAACTTCTTAGAAAATGAAAAGCCATTGGGAACTGAAGCTCTGATTCTAATAGCAGCCCGGCTGGTGTCCAGGAAGTGGAAGGAAGTAGTTGATGGGGGGAAACAGAACGCTTCCTGCAGAGGGCGCTGAGGTTCCAGCGCTCTGCAGCCCTGGAAGGCCTGGGGTGCAGGTCCCCAGGTCCGCCCTTCTACGTGGAAAAAAAGGGCCAAGTGCAAAGGTGGAAGCAGGGAACCCGCCAACCGCGTGCCACACCCCGAGCAATTCCTACAAGAAGCAATTTGCTGTCATTTTTAAAATGTAAAATTGGGCAGCTTCCCCAACTCCTTTCTTCTTCTCATCAAGATAAGTAAGTTTTCTGCCCCATTAGGTATCAGGCTAATTTCCAGCTTCTTTGTATATTAAAAGTGAATTTGGAAACTACAATTGGATTAAAAAGAAGACATGGTGCTGACTGGCACACTTTCATCTTAAACAATTTAATTTGCAAAACTGCTACCTAAACGAAAATGTACAAGATCGTTTTAATTTTCAAATTACATGTTGCTAAAAAACACAGCCTGATAGCTTCTAGCCCACTAAAGCGCTAACTATAAGTCTTAACTAATCATTTCTGACTGTGAAAAATTAAGCTTTAAAATTGAGATTTTTCCCCCCAGACTGTACTAAATTCTGCTGTTCTTTGCTCAAAAGCAACCTGGGCTAAGTTGTATCTGTAATACACTGTTTCCACCTCCGCCACTAGTACTACCAGCCTTCCAACAACCCCTCCAAAGCCTTGGTAAGTTAGAATGTACTTCTCACACAAAATAATCAAGATATTCTTGATTTATTCATATTTTCTTTTTTTATGTATTTAGTACAGGGTGTTCAGGGTCTCACTATGTAGATCAGACTTGTAGTGATTCTCCAGTTTACAGCCTCTCAAGAGCTGGGATTCCAAGTGCGCCACCACGCCCAGCCTCCCACCACGCCCAGTCTCCCTGGCCCCTGCGTCTGCCTAAGCAGGTGCTTTAATCCGCCGAGCTATTTGGCTGGCCCTTAGATATTCTTTTATTTAAAAATAACATTCGATTTCTGTTGCATCACCCTTTTCTAGCACTGTTTAGTTTGTTGCAAACTAGAATATCATTTTTTACAAAATGTATTAATCCAAGGAAACAATTTTCTTATTGCTAGTAAGAAAGTGTATGTTATCTATTTGTTGTTGTCTCAATTACTTTTTGCTTATTGCTTGGACAAAACGCCAGACCCCCCGCCCAGAATTAAGGAAGGAAAAGGTTATTTAGCTCATGGTTAGTGAAGGTTTCAGTCCATATCAGCTGGCTCCAAGGCAGAGTGGCACAGGGCAGAGGGCAGCAGTTCATGGTGGCAGAAAGCAGCAAAGCAGCCAGAGCAAATGGGAGGAGCAGCAGCAACGATGGCAGCAGAGAGCAAGCTGTTATCCCATGTCTCCTCGGGCTGTCTGCCTCAGGTCAGTGCAGCACTCAGACCATAATCCCAGCAGCACTCACACCCATAACCCATCCCAGTGGGTCATGCGTTAATTACAAACCCTAGAAGTTTGCCCATGACTGCATGAGGCTTTGGGGGGACAATTAGGTGCAAACCATAACAGCTGTAGAATTAAATTTAAGCCAGACAGAAAGTACAAAGGGCAGTGAGATGGCGTGCAGCTGTATTGCCGTGGGTCCGGGTCCCACAGGACTTCCAGCCCTGCGCCGTGGCGCCTGGGTTTCGGATATATGCACATGCCCTGCCCCAGATGCACAAATTGAAATCCAGTTCCTGATACTACCCTGCCCTGTGACCCTTCTCCTTAACACACCACGGGCACGTCTGCTGTGCTGTAAGGCCTCTCACAATTATTGAAGTCTACCTGGTGACAAGGTAGCCAAGCAGTTAAGGCGATGGACTGCCAAAGTCTCCTAATTCCATCCTGTAGCCACATCAACAGCTCCTTACGGCAGAGGACTGATGGTGTCTTCATCCAGCTGTGGATAATGGCCCGGGGAATGCATTTCAGTCCATACTTGGCTGGCTCCAAGGCACAGTGGCACACTGCGGAGAGCAGCAGCTCATGGCAGCAGAAAACAAAAGCAGCAAGAGAAAAAAGGGAGGAGCAGCAGAGAGCAAGCCTCTCTCCCTCCTTACATTGCAGGCAGGTGTCTGCCCTTGGGCGGGTGTAACACTCACACCCCTAGTCCCACCATTGGATAACGAATTGACCACCAACTCTAGAAGCTGCCCTGTGACACTGCGTGAGGCCCGGGTGGGGGGGGGGCATCCAGACCCAAACCGTGTGATGGTTACTTAAATCCTGTAAGATGCTTGTACATGTGCTTTAAAGTTACTGTCTTTTTTTTTTTTTTTTTTTAT
>NW_004524651.1:11500536-11501040 GCF_000260255.1 Octodon degus
CCTCCAGTGAGTCCAGCTAGAGGCCCAGAGCCCATGACAGCGCCTCCAGTGAGTCCAGCTGGAGGCCCAGAGCCCATGACGGCGCCTCCAGTGAGTCCAGCTGGAGGCCTGCAGCCCATGTCGGTGACTCCAGTGAGTCCAGCTGGAGGCCTACAGCCCATGAGGGCGCCTCCAGTGAGTCCAGCTGGAGGCCAGAGCACATGACAGCCCCTCCAGTGAGTCCAGCTGGAGGCCCAGAGCCCATGACAGCGCCTCCAGTGAGTCCAGCTGGAGGCCAGAGCACATGACAGCCCCTCCAGTGAGTCCAGCTGGAGGCCCAGAGCCCATGACGGCGCCTCCAGTGAGTCCAGCTGGAGGCCCAGAGCCCATGACAGCGCCTCCAGTGAGTCCAGCTGGAGGCCCAGAGCCCATGACATCATCTCGAGTGAGTCCAGCTGGGGGCCCAGAGCACATGACATCCCTCCAGTGAGTCCAGCTGGAGGCCCAGAGCCCATGACATCGCCT
>NW_004524651.1:11501680-11502224 GCF_000260255.1 Octodon degus
CCTCCAGTGAGTCCAGCTGGAGGCCCAGAGGCCAAGACAGCGCCTCCAGTGAGTCCAGTTGGAGGCCTACAGCCCATGACGGAGCCTCCAGTGAGTCCAGGTGGGGGCCTATAGCCCATGACGGCGCCTCCAGTGAGTCCAGCTGGGGGCCCAGAGCCCATGACATTACCTCCAGTGAGTCCAGCTGGGGGCCCAGAGCCCATGACGGCGCCTACAGTGAGTCCAGCTGGAGGCACAGAGCCCATGATATCACCTCCAGTGAGTCCATCTGGGGGCCCAGAGCCCAAGACATCACCTCCAGTGAGTCCAGCTGGAGGCCCAGAGCCCATGACGGCGCCTACAGTGAGTCCAGCTGGAGGCCCAGAGCCCAAGACGGCGCCTCCAGTGAGTCCAGCTGGAGGCCTACAGCCCATGACGGAGCCTCCAGTGAGTCCAGGTGGGGGCCTATAGCCCATGACGGTGCCTCCAGTGAGTCCAGCTGGAGGCCTACAGCCCATGACGGCGCCTCCAGTGAGTCCAGCTGGAGGCCCAGAGCCCATGACAT
>NW_004524651.1:11502821-11508434 GCF_000260255.1 Octodon degus
GGCCCAGAGCCATGACATCACCTCCAGTGAGTCCAGCTGGAGGCCTACAGCCCAGGACAATAGCTCATGCACGTCCGCTTCACAGATCTGTGCTGGGAATGCCAAAGGTCAGTGGTGAAAGCTAAAAAGTCTATGCCAGCGGGATTAAGGATCTGTGCCAGCAGGCTGAGGGATTAAACATATCCAGATTTCCCGCACTCTTGTATATGAGTCTTGGGGTGGCTCATTATAAAATAATCTCCTAGGGGCCAGGGAGATAGCTAAGTAGAATAAGTGCCTGCCTGGCAAGTGCAAGGTCCTGAGTTCAATTCCCGGTACTGCAAAAAGAAAAAAAAGGTAACTAAAATAATCTTATAAATGTGTCCTGTATTGTATTGTTCCCCTTGAAAAAGCCCCAAACTACACCAAAATTGGTCCTGGAAAGGGGAGTTCTTGCCTGGCCCTGTGACTTGAGAACCCTTGGAATTAATTTGGAAATGTTTCGAGAGACTGACCGCAGAGGCAGCCCCTGTATGCTGTCAGCTATACTGGAGACTCTGGCTCTGACCTGGGAAACAGCCCTGCCGGACGTGCTGCCGGTTGAGACAAAGCTCAGGAGGCCTCGCTGATGCAGGTGAGAAGAACTGCATCGGGGGCTGGACGCGGGTGGCACGTTGTGCTTTGGCAGAAATTTGGTCTGCATGATGCCTGTGTTTAGAGAGATCGCCTGGGGGGTAAAAAAATTTTCAATTCAGCCTACTATTGGGAAGGTGGCCCAGGTACTGGTGAGAGCTTTGGGCTATATCTATGTTTGTAATTAAGAGAAAAGAACCAGTTGAATGATATAAAACATTTAGCCAGAGGGGTGCCACTATTGGAGCTATGAATTGCAAGGATGAAATAGAGCACATTGTTAAGACGGGACAATGTCAAAATGAACGGAAGTCTTTACCTGAAGATAAGAATGTATGGGGGTTGAGGCAACAGCTCCGCGGGCTAAGCACCTGCCTGGCAAGCACAAGGACCTGGATTCAATCCCCAGTACCACGTGCCATGCTGGTCCTGGAATTCTGGGCGCACCGTGACGGCCACTGAAACCGGGCACAGTGGCACTTGCCTGGAATCCCAGCCCTGAGGAAGCTGAGACCACAGAATCACTATGAGTCTGAGCTGTGTAGTGAGACCCTATACTAAATAAATAAATATTTTTAAATGATACAAATGTATTTAAATTGCAGGAGATCCCTGTTTCTTAGCTTATTCTGCCTTGTTTAATACTAATAAGAAGCGAGGATTGTGACTAATAGTTCTTTTAATATGTTTTTAGATGTGTGTTTGTAATCAGGTTAATTAATCAAAGTACTGTATTTTAACCTTGAATTTTGGTCACCCTTTAAATATTTTGCTTTTGGTGCAGGAATGAGTGCAAAAAAAGTATATGTAATTATAACATTAACGTAAATCTCAATAGGCCAAGACATTAACTTTTCACAAATCTGCCACTAGAGATTGGTTTAAGAAAAGGTGTACGGTTATCAAGTTGACCTGGGGTGGATGGTGGTGGACTGCCAACTGGTGGTCAGCTTGCTACACCCAGCTGAACTGAACTAGCACGGTGCTGGGTGTGGGGGCCCCACCTGAGGGTGGTTGCCAGAAACGTAAGAGGCAGAGCTGGTGAAGCTGCTCAGAAGCTGCCAGGGAAGCTGCTTCTGTTGGAAGCTGCTGGTTCTCCTGGGCTGTTTGGCTGGAGGACTGTGTCAGGCTGGCTTTCCTGGTGAACTTGGCGGTTCTCATCAGAGGAGGAGCTCAGGACTTCCTTGTAGCTAGGGATGGCTGCGGTTCACTTTGGGGGAGCTCTGGTCCTCACTTTGAGCATCACTTCCTGGCTCGGGAGGGGAAGATGGTGCACTGCTCAGCCTCCTGGAGAAGCTTGTCGTGTTGGCTTTCCTGATGGGAACTCAGCTCTCCTCATCATCGGAAGAGCTCAGGACCTCGCTGGTGCTGAGGACGGCTGAGGACGGCTGAGGACGGGCAGCTCTGGTGCTCACCTGGAGCGTTGTTGCTTCCTGGCTGCAGGGCAGCTCCCTCAGCTGCTGGCATAGACATTCTAGCTCCTATCACTGACCTTCGGGCCTTCCTAACACAGACCTGTGAAGCCAGCCTGCAGGAGACAGTTTTGTGGGCTCCAGGCCTGCAGCTCGACCCCTGCGAGGCACTTACGAGCGCTGGGCCTTCAGCGGGACGCACTTAAGGCATTATTGTGGGATCAAGGTCCTCAGCTGGACTCTGGTCTTTAGTGCGGACAGCTTTCTTGTACTCTTTGTACACGATTCTTTGGGTGACTCTATGAAATAATCTTATAAAAATGTGTCCTGTGTTGTATTGTTCACCTGTACCACCCCTAACCAAGACAAGGACTTTCTTATATTATCTACCTAGCACTATGGTCTGAGCATTGTGTCCCCCCTAAACTCAAACCTCACCATGATGGTGTCAGGAATGGGGACAGGACGAAGTGCAGAGGTGACGAGGGGCCAAATATATTCTGAATATTTTTCCACCTGCTGCCCATCTCAGCTCCCCTGGCCTGTGACCTCAGCCGTTAGGCAGCCAGGTTCCCCCCATACCATTCCCACTGTGACCCAGGCAGGCCTGGGAAGGGAAGGCCTCCCAGGGCCCTCAGGGGCTGAGCTCATCCCAGCACTGTAGGAGGTTCCTGCTCCACACCATAAGTGTCTGCGAACTTAAGAACTGTGACAACACACATTTATTATCTCCCAGTTTCTGTTGGTCAGAATCTGAACATAAGAGGGCTAGATTCTTGCTGAGCATCTCCCCAAGGTAAAAAGACGGTGTTGGCCAAGAGGTCCATGTGGCACTTAGGGTCATCTTCAAGCTCCATGGGTGGGACAGGATTCAGGTCATTATGGGTACAGGCTTGAGGTCCCACTTCCAGGCTTTCAGCTGCTGCTGCCACTGCTGCTGGGATTTTGGTACAGCGTGTGGGGTGTCACCATAGCAAATACCTAGAAATGTGGAAGTGGCTTTAGGATTGAATGACAGGTACAGCTGGAAGAACTGATACTAGAAAAAGCAGAGGTTTCCATGAAGGGCTGTTGGCAGGAAGATGAGACTAAAGCGTTTCTGAGGGCCCAGGTAGAGATGGGGAAGACACTACTAGACACTGCAAGAAGGGTGACCCTGATCCCACAGTTGTACAAATGTGGGGCCAGGTCACACCAGACCACTCCACCTGCCACCAGGGATGGGCCCTCCCTGCAGGCCAGCTGGGGGTAAGCCAACCCAAGAATCCTGTCTCCAAGTCCGCTTCCAGCACTGTCCTGACCCCACACATTCTAAGTCAGGTTCTGGAAGCAGCACCCAGGAGAGGGAGTCCCAGAATGGAGAAGACCAATGGCAGCAGGAACAAAGCCACACGCAGTTTTGCAACAATGGTAGGGATGTTTCTTCATGTCCCTAAACGTACTGAAGTCCAAATCCAGGCCACACACCCCTGTGGGGTAGGACATGTCCCCAGCATTGTCTGTTTCCCCCTCAGTCCCGTCCAGCTCCCTCAGTCCTGTGCCCGCCCACAGCGTGGACACCGCCTCTTCCTCACCTTCCCTATCACATGGAAAGCTGTCTGGTGTGAGCCCCAAGCCTGTCCTGAGGCTGACTGTCCCCTGTGCCCCCACCTGGCCTATCACCTCTCTCAACCTGGCCTCAGTTTCTCGTTCGGGCGTGTCCCAGCCCGCCTCCCTGGTCCAGCAGCTGCTCCTGTCCTGGCCCTCCCTTAGCCCTGGGCCCAGCTGTCCCTCGGCCCTGGGCACCTGGCTGAGGGCCAGCCGGGGCCAGAGTCACTTCCACACTCTCACTGCCACCCTCTCCCACTCCACCCCAAACCTGATGAGAACTGTGCTCTGCCCCCGGAATTCCACCAAGAGGAGCCCCAGGCTCCCTGGCAGGAAGACTGCACACGGCGCCGACCTGTCCCCAGGAAGGCTGAGAAGGGACAGAAGGGGCCTCCTCACCCACGGCCAGCCACCCCGGGGCGTCTCCTAGCCTAGCCGAGGCCCCTCCTCCTGAGCAGCTGCACGCTGGGGTGCTGGTTTGTCCTACGCAAGGAATTGCCTCGAAATTCCTTGAGGCTGGAACTGGCGTCCACAAAGCACGAGGGGAAAGCTGACGCAAACGTACAACGCGGTGGCACGGCGGGAAGCGAGAGCGCCTGAACGCAAGCGCACGCGGAAGGACTGGTTCCAGTGGCTTTTTAATGCACGATGACCAGGAGAAAGTAAAATGAAATATTTCAGAGTTTTAGCAGGGATGTCAGGAGAGCCAACGCTCGACTTTTACGGATTTTGTACATTTCACGTAACAAGAGGATGTTGTTTTTGTAATTTTTTTAAAAACATTTTTGAAAAAGGTTTTGAGCCCAGCATTCTACGTCTGGTAATTTATAATTTGAGCGTATTTTCAAGCGCGTGGAGATTCACTGACAAGAATGTTCATTAAATAATGTTTCATTATAGTGAAAAGTGAAAACCAAAACTAACTATTCCCCCCAAAGAGAGATCCCCCGTAGTGATGAGATATAAAAACACCCTAAAAGTGATGATAGTCAAAGAATACTTGAAGTTATAGAAAAATGTTCACTACATAGATATGTTTGAAAATTATAAAATAATACAGGAGCTTACTTTTTGTGACTATGTACTAATTAATCCTTAGGAAAAAACACCTCGGAGTATGAAGCTGAAGTTAGCTCTAGTGATTTCTCAGTTGTGGGATCGCAGGCAATGTTGATTTTCTTCGTACTTAACTTTCTTTGCTTCTTTCCTTTCTTTAACAGTAAAAACAAGATGTCATTTTCCCTGTAAGAAAGAGATTTACTCTAGATAAATATTCATGGGGCCGGGGAGATGGCTCAGTGGAATAAGCACTTCCCTGGCAAGCAGGGCCTGAGTGCAATCCCTGGTTCTGCAAAAAAAGAAAAAAAGAAAAAAAATCTTATATATTTTTTTCTGCCGCAGGTTTATTTGTACAAAGAGCACAGGAGGACACCAGCCCCCCAAGGATGGCACCCCAGGTATCACCCCAGTCCTTCTGTTTTTACATCAACAGATAAGAGGCTTTTACTGTGGAGCCTTCATGGGGGCCTGGGCACCTTTGGGGGCCTTGGCTGGAGCCTGGGCCTTGGCTGGAGCAGAAGCCAGAGCCTGGGCCTTGGCTGGAGCCTGGGCCTTTGGCCAGCAAGGCCTGCGACCCTTGGCAATGCGGGCACGGATACGCTTGCCAAGCTTGGGGTGGGCAATATAGGCAAGTTGAGCGAGCCTGAAGTTTACTCCCTTTGGAATGATCTTGGGCTTGACTCCTTGGGCTTGATGAGGGCCTTGATAGCTTCGGCGCGTGCACTCATGGCCTTCGCATCATTTGCCTGTGTCTTCTTGAAGCCCTTCTTGTTGTGCTTCTTGGCAAAGCGCATGTTCCTAAGGAACTTGGGATCCACCCCCTTCAGAGATTTGTAGCTTTGTGACTGAGATTTCTTGATGCCATTTCTGTGCCATTTTCAGGACTGTTGTGTGTGGTGTGGTTCTTGGACTTGACCATAACTGCACTGTAAACCACAGCTGC
>NW_004524651.1:11508539-11509006 GCF_000260255.1 Octodon degus
GTTGTCTTTCACTTTCTTGACAGTATTCTTCGATGAGCAAGTTTTAATTTTGATGAAGTCCAATTTACTTTTTTGTTATCTATGCTTTTGGTGGGAGAAGTATTACTTTTTGTTTTTAAAAATAAAATGTGGTGAAGGGATGGGAGTGGAGGTGAAAAAGGCATTAAGATGCGTGATCGATGTACTCCAACTCCCCACAAGGAATGTAATGAGTGCACACTATATGTGCAGACTAATAAGACGGATAAATGATAAACAAATGAGAAAAATACCCCAACACTCCGGGAAGCTGAAGCAGCTGAATCAAAAGTTTGGGTCCAGCCTGGAGAACTTAGAGACTCAGCAAAGAGACTCTATCTCAAAATTTTAAAATAACTGAGGTTGTACCTCAATGTGAAGGTCCTAGGTTCAAGCTCCAGTACCACAGAAGGAAAGGAGAGGGGAGGGAAGGAGAAGGGAGGGGAGGG
>NW_004524651.1:11510512-11536945 GCF_000260255.1 Octodon degus
TGAGCTGCCTAGTTTGGGGCGCTTCCAAGAGCCTGAGCAATGAAGTCGCTCCCTGTCTCTTCTATTCTGTCAGTTTCTTGACTTCACCTTTACCGGGTGGCCTCATTCATACCTACCGTACATAACTTCCTCTGTCATGTTGTGGCGGCAAAGAGACTTCACTCTATTTATTCATCCGGCAAAGGCCTCACTGCACAACTCAGACTCACAGTGATCCTCGTCTCAGCCTCTCCAGTGCTGGGATTACAGGTGTGCACCACCACGCCTGGTTTTGGTGGCTGGCATAGCGCACCTGGGGTTCTGGGGGTGGCATGGCATGTGGCACCAGGGATCTAACTTGGCACCCAGACTGCCGAGCTGTCTCCCCAGCCCTTCGCTCCATGTTAAAAGACTCTTACACTTTCCTCAAGTCACATGCTAAGCAGTTTCCATCTGTAAGCAGTTTCTATTTCTGATAAACGCTGCTTCTGACAAATGCTGTAATGAGCCCATGACCATGCCTATCGTCTTGTGATTAGACAGTCTGCACTGTGCCTCTTGGGAAAGTGCCTGCTAGTTTTAGAAGCGGGGCCAACTACTCTATAAGCCTCTGTGTTCCCACCCTCGGGGTTGGTGCTCCTGGCGGGCAATCGCTGAGGTATCACCCACACGGCGATTCAACCTGCTCATGCCCATTTCTCGGCCCTGTATCTCTGGCCACTTGCCATGACAGTGTGTGCTGTGGTCTGCGTCTAGACGTCCCCCCAAAGCCTTATGCAGCCATGGAGCAGGTGTCCAGAGTGTAGGATTGATTCAGGGTCCAATGCTGGGATTATGGGCGAGAGGGCTGCACTGGCCCTAGGCCGAGTAGCCATGTACAGTATAAGGGAGGGAAAAGCTCTGCTGCTTCTCCCTTTCAGTTCTTGCTGCTTTTGCTGTCCTCCATCATGCCACCTAGCCTTGGAGCAAGATGATTATGGTCTGAAACGTGCACAAACTGTGAACTAATTAAGCCCTTCCTTTCCTAATATTGGATGCCAGGTATTTTGTCCCATCAACAAGAGAAAAGTAACCAAGACAATGTGGGAGGTGGTTGCGAACAATGTACCATGTGTTGTGTTAGTGCACAACCCCAGTAATTAAAGCAAAAGCCCTAGTGAAGGTTGCTAAGGCACCCTTAGGTCACATGTCCTTCTCTGAGCCAATTACAGTGCCCTGGGGCTGGGCTGCTCTGCTCTGCTCACCTGGGCCACACAGGCAGCCCTGTACTCGGGGAGTGGGCTGACTTTCTGAGGCGAGAACTTGCTGTGCATCTACCCAGACCTGGCAGTGCACTCCAGCCAACGCTGTGAAAGCATTCCCTAGTGACGCGCCTGGCTCTCCTAGTGATTTCTTTCTCTGTTAAACTTGGTGAGGGCTTGCAGGCTGTGTCTTGGACCTGGAGTGCCCTCTGAAGGCTTGTGGTTAAGGACTTTGTCCCCAGCTTGGCACTATTGCGAGGTGGGAACCTTTATGAAGGAGATCTTCAGGTCATTGGAGAGATGACCCTGAAAGAGATTACAGTCTCTTTCCCCCTTCCTTCTGCTTTGCCACCATGACGTGAACCATTATGGTTCACGACGCCTCTTACCACAATGCGCGCGCACACACACGCACACACACACACACACACACACACACACACACACAGTGCCTGGAATAGACCCAGCCAATTGTGGACAGAAGTCTCCAAAGCTCTGGGCTAAAATAAACCTTTCCCCTTTCTAAACTGACCATGTCAATGACTGTGACATTACTGGAAAGCTGGCTAGCAGTCAGATATTTAGCAAGATGGCTCAGAACTCTGTGGCTTCAGGGAAAGATCATTTGACCCATCAAAGTTTCCATCACGAAGAATATTGGAGAGGGTCTTTGGATGGAGGGACAAGTGATCTTGTAATCAGGAAACAGGTACATGTGCGCACTATTAAAGGGGCACAGAACCTTGCAGAAAATAAAGCGATGCAGGAAATAATGACTGTGGTGACAAGAAGGGAGCCTCAGAATTCTTTTGGTTGCCAATAACTGAAATTCACCTTGTTCTAACTGGATTAGACCTGGGAAGACAGTTTTTGATTCATATAACTGAGGCATCCAGGGATAAGCTCGAGCTTCAAGCATGGCTTGGTGTGCAGCTCAGCACCCACAGAATCCGTCTTGAGCTCCCCGTGAGTGGCCACAGTCCCAGGGCACTGGTGTTCCTCACAGTGCCTGAGAGAGCAGCCAACACTGGACTCTTCAGGCCCTCGCTGTGCTCCAGAAACTGGGCTCTCGGGAATTCTGAAGGCCTCATTGACATGAACCAAACAGAAGCTGGAAAAACAAACATGCAGCCCAGAGAGGTGGGACCCCTGGGCGGACAAAGGTCCTCTGTGTAGCGCATCACTAACATGGCGACATCCCTGAGAGCTCAACTTAAAGGCGGAAAGGCCTCTTCTGGTTCATGATTTCAGAGGTTTCAGCCCACGGTGCTTGGTCACATGGTCACATTGCTTCTGGGCCTGTTGTGCGGTAGAACACGATGCCTGGGAACGTGTAGTAGCAAAGCTGCTCACCTTGTGGTGAACAAGAGGTGGAGAGTGTGAGGAAGGGGCAGGCCCCGCACCTCCCAGGCCCGCCCCAGGGACCTCTTCTTCCCAGTAGGCTCCACCTTAAAGTTTCCATCACTTCCCAGCAGCACTATCAGCTTGGGACCAAGTCCTCAACACATAGTCTTTGGGGACATCTGAGGCCCAAACCATAACAGAGGAACAGGATCTTTCCAGGGCATCAAGACCTCTGGCAACTCAGGGAGAGAACAGAGAGTGTTCCAGGCAGGGGAAGGAGGGGTAAGGACATGCTCATGAGGAGACTACCAGAGGCACCTGCACCGTGGAGCAGGTGCTGGGATCGAGACAGGAGATAGGCCCTGGGCATACATAGGGATAGGGATGTGATGTAGCAGTGAGGGGGGAGTCACGACAGATGCGGGACACAGGCAGTGGAGTGTGCTGTTGGGGAGAGAAAAGACTGAGACACAAAAGCAATTTCACAGCAAATAAGGGAGCTGCAAAGGCCTGCCTGGAGCAGGGTGCGGCATCTGAGTGAGGTCCCCTGGGTTCCCCAAATTCACCAGGTTAGAGGAAAATAGTTATATTTAAAAAGCAATAATACTGCCTGGCAAGCACAAGGTCCTGAATTCAATCCCTGGTGCTCAATAATAATAATAATAATAATAATAATAATAATAATAATAATGATAAGCAGTAATAGCAAACACTATACTTCCAAGTGGCACTGGGTTTGGAGCGGAGCCATGGTCCTTCGCCATTCCCATTGGTGGAATCATTTGAGCATCGTTTTCTGTTGCTTTCTCTGCAGGGCAGTTCCACCTGATGGCAGATCCAGTCCCAGTGGCTGATTTATTCCACTCCGTCCGCGTTCCCAGGGCCCTGCGAGCCACAGAGGCCCTCCCGGCTTCAGGAGCTTGGTCCCATCGCCCAGCGGAGCCGCCCATGCTGCTCAAGAGGAGACAGACACTGTCCTTGAAGATCAGCAAGGCGAGAGGCTGCTGAGATGCGAGTTGCTGAGAAGGAGCCCCTGCTGCGGCTGCGCCCCCAGGACTGCTGGGGCCAGCTCCAGGCGGGCCAGGGTGACCAGATCTACACCCTGGGCACCATCTTGGGGGGAAGCTGCTCGCAGACAGGAAATGGAGGGTGAGCGTGGCCTCAGGGCACAGCCTGGGGACTCTCAGTCCCAGTGTCCCTGAGCACTTCAATGCGCATCTAGCTCTGCACCCCTTTCTTGGTGATGGCGCTTTTTCACGGTGAGTATGGTGAGGGGTGGGAGCGTGTGGTGGCTGTTTTCTCTTGCTGCAGTACTGAAGGCTGGGAGATCTAGAAAGAAAAAGGTTTGTGTGGTTCAGTGTTCTGGAGGCTGAAAACCTGCACAGCCTGGGACCAGCTCTTGTAAAAGCTTGATGGCAGATGGTGTCACGGCAGGTGCATACCAGGGAGCAAGACAAGTTTCTCCTTCATAACAACCCTCTCCTGGTGACTAAATAGGACCCCAAGGGAACCATCTCAACTCTTCCAAAAGGTACCGCTCCTAATGACCTAATGGTCCCTCACTAGGCCGCACCTCTCAAAGGCACCCCCACTTGTTGATGTGCTCTTACTGGGAACCAGGCATCCGACATGGACCTTAGGAGCCGTGCACAAACCGCGTCCAAGCCCCAGCAGAGCAGGACAGCAGGCACGCTAATGAAAGACGTTGCCTGCCTCAAGGAGACGATGTCATCCAACATACAGCTGCTACTCCAGTGGGAGGGACTAGCCAGGCCCACATTCCACAGACCAGTGCACAAGAAATAGCTGCAAAGATCCCGTTTTCTGGAAGTGCCTTCCTCTTACTCCACTGACTTCACGTCTTGACTTAAGAAGAACCAAAAGATGCCCCAAACATACTCCTACCAACTCTTCCCAAAGGATGTGTTTTATTGTATTATTTTAAAAAACCCAGTCATCCTATCACCTATTATATGGCTTTCATCATCTACATGTAAACACATCCCTTCAGTGGACTTAAAGTGCTTTTATTTGATTCACTTCATAAATACTCATTTCAAGGTGACAGCAGCCTGAGCTCTCGGCAGTAAGAAATAGTTTATCCTTTGAACAAATTTATAATTGGTGCGTTTTCTTGGCTGTTGCCGTAAAGGCCAATCCTCTGCTGCACATTAATTTTATGACTTTGTTTACAGCCCATGCGAATGCCAAGCTCCAGTGCACTTTCCGATGTACTCGCTGACTGCATCATTTCCCTCGCAGAAAAGAAATACTATATTAGGTACAAATTTATAGCAGGCTTCAATCTGAGCTTGGTGCAAGATCTCTTTCAGAAGGCAATGTCCATAAAAGACTGATGTGGCATCACAGCAGGGCCTGAGTGTGTGTGTCTCTAGGAGAAGCCTTGCTTTGATTTGCTCTGCCTCTGTTTACTGGCCGTATGCAGACTGAGTATAAACCAGGCCTCCCCTAATCCTCTCTCGATCAAAGCCCAGCATCTTGTGACCATTTGTCACTCTCCTCTGTTCCAGCTTTTGAGTAATGATGACAACGGTGATAAGCATGGGACAAGTGATTACTAAATGTCGCCTGGCCTGCAGCAGAGCTCTCAGGGAGGAATGCAAGGCCCAGCCAAACACAGGGGCTTTGTGTGCATGGTGGACCCCAGAACGTCTCTCAGAGCTGAGTAGGTAGATTCAAAGCTGAACCTCAGACCAGGCGTGGTGGTGGGCTCCTGTAATCCCAGCTCTTGGGAAGCTGTAAACAGGCGGACCACTACAAGTCCGATCTAGTAGTGAGACCCTGAACATCCTGTAGACCCTTCTCTGAAATACAAAATAAATAAATAAATAAATAAACCTGAGCCTCTTTTCTCCTTCCCAATCTAATCCTGAGGAGGAGTTCCTTCTCACATTTTCTCCCTGTGTCAAAGACTTACAGCATTGGATTTCTATAATTTCTACTAAGAAAAATGAACATCATGATTGAAAACATGCTGCTATGGGACAAAGGGCGCATGCCTATAATCCCAGATACTTGGGATGCTGAGGCTGGAGGCTTGCTTGAACCTCAGCCTAAGAAATATACTATAATGCTATCTCCAAAAAACAGAAAAAGAGATGCTAGCTCAATGACACTGGCAGACAGCACACACTATTATGGTATACATAAGTCATAGGCATGCATAACTTTGGGGTCAAATACCTGACCATTCCCATCAAAGCACCTAACAGTGTGAGGACACAGCCCAAGTCTGGACCTCACACATCTGAGCACAGAGGGACGTGTAGGAGGACTGAGTGTGACAGGAACCAACACCAGGCTCTTACACAGGCCTTTGGAGGGGATCTTTGTGGTTCTGTGTCTCATTTACTTTTCTCTCATTGCTGGGACAAAATATCCAACACCCAGAATTAAGGAAGGAAAGGCTGGTGGAGGTTTCAGTCCATACTTCACTGACTCCAAGGCAGGGTGGCACATGGAAGAGGGCAGCAGTTCATGGTGGTGGAAAACAGCAAAATGCCAAGAGCAAAAGGGGAAGAGGACAGCAAAATGCCAAGAGCAAAAGGGGAAGAGGAGCAGAGCAAGAAAGCAAGCCTCTCGCCCTTCCTTATACTGCATTCAGGCTGCATACGTAAGGGCGGGCACCGCACTCACACACGTAATCCCAGCGTTGGATCACGGATTAATCACAAAGTCTAGAAGTCCACCCCATGACTGCATGATTGTTTGGGGGACAACCAGACGCAAACCATAACATTCTTCACTGGCCCCCCAGTGACTCATGCGCATCCTTTTACGTAAAAGACATTTTAGTCCATCACTAAAAGTTGCCAAAGTCCTAGAAGTTTTCAGCACTGCTGAAAAGTCCAGCTCCCAAGTGTCCTCCAAGATCTAAGGCAAACTTGTAGCTATGAGCCCTGTACAAAGGAAAAGTTATCACCTCCAATATTTGATGGCACAAGAAAAATATTATCATTCTAAAAGGCACAAACAAGGGGATATAAAGCACTCAGACCAAAGCAAGTCCAAAATCCAGAAGGGCAAATATTAAGTTCTACAGTTCTACACACATGGACCATCCAAAGCAATATGTGATAAACTGTAAGCTCCTTGCAGCTCCACCTCAATGGCACTTTTGGTGGTAGTTCCAAGGACTTTTCTCTTAGGCCTGCTTTGCTCCTTCCTTGCAGCTTTTCTCAGATGATCCACCTTCATGGCTTTTGCAAACTTCTGGGGTCTCCACTACCCTTTACACTCACAGCTTCACACACTACCCTTCAGGGGTCACTGCCTGGCCTCCAAGGCCTTCTCCTGAAATCTAGGTGGAAGTCTCTTTAACCTCAGAACTCTTGCATTCTGCATGCCCCTAAAACCAATGCCACATGGACAATGCCAAGGTCCGCTGCCAGCGGGAGCAGTAGCCAGGTTTTCTTCTCTCTTGGCTGCATGGGCCAGATGCCTGGATTGCTGAGCACTCTGAGCCTGATTCTGAGGAATAAGTTCTCTATAATGCTACCATTCTGGAACCTGGTTTGACCTCCACCACCATTCTGGAACATGGCACTCTGCGACTTTCTCCTCAAAGCAAAGTCTTTCATGTTTGCAGTTTTGAGGCTGCAAAATGTGGAGATTGGCTACCCCCTGTGATGCCCTCAGGCTATCTTTTCTGTTTTTCCTGTTCCTTCTCAGCAATGGAGATCTCAGCTCTATCTTTGCAGTGCACAACTTTATTGGAACTTCCTCTCTGGACAAATTCACAACATTCTAAATCACCCTGTTGGGCTCTTTGCTCTTAATTCTAACATAGATCTGACTAAAAAGCCCCAACAGTATCCACACCACTGCCTCAACATTCGACTGCCTTGAAATTCCTTCTGCCAGATTAATCAGTCCACCACCCTTAATCTCAGCCTCAGACAAAGTGTCTGGACAGGAGAAAAACACAGGCCAACTTTCTGTCCAGCCATAACGCACATCGTCTGGAGTCCAGAAGCCAGTGCTATCCTTCTTCCCCACAGGAGCCTTCCCAGCTTGGTCTCCAAAAGCAGGATTTCTATCAGCACTCTGGTCTTGTGAGCTCTAATCAGAGTCTGCCAAACAGAACAGCCAAAGGCATTCCAGTGCTTCTTTTTCAGGTGACATCTCTGGGTCTTTCCTATTTCTTCCTCTAAGACATTCCCAAAGGCTCTTGAACCACGTGGTCAGAAACAGTCACAGCAATGGACCCACTCATGATACCAAATTCTGTTTCAGTTACTCTTCTCTTATTGTTGGGACAAAATACCTGACATGAAGAATTAAGGTTTATTTAGCTTACAGTTTGTGGAGGTTTCAGTCCATACTCAGCTGGCTCCAAGGCAGGGTGGAACACGGCAGAGGGCAGCACTCATGCCAGGAGAACACAGCAAAACAGCAAGGGCAACAAAGGGAGAATCGGTGGTGTAGCAGCGGCCTCTCTCCCTTCCTTATATTGCATTTAGGTGACCTGCCCCAGGGCCAGTGTAGCTCTCACACCCATAATCCCATCATTGAATCGTGAATTAATTAATCACAAGCTCTAGAAACCTTCCCCATGACTGCATGAGGCATTAAAGGGACATCTGTACACAAACCCTAACAATGGATTTATTTTAAAATAACAGTCATATACATCTTTCATCTTTCAAAACGTCATAGAGCTACCACCTGAGACCTTCAAATCTCCAAAACAACCCACAGGATGGCTGATTTTCTTGGTTCTTTGGCTGAAGACCTCTGGCCAGAGTGTGCTCCTGACTCTGCGAGGCATCCCGAGGCCACTGCCACTGCCCACTTCCAGAAACAAAGTGGCAGATGCCAAGCCATGCCCCCAGGCTCCCGGAATTGCATGGTTTACATACTTTTAAAGTAAATTTTATGTCTTAAACTGACAGTCTTTGAAGTTTTGTTTTCTGAGACAGGGTCATGCTAAGTCTGCCAGGCTGGTCTCCAACTCCTAATCTCGAGCCACCTGCCTGCTTCAGCCCCCTTGGCAGCTGGCAGCACTGAGGTGGGTCACTGTGGGGTTTTATTAAGGAAATTCTCACCTCTCAGCTTCTCACAAAGTTCAAATGATCATGTGCAGATTCCCCTAAAGCCACTGACTTTGAACACACTTGGTCCAGGTTTATGGTTCCCTTTGGAGTACTTGCTGCTATATATGAAGCACTTAGAAAGAACGCAGCTGCTGCTCGCTGTGTCCAGGAATCAACTGGATGTAACCCAATTCTAAGACTTTGCTTTCAGCTAAGTCCTCCTGGTTAGACTGAGGTCAGAGTTGACGCTGCTCTCCTGACATCCACCGTGTTCTGGAAGTCAAAGACATGTGTTAGCCTTCAGGCTTTGGACCAAAGCCCAGCTGGTGAGAAATGACTGGCAGCTTGTCATAGAAATGACACAGAACCTTCCTTCTAATCACTGTAATATTTTCATCTTGTGTGAAAACCAGAGAGGAAAGGTGGGGAGATGACGAACAGCAGTTTGCTCATTGTGCTGTAAAAGTTCCACCTCTTTCCTGCTTGCTCAAAGCCCTTTCCCTTGTAGAGTTCTTGCAGCTTAAGTAACTGTACCAAGAGGCTCCAAAAGCCATCACCTCCATAGTGACACATTGCGACTTCTGTCTTCACAGAAGACGGAACCAACAGGCAGCTCTGTTTATTAACCCCAGTGACACTCGGTCCCCCATACCAGAAGGTAGAGGTTCACTGCCTGCACCTTCCTGCCTCAGGCTCAGGCACACCAGCCTACCCTTCTGTGCCCCTCCATCCTTCCTGTGCCCCACAGGCTGGTAGAACCCGCCTCCCTTGCTGTCTGGTCTCAGATTAAGTTCATCCAAGACAGCCAGGCTCTCCGAGGCCAGCAGCCCCGAGAGGGGAAGGTGTGGGCTGCCATGCAAGCTGCCAGGCTGGCTGTGACTTCTGCCAAAAGCACCAATCCTGCAGCTCGGGCTCTGCCAACCACCTTCCCTCGGGCCTTCAGGTGGAAGGAGGCAGCAGCACCGACATTCCCTAACCTGGCGCCGCCGCTTCCTCGCTCCCGCCCCTACTGGGTTCGGAGCTCAGGGGAGGCAGCTGTTTTCTGCTGGTTTCTGCTGTCACCTCAGTGATGGGTCCAGCTTCTGGTCCTCATGGATGACCCATCCCCAATGGAGCCATCTGCACCATTCACTGCCAGCGAGTCTTCGAGACATTGCTGAAGAGCGTGGTTACTGCTGCCACCCAAAGCAGTGGCCGAGTTGAGGTCCTCAAGGCCAGAATACTGCCGCCAGTGCTCTTGCCACACTCTGCTATATGCACAAGGTGACTTCCTGGAGTTGGCTGTGGATCCTGCAGTGGGGAAGCTGCAGGAACTGTGCCACCTCACCAGACTCCTGCGTCACATCCAGGTAGTCAGCCCAGACCCCACAGTGGCCGGAGGCCCTCTGTGTGGAACAGAGGAACTGAGAGTTGAAAATGTCACCATTGAACAGTCCCTCTCAGGTGAAGAGGAAACTGCCGGGAACCACCCTGGAGATCGAAGTGGAGAACGCCTACGCAGAGGCGCAGGTCGCAGACGAGAGGTTGCAGACCAGAGAAGCAGGGAAGCAGACCATCGCGGCTCCTCAAGACAAGGCAGGTCTCCAGAGGCTGAGAGAAGTACCGACGTGCCCAAGCCTGCAGAGAGAAAGTGTGGGCCCCCAGACGCTTTGATTTTGGGCTTCTAGCCCCATACCTGCGTGAGAATCAATGTTCGTTGTTCTAAGCATTGAGCTTCTGGTATTTTCTTACAGCACCGACCAAGAAGACAAATACAGCATGGAATAACATGGAACAGAACACAGGAGTGGACTAGACTAGCCTCAGAGACGCCGAAGAGTAACAAAAGCACCTGCAGAATTACATTATAATACTACTCACATTCAGGGAAGCTGTGGCTATTCTCTCTATGGGAACAAATCCGCTTAAATGCAGACACTGGTGTGCAGTGTCTTTTCTATCAAGCAAACACTGTTGTCCTGTGAGGAGGGAGGAGAGAGAAGATTGGGTTGGGGAAGGGTGTCCACAGGATTTAGCTCTACTGAGAATATTTCAGGGCAGGGGCTGCGGCGCCCCCTGGTAGAATTCTTGCCTAGTGTGTACAAGGTGTTGGGTTTGATCCTCAGCACCATAGAATACACAAGGGAGTATTTCTATTTTTATAAGGTGACTATTGACATACAAATTATATAATAAACTACTGTAAGCTCACCACGGCACCCAGAGCTGAAGGCCAGCAGCAGGGAAGGAGCCTGAGTTGACTGACAGCCCTGAGGATACCAAAGTATCAGGGTCATGCCCCATGGTGGTGAGGAATAAAATCGCAGACGGAGAAGGCTGGACTCGAGCCAATGTGTTTGCAAGACAAAAGGCAAGAAAACAAAAGTATAAAAGCAAAGAAATAAAGTTCCTGCTAACCCCGAGGGACTTCTGGGCAGGAGTCTCGAGAAGGCTCTTGGTCCAGGGTTGGTTGAGGGTTTAGAAGAGCGCTCTGGCCACTGCATGAGCTGTACAATCTCTGCTCTGTGGGAGGCCACACACCTTCCAAGGTCCAGTCCATGCGGTGCTCACACAGTGGCCTGCGGCCTGCAGCCAGTGGCCTGCCTGGCCATGCTCAGGGGACGGCCAGACCGCTGCAGAACTCCTGGCAGAGGCCACTGGGACTGCCGTCCTCACTGCCCGACGAATCTTAACTCCTTCCTCACCAGCTCCTGTTCCACCAAAGTCTCAGAAGTATCTCTCAGTCACTGGCTAACCTGTACCACGCACTTCTAACGGTGGCCTTTCTCTCAAATAAGTGCATGTCTAATCCCCAGAACTGTGAGCACTGCTTTCTGATCCAGCCGCCTCCGAGAAGCCCCACCTATGAGAGCAGGAGGCTTAGGAGAGACATCTAGATATAAAAGATAATGTCCCCCAACCTGTTCTTGACCTCTGAAGTGTCTGAGTGCCCTCTTCAGGAGAGCTCAGGGGTAGGCAGAAGAAAAATCTGGCTAAAGTAAGTGTGCTGCCTGGTGTTCACTAGCAGAACAGATTCAATACGACAAGGGATTCCAAGACTTGGGGTTATCCTGAGTTATCCAGGTGGCCTGCTGAAACACAATGTTGGAAGAGAAGGCAAGTGACAGTGATAGCAGAGACTGCAGGGATGCACTTTGGAAACAGAGGAAGGGCCAGCTGAAGGGCGCAGGTGGCCACCAGCAGCTGGAAGAATCCAGGATGCAGACTCTCCCTAGAGTGTCCAGAGGAACCAGTGGGCCGACAGCCACCCACACACGACCCAAGGACCCCTGTCCAGATGGTCACAAGGAGATGCTGGCTGCAGAACCAGAAGTTGCATTCTGGCGTCACAAAACAGTTTCTGGACCCTAAAAATAAGTTCCCACAAAAGGCAGGTGACAGTGTGGTAGAAACCCTTCCTGTTGTCCCAGCAACTTCCTACGCAGGAGCCCTGGATGTGCTCCTTGATGCGTTGCTAGCAGCCACCAACAAGGGCGGAAAGCCTTACTCTTCTGCTCATCACTTTTTCTCTTAGGATGTGATTTGAGGAAAGGATGTGGAAGACTTGAACATGATGAATTATTCAGAACATGCTTTCAGGTATCAAAGCAGACAACACCTGGAGGACAGCATGCACACGCCTCCCTGCCTGACCCTTCCACAGCATCTGCCTCCTGCCGTGAGAGCCGTAGCTTTGCTCTGCCACACACCTGTCACACATGCTGCCTTGCCTCAGACTCTGGAGAATGGGGCCAACTGAAGGTGGAATGGAATTCAAAACTGCAGTCAAGACAAACTGCTTCTCTTTGTAAGCTAACTGTCTCGGGCACTTTGTTACAGTAGCAGCAGGGTAACTGACACAATCACTGTGCAGATTTTTTTCCCATAATTTTATTGAGAAACAAATAGCAATGAGACAGTTTCAAACCAAACTGGTAGGACAGTTTCAATAATTAACACATTGCATACATTCTTCCTAGTGGTTAATTGCTGTACAAGACGCGGACATGATATCCTATTTACAAACAATATTAGAACAAATTCATTAAGAGAATGTAACTATATATCTATTCTAACCATTTTGAATACACAGATACAAAATGGACATTCATCTATATCCCCTTTTTTTGTTAAGTTCCATCATTTAAATATTATAGGTGTGTTAACTCAGCAAAATATATTCCAAAAGAGTCCAGTAGTTCATAATAGTATTGGGTCTTGTGCTTGACTGGCAGTGTCAGAAATTGTTGACCTGAGTCCCCTACAGCTCACCCTAACAGCATGGCTTTACTTCTTATACTTGGTTTTTATACTTTTCTGCTGGATGGTTAAGACCGAGATAAAGCAGGACCTATGCAACAAGAGTTGTAGCTTTTGGGTCCGATAAGGTCAGTGAAATCACCTCAGGGTTTATCCTGAGATCCTGTACCTCAGATTATAGATTCACTGTGCAGATTTTAATAACATCTGGATCTGCACACTGGCACATGCGTGTACACCAACTGCTCCTACATACAGGTGAGTGTGTGTGCAGGCACACCTGCAGGAGCTCAGGGGTCCTGCAGCTGGATGGAACAGCTGTAACTGCCCTGGACACTTTCCTGTTGTAGTATGTCCTGCACATATATGCACCATACGTGTAATATGCAGACCTGCATTAAACTGCCATTGGTGGCAAGTAGATCCTGGGTGATGGAAGAAAAAGGAGAAGCAATCTAGCTCCTTCAGTACCTGCAGGCTCCAGATCCCCGGCTTCCTGGGTATGCTCTCAGCAGCTCAGGTGTCTGAGTGCCTTCTTCCAGGAAAACTTCAGAAACAGAAGAAAAAGCCATGGTTAACTTAAGGGTACTGGTTAGGGTTCACTAGAGGGAGAAATTCAGCATCAAACACGGTTAAAATTTTTACAAGGGAGTTATGAAGCAGGGTTAGGGGATTGAAAGGGGAGGACTTCCAGAGCCCGGCTGGGAGCCAGATGCAAAGGGTCCAGATGGCTGCCTGCGTGCTGAGAGCGAGTGTCCAGCAGCAGGGAAGGCAGACAGCCTGGAGTTCACTGCAGAACTGCCACGTGCGCCTGGGCTGGAAAGCCAGGCAGTCAGCGTGGGAAGCTGAAGAGCCTGCGCTGGATGCTGGAGACCAAGACTGACGGCAAAGGCAAGGGCCAGAGCTCCTCTGAAGACAGACGGGGCAGGCTTCTGTCCTCCTTCCCTGTTTACTCTGTGCGGGCCACAAGCCTGTTGGTCTGTGCGACCCACAAAGGAGGTGGGTCTTCCTCCTCAGTTTGTGGCCTGTATGTCAGTCCTCCACAGATGTAGCCCAGACCCTCATGAGTCCACTGGCTGGCTCTTTCTGAAGTCCCTCCCAAGGACCAGCCACAGTAAGCGCAGGCGGGTAGCTTGCACCTGACCACTCCAGCAGGAAAGACCCTAAGCCCCAAGAGGGCTCTGGTCGCCTATGTTTTTCTCACTCCTCTGGGATCCTATGAAGACATATATGAACTAGAGATCTTGTACCTTGTTGTCCCCGCCACTAAGTGACAGGCAGAGGGGAATCCAGCCCAGACCTTTAGCGCCTTCCTTTCTCCAGGCACCTGCACAGGGTTTGGGTTTGAGCCCTGGGTGAGAATCCTCTCAGTAGGGAGTCTTGAGAGGAGAGGGGAGTCACAGCCCTCAGGTCCCAGCCTCTTCTAGACAGGGGTGTGGGGCATTCTCCTCTACTGAGAGGACAGAAAGGTGGCTTGGGTCTGGGTGTTTGGCCATTGGAGGAGGAAGGTGAGCCCCGAGAAAACCAGGCAGCGAGGGCTCTGTGGTTCTCGGGAGATGCCGCTTCTCTGGTGCATTCTCCTTGCTTTTCTCCCGCCAGCTGCCTTGGCCTTGATTCCACGAAATCTGCTGCTGTAGAGAGGGCGAGTGTTGCTCATGTAGAGCTCCAGCCTGCAAGGGCAAGGCCTGGCCTCAGGTTAGGGCCCAGCATGGAAAAACACCACGACCCAAAAGCCGCCTGGCAAGAAACAGTTTTTTCAAATATTGATGCTTGTTGATTATTTCAGCATGCTTTTAAATTTTACTGCTCAAATCTGGAATTTTCAAACTAACAATGTGAAGAACTCAGCTTATGTTCGCCCACAGACTCCTGGCATGTGCACGCAGCCCTGGTAATGTCACCCCGCACCTACTGCCCAGGGACACTGGCTAGAATCCAAGAAGGGGACCTAACACTTCCCCCAGTTGTCTCAGCAGCATCTCAGGCCGTTCCTTTTCCTTTAAACCCAGAGTAGAGCTAAAGATCCCACTCTTCTGTTTGGCGTACACAGTGTGATCACAAAATATGGTGAATATTTACAATTTTTTAAATTGATTACACTAAAAGTCAGAATGGTGACTTTTAAACATTCCCATCAAAACATTCCCTCTTTCTTTTTTTCCCTTTGGCTGAACCAGGGATTGAACTCAGGCCCTTGTGCTTGCCAGGGAAGCGCTTACTGAGCCATCTCCCCAGCCCCTCCCCCTTGCTTTGAACACACTTGTCCTGCTGTTCCTGCCACTCTCTGGAGCATTTCTGGAAGTCCCCTCTCCCAAGTGTCTTTTCAAGGTATGATCACAAATATGGTGACTGCTGCTGCCACGTGGCATCCAAAAGAAAAGAAGGCTTAGAAAATGTGAGTGTGCATCCTCTTCCACTGTGCTCACTGGATCTGGTGCCTGTCTTAGTTACTTTTTCTTGTTGCTGAGATAAAATACTCAAAGTTCCAAAACAAAAGGAGAAAAAGTTATTTCAGCTCCCAGTTTCAGCTCCCAGTCTCGGTTCGTAGTTGCTGACTCCAAGGTAAGGGGCACAGTGCAGAGGATCGCAGGGGAGAAACGGTCCATGGCAGGGCAGGGCAGGAGGCAGCACGCAGCAAGCAGCAAGAGCAGCAGCGGCAGCAGCAGCAACCAAGCCTGCGATGTATTCCATCCAGGTTGCCTGCTTTGTGGGCAGTGCCACCCACACCAGATTGGAGCCCCTAAATCTCAGCATCTCACACCCTGATCCAGTCACCTTCGAGGCTTCCCCACCTATGACTGCACAAGGTGTTGGGGGACATCAAGACATGTGTCATTACAGGCACCCTGTGACTGCCAGCTCTTTCTGAGAGTCAAAATGGCCATGGGGGGAAATGTTTAAGTCCATTCAGAACATTGAGGCAGCCACACAGACATAAAGAAAGAGGGGCTGCGGAGATGGCTTGGCAGTCTACCTGCCAGGCAAGCACAAGGACCGGAGTTTGATTCTCAGCACTGCATGCCTTGCTGGCCTCTGATCCCTGGGCACAACATGCTGGCCCTGAAACCAGACATGATGGCTCATGCCTGTAATCCCAGAACTGGGGAGGCTGACAGGAGGATTATTACGAGTCTGAACTGCATAGTGAGACCCTATAATAAATAAATAAATTAGGGGCTGGCTAAATAGCTCAGCGGATTAAAGCACCTGCAAGCAGGCCCAGAGTCCGAGGGTTTGGTCCCCAGACCTGCCATGCTGGCCCCGTCCCCAGGCCATGCTGAGACAGCAATTGAGACTGGGCCTGGTGGCATGCACTGTAATCCCAGCTCTTGGGAGACTGTAAACAGGCGAATCACTATGAGTCCAATCCAGTAGTGAGACCCTAAACACCCTGTAGACCCTTCCGTAAAATACAAATAAAATAAAAAATAAATGTTATTTTAAAAAAGACAAGAAAGAGGATTCCAGAACCACTTCAGGAAGGAGCAAACATTAGGGTAAGTGTGCTCAGAGTGAGGGCAGCATTTTGAGGGAGATCCACGGCAATGGCTCTTTTACTGTAATACATTTCTTAAAAATGTACCTGCTGTAGCGTGAGATCTCACCCTGTTGGTCTTGCTCCCTCCCTCCCATTCAGTAAACCTCGCCCTGCTCTTGGGACCGGTCCTCTGGAGAAGCCCTGAAAGCCGCCACCTTCTGCGTGAGTGCGACTTCCCTGTGGCTCCAGTTAGGCCAGATGTTTCCAGGGAGGTCACTGATGCACCTGGACTGTCTCACCACCTCCCAGGGGGACACACGGGGCTGTTGACATTCAAAGCTGGAGCACCAAATCCAGCAACAGGGAGTTCAGCCGCGGCTCCCCAAGCCAGCTCCTCCACCACGAAAAGCCTACGCCCAAAGCAGACTCCAGTGGGCGCCCACGGAGGGCTCTGTGCTACGGATTCGATCAGCTATGGATGGGAACCACTCAGAGCAAAAGCGAAGCTGCCCGGCGTGTGCTGGGACCTCTATCCCATGCCGCGATTCTTTCCACAGTGCAGCAGGGCAACCCTTGACCTTGCAGGGACACCTCAGCACTGTATGTCATCTAGAGATGACCCAGATCTGAGCAGGTGTGCGCAGTGTCCGATATCACTTCACACAGAAGAGCCACATGTCCAAGGAGCTGCTCTCTGTGGGGATCCGGGACCCACACCGCACGCACAGGCACAGGAATCACCACGTTTGCTCATGTGTGCTCCTCCAATTGGGCCGCACGAGAAAGCTGCAGGCCGAAAGCACCAGCATCATTAAAAGGAATACACTGAACCAAGGTTAAGATTTCCTTGGCATGTCTTTTTTTTATTCTTAGAATTTATTACTTTGTATAGTTCTTTATTTTCTATTACTGCTGAACATTATGGATGATGTTAAAGAACTGCATATAATTAGTAATATGCCCTTTTGTTAAAATAAATATGAAGATGTTGGGTAAATTCATTTTCTAGAAAAATAAAATAAGAGAATAAGGAAATAGGAAAATGCACACAGAGCCCAGGAGTTTCCAATTCCTGGAAGAGCAGCGGTGACTAACTGTGGAGTGGAGGAGCCACCACCCTGTGTGTCCCCAGGAGGTGCCAAAAAGGTGGCTGCTGCCTCCAAACAGGGCAGAAGCGCCCCAGAAAAGTGCCCTGAGTGGTGAGTGATACAGGAGAACTAGGCAGAAAGACCCTGCCCTCCATGCCCACTCTCCACCCCCAGCTTTCCACAAGAAGCTTTCCTGGACGCAGTTGTTTTTGCTACTGTGATGGAATCCTCAAGGCAGGCGCTATTTTTTAAAGGCTTACTTTTGCTCATGGGTTCTAGCCCAAGGTCACATGCCCTCCGCTGGCAATGGCCTTCTTGCAGGTAGAGTCTCGAGGCAGGAGAGGGCTCACATGTTGTGACAGTTAAGTGTGGTGTCAACTTGATAAGAACCACCTAGCAGATTAGTGGAGCACATTCCCGGCAGATCTGTGGATGACTGACACATAGGCCGCCATCCGAGGGAGGAAGACCCTCCTGGGTGTGGATGGCACCAGTCAGTAGTTTAGGAGCCTGGGTGGAATAAGAAGGGAAAGAAGAGGAAGATTCACTCCCCTTCTTCAGAGGACTCCAGTCTTGACCTTCACCTTCCACACCCTTCTCCAGCCCTCCAGCACAGATCCTCTGGCTTCCTAATGTGGACTCATTCAGGATCTGCAGTGAGCTACGAGCCTTCCACTTTGGACTGGATCCTTCAGTTCTCCCTTGCGCAGATGGTCCTTTAGCACTCTCCCATGCCTGACTCCACTATAGGCATATGCTAACGGATACACGTGAAGAGAGAGAAAGCGGGAGGGAGAGAGAGAGTGAACCCTCCTCTCTGCCTCTCTCTGTCTCTGTCTCTCCTCCTTTCAACACTGCCTTACCAGCCCATTACCAAAAAACCAACCCTACAAAGAGGAAAGGAGGAAGATATGCTAGAAAGAGACAGAAGTGACCACAACTTCAAGAATAACAGAAAGGAACCACCAAGCAGAGAGAGCAATTAAACAGAGAAAAAAAGTATAGAATATACAGCAGGAAAATAACATGGCAAAGATCAGCCAACACATATTAGTTATAGCTATCAATGTTAATGGCCTCAATTCTCCAATCAAAAGAGGCAGACTGGCAGCCTCAAGAAGCAAAATCCAACCATATGCTGCACACAAGAAACACAAAGGATGGAAAACAATACTCCATGCGACAAGAACACAGAAAAAAGCAGGGCAGCTATTCTGGTTTCTGACAATGTCAATTTCAAACCAAGAATGATCAGAGAGATAAAGAAGGTCACTAAATACTTGTTCAGAAAAAAAAAAACTGCCAAAGAAAGAGATAATAATCATAAATATATATGCACCAAATATAGGAGCACCCAATTATATAAGATAAATGAGTAATAACACAATTTTAATGAGGGACTTTAACACCCCATTGTCACAAAGAGATGGATCAACTAGGCAAAACATCAGCAAACAAATAACAGAGCAAAACCAAATTTGTGAAGAAATGGACTTAGTCAACCTTTACAGAGTGTTCCACCCAACAACATTAGAATACACATGCTTCTCAGCAGCACATGATATATTCTCCAAAATATACCATATGCTAGAACATAGAGCATGCTCAAGTAAATGCAAAGAACTGAAATTATCTCAGCATATTATCTGACCATAGTGCAATGAAGCTGGAAATTATTGACAAAGAAATTGCAAAAACTACATAAACAGATGAAAATTAAAAACACTCTCCTGAACAATCAATGGGTCACAGACTAAATTAAAGAATAAATTAAACAATATTTACAATCAAACAAAAATGCAAATGCAACTTACCAGAACCAATGGGAAGCATTCATAGATATCTTAAGAGGGAAATTTATAGTAGTAAATTCTCACATCTGGAAAATAGAACAAGCCAAATAAACAATTTTATGCTGTACCTCAAACTTCTAGAAAAAAGAAAAGCAAGTCAAGCCCAAAGCCCAAAGGAGGCAGGAAATTATAAAGATCAGAGCAGAAATTAATGCAATAAAGATGAAAAAACAATAAAAGAATTAATGAAGAGTTCATCATTTAGAAAGAATAAATAAATTGATAAACATTGTATTTAAAAAGGAAAGAAAAACTCAAATTCATGCTATAGGGAATGAAAAGAGCAAAATCACGACAGCCCCTATAGAAATTCAGAAGATCATCAACACCTACTTTGAAAATCTTTACTCTCACAGGATGGCAAACACAGAAGAAATGCACAGAATCCTACATGCATATGAATTACCAAAGCTGAATCAAGAAAATATAAAAATTCTGAATAACCGAATTTCAGCAAATGAAATTGAAAATGTAATTTAAAAAACCTAGCAACAAAGAAAAGTGTAGCTCCTGCTGGATTCACAGCTGAATTCTACAAGAAATTCATACAAGATATAATCCCTACACTCCTCAAACTCTTCATTGAAATTGAAAAGGAAAGGGTTCTCCCAAACTCATTCCTGGAGGCAAGTATTACCCTAATACCAAAACCAGAGAAAGATCCAACCAAAAAAGAGAACTCCAGGCCGGTCTCCCTCATGAACATAGATGCAAAAATCCTCAATAAAATACTAGCAAACAGAATGCAGCAAATCATCAAGAGGATCATACACAGTCACCACATGAGATTCATCCCAGGAATGCAGAGACGGCTCAATATATGCAAATCCCTAAATGTAATATACCACATCAGTAGAGTCAAAGATAAAAATCACATGATCATCTCAATAGATGCATAAAAAGTTTTTGACAAAGTACAACACTCATTCAAGATTTTTTAAAAAGCTGCAGAAAATCAGAATAAATGGTCTTTACCTCAACCTGATAAAAGCCATCTATGACAAACCAATAGCCAACATCATACCAAATGGACAAAAACTGAAAGCCTTTACTTTAAAATCAGGAACAAGACAAGGATGTCCACTGTGACCACTCCTACTCAATATAGTTCTGAAAACATTAGCCAGAGCAATTTGATAAGAGAGAAAAATGAAAAGAACAATCATTGGAAAGGAAGAAGAGAAATTATCATTGTTTGCAGATGACATGATACTCTATATAGAAGACACCACAAACTCCACCAAGAGACTTGTACATTTAATAACTAAATTCACCAGCATAGAAGGATACAAAGTGAACACTCAAAAAACAATAGCGTTTCTGTACACAAGCAATGAAAGCACTGAGAGAGGAATCATGGAAATCATGCCTTTTACAAGAACATCCAAAAAAAAGAAATGCTTAGGAATCAATATAACAAAGTAAAAGATCTATACAGTGAAAAGTTCAGGACTCTGAAAAAAGAAATTGAGGAGGATTTCAGGAAAAGGAAAGATATTACTTACTTGTGCATAGGAATAACCAAAATTGTGAAAAATGGACACTCCCAAAATTGTTATACAGATTCAATGCAATCCTGATTAAAACACCATTATTCTACGTCATAGATGTAGAGCAAATGTTCCTCAAATTCAACTGGAACCAGAAGAGACCTAGAATAGCAAAAGCAATCCTGGGCAACAAAGTAAAGACAGGAGTCATCACAATCCCTGACTTGAAATTATAATACAAAGTTACAATGATAAAATCAGTATGACACTGGCAAAAAAAAAAAAAAGACCTGAGGATCAATAGAACAGATTAGAAGATACAGACACAACCACAAGCACTCTCAGCTACCTTATCTTTAACAAAGGTGCCAAACTTGTTCACTGGAAGAAACACTGTCTCTTTAGTGAGTGGTGTTGAAAAAACTGGCTTTCCACATGCTGAAGGCTAAAATTCACCATGCACAAAACTACAGTCAAAATGGATCAAAGAATTAAATGTCAAAACAGAAACACTAAATCTACTGGAGGATAAAGTAGGTAGAAATCTTGAAGACACAGAAGTAGGCAGAGAGTTCATAAACAAAAACCAAACTGCATAGAAAAAACTTCAAAGAGTTGGCAACTGGGATCTCATCTTATTGAAAAGTTTCTGCACTTCAAAAGAAATCACTAACAGTTACTCTTCTTAGTTACTCTTCTCTCGTTGCTGGGACAAATACCCTACACCCGAAATGAAGGAAGGAAAGGTTTATTTAGCTCACAGTTACTGGAGGTTTCAGTGCATACTCAGCTGGCTCCAAGGCAGAGCAGCACACAGCAGAAAGCAACCTTTCATGGCGGCGGCAAAGAGCGAGAGCACAGGGAGGGGTGGCAGCAGCTCCAGCAGCTAGCTTCTCTTCCCTCCTTATATTGCAATGCAAATTACCTGCCCCAGGGCAGGTACAGCATCCACACCCACAGTATTCAGTCACAAACTCCAGAAGCCACCCAAGACTGCAGGAGGCTTTGGGGGGACACCTATATACAAACCATAACAAGAGTAAAAAGAAAACCCATGAATTGGGGAAAAATTATAGCCTACTGTTCATAAGACAAAGGATTTCTATCTAGAACATATCAAGAATTTAAAGAACCAGGCCCCCAAAATTCAAAGACCCAATCCAACAATGGACATCTGAGACACACATTTCTCAGATATAGAAATACAAATGGCAAATAAATATATGAAAAAAATGTTCCTCATCTTTGGTCATTCAAGAGATGCAAGTTAAAGCAACACGGAGAGTCCATCTCATCCTGGAAGAACGGTCCTCATCAAGAAGTCAACCAATATCCCGTGCAGAGGATGCTGTGGGGAAAAGAACCCTGCTCCACTTTTGGAGGGAGTGCAGGCTGGTGCAGTCACTGTGGAAATCAGTGTGGAGAGTCCTCAAAACCCTAGGAATGGAGGTCCCCTTCAACCCGGCTATTCCCCTCCTGGGTATGTTTCCAAGAGAACTGAAAACCTCATACCACAGCAATATATGTGCTTCCATGTTTACAGCAGCGCAATTTGTCATAGCTAAATCTTGGAAATAACCCAAATGCCATCAACCGAGGAATGGAGAAAAAAGATGTGGCATTTTTACACAATGAAGTATTACTCAGCTAAAAAGAAAGATAAAGTCGAGGATTTTATAGATAAATGGATGCAACTAGAGACCATACTTGTAAGTGAAATCAATCAGACCCACATATGCAAACATTGTATTGTTTTGCTAGTTTAAGAACCTGAAAGAGTGAATAAAATCTAAAAGGTACAATAGAGACTGTGACAGAGAAAGAATCTGTTCAAAGGAAAGGAACAACTGGCATGAGGAAAAGGACAAAAGAAAGAAAGAAGAGGAAAAGATATATTTATGTATATACACAGGATAGCTTGGACAAGTATACTGCTGATTTCTGCTGGTCTCCTGAAAGGAGCAGTTAATCCTTAAATATTTTTCTTCTCCTTTTTAATTTCTTGTAACCTTTTTTAAAAACAATTTTGCACGTTTATATCTTGTAATCTAAACAACTAATTTGAAGACAACGTTATGGAATATAGCAACCACTGATGAATTCCTATTAATTTGTTCAGTGAAATTCCGTAGTGTTTCTATTCTTTTTTTACTATTTCGTATTCTCTTTAATTTTTTAAATTTTCCTTAATCACTTATTTATTTGTTTGTTGCAGGGTCTCGCTACACAGCTCGTGTAGTGATCCTCGCCTCAGCTTCCCCAGCGCTGGGATTACAGGTGTGTACCACGACACCTGGTTTCGGGACTGGCGTGGTGTGCCCAGGGTTCCCGGCCCAGCACAGCATGCAGTAACAGGCATTGAACCCAGATCCTTGGGCTTGCAAGGCAGGTGCTTAGACTGCTGAGCTATCCCAGTGCCTGTCCTCTTTGAAACAAAAAAGGGTAGAGCAATAGTGAAGCGGACAGGAACGTGCAGAGCAAGAGTGGCAGTAAGACGGTTTTGAAGAAAATAACCATCGAAGCGAAGAAGGACATCATTAAAAAGCATGAGCTTGGCACCTGTGTGCCTCACCTGGCGGGGAACACAGGGTGACGAAGTGGACAGCCTCAACTGTTCTGAAGAATAAAGATGTCATCAGAGAGGCTGATGTGGCAAAAGGAGTAACGATGCTAACAAGCACAGGACACGGTGCCAGAAGAGGTGGGCAAACTATAGTCAGTGGCTGAAGCAGAAACAGCTGGCAGATGACAGTGTTAGTGAAGCTACAGTCCGTGAAAAAGCCAGGAAACTGCACAGCAGTGTGCTACAAGACAGTTCCTGCGCAAGTGTGAGAAGGGATGAATTTAGGGCCAGTAGAGGGTGATTTGCTAAATCTGCAAGAGAAGTGGCACCACAGTGCCATGCGACACGGAGAGGCTTCCGTCCTGACAAGGCCACTGCAGAAGCCTGCAAGGAAGAATTCACAGAATCCTGAAGGCATACGGACGCCTCGCTCAACAGTGGAGCAGGGCTCTGCTGGACGAGGATGCTGAGCGAACCTGGGTCAACAGGAGGAAAATGCACTGCCGGCACGGCACGGCCCAGGAGGACAGAGGGACCCTCCCAGGAGTGACAGAGGGACCCTCCTGCTGTGTGTGCACATGGCAAGGATCGGAAGATGGGGCTGCTACTGCTGCACCTTCTCAGCCCTCAGCATTCAGAGGGCAGAATGTAAACAAGACCAGGTGACTGTCACGCTGAGGCCGATGGGGAAGCTGGGGTCACAAGGTGATTACTGTTCGTGAAGTAGCTGCGTGAGGTGCTTACACCCATCACTAAGAAATATCTTTCTGACAACCAACTGCCAGAAAAGTGCCTTCTGACGGACAACGCCCGGCACCCTCCAGCCTCAGTGGTTGACAGGGACCCTGAGTGCGACTTTACAAAGGTCAAATTCCTTCCCACAACATGACACCTTTCCCACAGCTCACAGACCAGCGAGTGATCTGCCACTTCAAGAAGATGTACACAAAGGTGCCCTTCACCACGTGCTTTAATGTCGCCCTTGACCCCGAAAGAGTTCTGGAAGAACAGCTCAGGGCCCTGCACTCCATCAGCCTCACTGACAAGGCCTGGGAAGATGTCACGACCAGACCTGAAGCTCAGCCCGGAGGAAACTGTGGCTGGAATGGGCCTCTGAATGTGACTTCGCAGGGTCTGATGCACAGAGTGGAGATTGCGTCCGTAGCGAGAGTGTGGGTCTGGGCCTCTGTGGAGCACACACAGAGGAGCTTGCTAGGACCACAAGGAGGAGCCGCAGAAGGCGCCTGCTGAGAAGCATCCCCAGGAAGAGGAAGGTGGGAGGTCAGCACTGATGCGACAAAATCCACACGGAGCCAGGCGCAGTGTCATACCATAATCCCAGAACTTGGGAGGCTGAGGCAAGAGAATCGTGGCATGTTCAAGGCCAGCCTGCGCTACAAAGCGAGCTCAAGGACAGCCTGAGTGCACAGAGAGACCCTGTCTCAGACTGACAGACAGACTGACTGCCTGGAAAAATATATTATGGGAAAATGGAATGAGGGCCAGGATTTGTTTGAGAAGCACCACCCCAACGTAACTGGAAGGAACACGGTGTTGAATCTGATGAATGCTAATGCGGTCTACCATCTCTGGAGGGTTGTTCAGTGCAGGGCAAAACCAAGTGACACTCAACAGACACTTCATCAAAACTGACTCTACAGCTAAGAGACAGAAAAGAGAGGAAACCCTGCAGGAGATCTCCCCAGTGTCCACGTGGAGGGGAACTCCCCCTCCGAACTATAACCTCCTCCCCTCTGGGATGGCTGATTATTTGTGTCAACTTGAGTTCAGAAGCATAACCACTAAGCTGAGGGGCTCAGCAATTTTACATTCTAGAATGTCAAAGCCCCACACTGGGGCAGCCCGTCACCAGGATGGTATAAAGAGATGAAGAAGGGAGAGCGGGTCACGCTCTTTGGAGGAGCTCCAGTCTTCACCGGCATCTCCTGGTTCCCAGCACAGACTTCTCTTCGGCGTCCATCATAGACGCCTCCACCTTCTGTCACAGACTCATAGGCCTCCTGATATAGACTCATCGGGGACACTGCAGTGAGCTCCAGACCTTGAACCAAATCCTTCAGTCTCCAGGGTGCAGACGCCCTCTGCGCGCTTCCTTATCTGACTCTGGCTGACCATAAGCCGGTCTTACAATGGCTGACACATTTGTGAATCTTGCATTATGTCTGTTTCTCCAGAAACATTGGCTGACACACCTGCCCAGCTTCCTGTCCTCCACGCCACCAGGGACAGACAAACTGTCCGATCCATGAGCGAAAGTAGACACACCAGCAATCCTGCTCCTGTGTCATTTAACGGGCTGAGCTATTTTAGGACCAGACACCAGACTGTGCCTTCCTATTTTTAAACAATGGTTTAATGTGAAAGAAACTTAATCTGTTTATAAGGTGATTGAGAGATTGTTTCTCAGAATTAATGTAATCAGCCAGCTGTCGGGCATCACGAGTGTAATCTCTAAATTGACAAACAAGTCCTATGAAACAGAACAGCCAATTTCATTGCCAGATGATCATTTAAGTCACCCACAAAGATGCACGCTTATACAGCACAGCAATGGGCCAGGCCAGCAAAGCAGATTGTGAAAATTCCTATTTAATGTTTCTTATTAGTTATCGCTATTAGAGACAGACATAAAACGCACATGTGCTTCTCTTTCCTGTTGATCTAATTTAATCTTCTGTCCCATTATCAGTTTTTGGCTGTCCTAGTGAAGTAAAAGCAAAGATAATCTAAGTGAGAGCGAGAGCAGGACCACAGCACTGTGTTTCAGGTTTGTTACAGCAGAAATGCACGTCTGAGGCTAGTGTAGGCTTATGATGACCAAGACAACAGGAAGTGCAGGGCAGCCGTCGTGGCTGTCCTGTACACGTGCTCCCTTCCTCCTTTCCCTTCTCCTTTCCCCCATCCCCGTTCTTTTCTTTTGAGCAGTGTCTTTCCCTGTCACAGTATCTATTGTACCTCTTGATCTTATTTACTCTTTTAGTTCCTCACAGTAGGGAGACAACACAATGTTCACACATGCAGATCTGATTTATTTCACTTACAAGTACAGCCTCTAGTTGTATCCATTTACTCTAAAGGCCT
>NW_004524651.1:11537945-11539321 GCF_000260255.1 Octodon degus
GCGTAGGACACCCAGGCGTCTGTCCCTGCTCTTCCACGAAGTCCAAACACGGAAAGGCAGAGCGGTTGTCTGCCCAGGTGGGTGCTCGGTGGGATCCTCGAGCCTCCACCGAGACCAGCCAGGCCTGAGAATCGGGAGCCAGCTGGTGGGGGGAGGCACCTCCGTGCATGTTGAGGGGTGGCAGCGGATAGTGGAGCACAGCCTGGGAAAGTGGCCTGACACGGCCACATGCAAGAGCTCTGAGGTACTTCCTTGTTGCTGGGATGAAATGCCCAGCACCCACAAGTTAAAAGAGGAGAGATTTACTTCAGCTCACTGTTTGCAGAAGGTTCAGCACACAGCAGCTGGCCCCAAGGCAGGGTGGCACGGCAGAGCGGCACTGTGGAGGAGACCGTCCATGGCAGGGCAGGGAGGAAGTAGGACAGCAGCAAGCCTGCCTTCCTTCTGACCCTTTTATTGCATCCAGCCTATAAGCCTGTCGGTAGGTGCCACCCACACCAGGGTAGGCCTTCCATTACCCACACCCAGAGCTCTGCTAAATCAATTCGGTTCTCACCCCCTCGCCCACATTCACAACCCTAAGAGGCATCACACCACACCCATGATCCAGCCACCTCCAAAAAGTCCCACCTCTGAGCTCATGATGCTTTGGGGGTACGTCTAGATCCAGCTGTAACAGAAGGGTAGCTGGTGGGGCACAGCAGGATCAGGGTCGTCTCTTAGACCAAGAACCATCCAGCTTTTCAGTATGGGTACACAACAATGAAGATGTGAGTATAGGTGTGTCCCTGTGTGTGTGTGTGTGTGTGTGTGTGTGTGCATGGGTCTGTGCACACACACGCGTGCGCGCACACACACACACACACACACACACCTGTGTTCTAGGTATGAGAGGCCCGGACATCATTTACCTGACAGTGGTGAGCACACTCAGGATCTGCAATTTGGTGTCTAAGTTCCATTTTCCATGAGAGCAAACCTTGTAATGGGTTCCTTGTAATGGGCTGATTCTGGGACAGAAGCAGGTGACGCACAAAAGGAGGCTGGAATAGTTTCTTGTGCCAGAAAGCCAGGTGCAGAGAAGCTCAGAGACGGAGAGGACCCCTGAAGGGACAGAGCCAGCTGCGAGGGCTCTGTACTGTCCTGATGGGGACCACCGCAGCGGGTCAGCATCCCGATGGGGACCACCGCAGCGGGTCAGGATCCCGATGGGGACCACCGCAGCGGGTCAGGATCCCGATGGGGACCACCGCAGCACGTCAGGATCCCGATGGGGACCACCGCAGCGGGTCAGCATCCCGATGGGGACCACCGCAGCGGGTCAGCATCCCGATGGGGACCACCGCAGCACGTCAGGATCCCGATGGGGACCACCG
>NW_004524651.1:11539617-11547993 GCF_000260255.1 Octodon degus
AACTCAGGACCTTGCACTTGCCAGGGAAGAGCATAAGCCACTGAGCTATCTCCAGGCCCTTTCTTTTAAGGGATGGGGGAAATAGTCATTGGGATTTTTGGTAGATTGCAATGAAACTATAGGCTGTCTTTGATCATACTAACGTCTTAAAGAAATGAAGTCGGCCAGGCCTTAGTGTGGGATGTCTTTGTACTTACTGGTGTTTTCTTTAATTTTAGTTGACATTGCATTTGTTTTGTACAAATCTTTTCATCACCATGGCTACCTTTGCTACCAAGTGTTTTGCTTTATTCATAGGACTGTTTTCTCGACTATAGTGGGACTCATTGTTATTTCACAGAAACACAACTGACGTTTGCAAGTTGATTTTGTATCCTGCAACTTTGCTGCACTCACATATTCTGAAAGGGGTGTGGTGTGTGTGTGTGTGTGTGTGTGTGTGTGCAAGCACGTACACACACGTATGTACTAGAACATAGCTTCAAAACCAGTGACAGACTGTCCTGCCGACGCCTGATCAGCGGCTGCAGGCTGCTCTCCTTGCATCTGGCAGACCCGGAGTCCAGAGCTGCAGGGAGCACTTGGCCCACATGCCAGCGCTGGACAGGCACGGAAAGCCCCCGCCAGCCAGAACCTGCCAGTTACGCAAGCTCACGTCGGCTTCTGACATTTCAAGGGGACAATGTCCACAGAAGAGGGACAGCGGAATGTCCAAGAGGCCTTGGTGGCTGTTTTCATTTTGCCTAGTGCTAAAATTCAGGCCCAGAAGAAGGTGAAGTCGTGCTTTGCTCAGAACTTCCCGAAAGTGCCAAGAGATGGCGCAGGAAGTGGTGCCGCGCGGCCACGGGCTGCACGCTGAGGCTGTGACACTTCAGGCGAAGAGTTACTTCCTCTCTGACTGGAAGCCCATCCTGAGAACTCAGGGAACTTTGCGTACATGCTGCCGAAGCCAGCACAGGGCCAGGGGCTTCACAGTGTCCCCTGGGAGCCACTCTCCATGGTGAGCAGGGTGGGGCCCTGTCCGAGACCCGAGAGAGGAGGTGACTGAAAAAGAGAAATGAGTTTTCTGCGTGGTCCCTCAGGACACTTTCACCTAGTCCAGGAGCAGGCTTTCCTCACGTGGGAGGCCAAGGACTGCGGCGGTGGCAGGTGGGGCGGTGGCTGCCCTGGGGCTCAGAGGATAGGAGCATTTGGCAGCAGGGCCGGACTCTCCGGGGCCTGTCTCCCTCCTCACCCTCCACCCCAGATGCTGCCATAATGACTGTTTACTTCCCTCTCAGGTGCCTCAGGCACCAGGACAGTCCACGCCCTTAATGACAGGCCCACAGCCGGGCCAGGCTGGAACCAGCCTCTGACTCACTGTTTGATTGTCAAGCTTCAGCTGCGTGTGCTCTGGACGTCGCAGGCTTCTGGGGGCCTGGAGTGCACCCCTGTGCCAAGCTGGGCCTGGTCTTCCCTCCTGCGCCTCCACCAGGCTGCCGTCTGCCTTTCCTGAGCAAAGCTAAGGAGCTGGCCAGCCAACAAAATCTTGGAAAAGATACACAAGCTGGAGGCTTCACGCTTCCTGATTTAACACTCCTACAAAGCCACAACAGCCAAACCAGTGTAGTGAACAACACACTGAGAGACTGGTGGGATGAAGCGAAGAGCCCGGAAACACACCCAGAAGGGCGCCATGGGTCGGTGGGAAAAGGGTGGTCTTTTCAACAGATGAGCTGTGAAAGCTAGGCATGGCGTGCAGAAGAGCAAGCAGGACCCTTGCCTTATGCCTGTACTATGCAAAAAGTAACTCTGAGCGGCCTGGACACCTGAGCCCCACAGCCCTAGATTTTACCATTTGCCTTAGGGCAGTGTTCAACACCTTGACAACTATTTTTGGACAGATCCTAAAACCAGAGTCCACACAGGAAAAAAAAAAAAAAGAGAGAGAGATAAATTTGGTTACAGCAAGATTCAAACTATGCATCAATGGATGCCGCCAGCAAAGTGTTGCTTTTGTTTTTGTTTCTGTGTCAAGAATTGAACTCAGGACCTTGAGCTTGTGAGGCAGGGGCTTGTATCACTGAACTATATTCTCAGCCCCTGAGAGTGAAAAGGCCATCCAAAAAGGGGGAGAAAACATTTGTAAATCAGGTACCTTATAGGGGATTGACATGGGCAATATTTAAAGAACTCTACTACTCAACAACGGAAACTAACTCCACTAAACACAACTCGCTTATCAGACATTTCTCCCAGTAGAGCGAGTCAAGGGAAGACATCCAGCATCAGCAGCACTTAGGAAACACAAATCCAAAGACCCCACCTTGCACCCAAGGATGACAGCTGGCGGTCACCAACACAAAACATAACCAGGAACACCAAGTGTTGAATGTGTGGCAGAACTGGAACTCGTGTAAGACGCTACAGCCCCTGTGCGAGATGATGTACAGCTCCTCAAGCAATTAAAAATGCAGTCCTCATAGGATCCAGCCAAGAAAGGGAAAGCCAGGCTGCAGAGAGATGGACGAGCCCCAGTGTTCATAAGGGTGCTGTTCACGTTTGTGGTTGGTACACACAGTGTGATCACCAAATATGGGGGTCAGGCGGGCACACGACTGCAGACCTGCTCCGTGGGGGGGATCCAGCCCGAGCTCGGAAGGAAGGTGACACGGCTCGCCCAGGGGTGAGCCTTGAGCCTGCTGCAGCTGAGGGTGATGTGGAGGAAGCAGACGAACAAGAAGCACTGCGAGGCTCTGCCTGCTGGAGGCCTCTGGAACGGTGAGTCACACAGACAGGGACGCGGCGGCTTCCAGAGGCTGGAGGAAGGAGCGTTGCGGTTTGTGCTGTGAACGTGCTCTCGTGGCGGGGCTGGTTGGTTTGCTTCTCGCAGCGCTGAGACGGCACCCAGCGCCTTCACACTGAAAGGACAGAGTCTGTCTGATGGATGCAGAGCCTGAGCTTGGGACGCTGAGAAGCTGCGAAGATGGCCAGAGGCAGCGGTCATACAAGCCGAACGCGCCTCATGCTGCCCTACTGCACACTTAACTGAGTGAAATGGCACGCGTGTGCTGTGCTTCAGCACCACAAAACTTAAACAAAATAGAAGTTGCATTTCTTCTGAGACAGAGTTGTTTAATATGACTTTGTCTGAGACTGAGTGCAAAACAAGCCCACCAGTGATGTGCTGCCCTGACGCTTGGACAGAGGAAGCCAAGACAGAACCACTTCGTGTCGTTCCTTTGCATTTCCTTTTCTTTCTTGGTTTCTTCCTTTCTCAGTTTCCTATTTTCTTCCCGCCTTCTTTCCTTTCCTTATTTCTTCCTTATTTTCTCAGCACTGGAGGTTGAACTCAAGGCCACATGCACCAAGCCACGTGCCTATCCCTTTCTGAATTTTTATTTGAAGACAGGGTCTTGGTAAGTCATTCAGTTACCCAGGCCAGGCTTGAACTTGCAATCCTCCTGTCTCGGCCTCCGAAAGTTCTATATGATGCACTACTCATATTTCTGCACATTTGTAGTGACCAAGAAGCATATTTTGATTCAATGGAATCATTAATACATTATAAACAAGGTCTAAATTAAATCTTCCCTCACTACAGAATAAGAAAAGGCTATGTTCTTATGGTCTGGATGGGAAATGTCCCCCAAAACATATGGCTAAAGGCTTGGTCCCAAGCAAGGGAACTTTGAGGGAAGCGACTGGGTCATGGGGCCTCTAACTTCAGCCATGGATAGACCACTAAGGACACGGTGCTCTCAGGCGGCATGAGAACAGGAGGGGCCGGTGCAAGGGAGCGGGCCCTGGGGTGGCCCTGGGGACTGTCTGGTCCCTGACCACTCCCCCTCGGCTTCCAGCCACCACAGAGAGCAGCTTTGCTCCACATTCCCTTCCACCATGATTTTTTGCCCCACCCATCTGTGGATTGGCAAACCCAGAGGGAGGGACAGGTGCTACCAGCCTGAGGCTGCGTCTCCACAGCTCAGAAGGAGGTCCCTGTCACCACAGCAGGCCACGCACATGGTTACTTTAGCTGTATTGTCCATGTTCCAAAAGTGAAGTTATTTAATTTGCACCACTCCTTCAAATAACTTTGGTAACCACCTAAAACAAGATGAAAATTTAATGAGACATAGTGGTCAACTCCTGGGCAGGAGGCAGAAGGAGGGAACAAGTTCAAGGCCAGATCAACAACTTTGCCAGGAGGGGGGGGGGGGGTAGGGAGGGAGAGAGAGAAAAGAAAGGAAGAAATAGGGATGGAGGGAGGAGGGAAAAAGGAAAAGACTGAAATCTAGCTTAAAAGCCTTGGTCAAAGATAATTTGATGCTCTATTCCATGATGTTCTTCCATTGCAAGGAAAAACAAAAAATATTATGGCTGAATGGATTTGAAAAGTACCCAACCCTGTCGCAGAGTGTGAGGGAATGCCGGCCGGGGCCAAGCACAAGGGGCTGGGGTCTCCAGAGCACTCCCAGAACGGTCAGGACCCAGGGAGACAGTGCCATCGCCGGCTGAAGGCAATTTTGCCCAAGCTGATTAGCACCACTCAACTAACTAAACACACAGGCGAGGACAAAGAATGAGACAGGCCTGGACGGAGACTGCCCGGGAGTTGCTGGGGCAGCAAGCCCGGGTTCCGGCCACGGGTCAGCCCCTCCTCACCCCCGCACCTCCCACACCCGCGTCCCTTTCTCTCCCCTTCCAGTCTGTACATGTCTCCCCCTCTACATCTTTTTAATCTCCCCTTTCCTGCTCCCCCTCTCTTTCTGAAGGTTTTCTCTTGAAGTATTTGTTACATTGAAAGTACAAGAAGTCTGTGTTGTGTATTGAAACACCGCGCTTTTGGGAGAGGTCTTCCTCTGCGCGGCTGTCCGCTCTTGCTCGATCGGTGGCCACGCACCTGCCCTGCAAGCTGCCTTCGTGCTAGGAGTGCCAGGTGCTGGGCCTGGAACCCAGGGCCTCATGGAGGCTGGGCAGTCGTGCCACCTCTAAGCCTGGCCCAGCGCCACCACGTCCCGTGTCACCCGGGCAGACTTCGGGTCCCATCCAAAGCCCAGACACTTACGTCTCCAAAGCCCCACAGTGCGGCTAAGGCTCTGCACAAAGACCCAGTGCAACAGACCTACACCACCCGGTATAGACCTCCTGGTATCTTTTAAATCAGAGTTATCCTGTCTGCTTGGGATCCGATCTGGTAATAGAAGATACTTTGTTCATTTATCCTGGCCCATAAAAAAGTGGGAGGGAATAATACCTTGAGGTCACCTTGGTGTGGGCTGCAGAATTTTCCCTGCTGCTGGGTGTGCCAAGAGCCACACCATGGGGGTGGGGTGGTTTGTGCCCAGACCATGGCTCCGCCGAGGCGTTGCTGGCTCCACACAGAGGTCTCCACTTTCACTTCTCGGGGCTCAGGGCCTCGCACATGACTGCGGCCCCTCAAGCCTTTCATTTGTGCAACCTCTGCTGTCCCACAGTGCAGCAACGATACTGGGCTTTCTGGTTTCTGATTTCACGCACGTGTACCCAGCATCTCTTCCGTCACATGTCCAAAGCTGGTTTTGGACTGTCAGAACCATATTCACATGGAGCATAGTGGTGCACACCTGCGACCTCAGGATTGCAAAGGCTGAGGCGAGAGGATCAACACACACACACATGCATACACACACATACACGCATACGCACGCACACTTCCCTCACTACAGAAATTACTGTACTGAGAGACTTTTGTCTACAATTTATAAGATGAAAAGAAATGCAGCTGCCTGGGGCACCCACAGGGGACTGGTTCCAGGAATCCCTAAGGATCCCAACGCCACCAAGGCTCAATGTTCATAAAGGGAGGTGTCCTATCTGTCCGTGACCCGGCCATGTCCTCCCATGTCCTCCCAGTAGCCTCTGAATTCCCTATTACTGAACAGATAGCAATGTGCCAGTGACTGAAATAACAAGTTTTGCAAAAGAAGACGGATTTATTCACAAGGTGACTGGGTAGGAGAGAAGAGGTCTGTCTCAAATCTGCCTCCTAGAGAAAACAATTGGGAAGTGTGCGTGCGTGCGTGCATGTGTGTGTGTGTGTCTGATACTCAGGATCAAACCCAGAGCCTCTGTATTGAGCTACATTCCCAGTCATTTCTATTTTTATTTTGAGGCCTCACTACATCACGAAGTTGCCTGAGCCGGGTTCACATTTGTCATCGTCCTGCTTCAGCCTGCTGGAGCACAGAGATCAGACCTCTGTCTCCATCACTGGGTTTCTGGCTACTTTTCTTCAAGCATCCACTTCCAGCATCGGTGAAGACCACACTGAGCTGACCTTCTCTCCTGGCTTTCTTAATACTCAGCACCTACAGACAAGCCTGGGTCCTCTGAACGCACTCATTTTATTTTGAACCTAGCATAATCATCAAGACTAGAAGCACCCGGTGATAGAATCGTGATCTCCAAACACGTCTACACGCCCATCCTGGAAGCATACAGGGCACCCCAATCCTGGAAGCATACAGGGACTCTGTGACCATACGCAGCACCAGGTCCTTGGCAGAGGCTTCCTCCAGCTGACCTGGAAGGGTCTGGTGTCATCCCAGGAGCCATTACCCAAGGAGGTGGAAAGGTGCACACTTCAGGAAAAAGACAGAACAGAGGAGGCGGTGGGAGGCCCACGCCAGGGAGATGAAGGTGGGCCTCGGCCGAGGAGTGAGAGGGGGACCTAAAGACCAGGGCTGCAAGCGAGGCTTTCTCTGCTGAAGCCTCAAGGAGGAGCACAACCCTCCCAACTTTTTTATTTCAGCCTCATAAGCACTATTTTGGGATCCAGACTTTCGGAACATTAGATAATAAATAAAGTCATGTGTTATTTTGTTTTTGAGATAGCACCCTGCCCTGTAGTAGAGGACAGCATTGCTAAGCTGGCCTTGAATTTGCAGTCCTTTTGCCTCATCCTCCTGGAGTGCTGGGATTACAGGCATATGCCACTACACCCCGCATTAAATTTGTTTTTATAAGTCACTAAGTTCATGGCCATTTGTAGGCAGCAATCGGAAATCCACACATCTGTTGGATGCACGATGCATGGTTTATTATTACCCTGGGCTGCGTGGGAAAAGAGCGCTCATGTCTCTGGATCTGGTGCCCAACCTGTGATTTAAAAGCTTCCTTGTTTTCTTATGAGGAAGTCAGAGTAGACAGTGGGTTCATCAGCTTTCCATGAAAGCTATAATGAAACACCTGAGATGGCAGCTTAAGAGAGGAGTGGCCACAGGCTCACATCTGGAAGCCTTGGCCTATCTTCAGTCGCCCCTTGCTTCTGGGATGTGGGAGGCAGCACACCCTGGTATGAGCACAGGACAACACAGATTTCTCATCCCATGGAGACAAGAAACTGAAAGGGAGAGACAGGAAGGGGAAGGGCCAGAGCCCAACTTCCCCTCTGTGGCCGCACCCCCTGGTGACCTCACTTCCTCCCACCAACTCCACCTCTTAAAGGCTCCTCCACCCCCAACAACTGCCTGGGATTGGACCAAGCCTTGGCACATGGGCCTTGGAATGCTGTAGGCCCAAGTATGAAATTCTTTCCGAGCTTTTGATGATTTAAGGGGAAAGTCCAGGGACCTTGACCCAACTAGCATTGAGCCAGTCTCCTGGCATTGCCCCAAGTCACCCAAAGCCAATGGCCTCCTCCCAGGTCACTTGTGTTACCCCTTTGCTCTGTTCCTAAGCTGGATGGGGAAACATGGCCTGTGAGATGCAGAGCTCATGCCTGGGGGTCCTGTATGCCAACAGGGAGTGAGCTGGGGAGAGAAGGAAAGGAGCCGGAGACGCCTGCACCTCCAGGCTCACAGAGAAGAGGAAAGGAGGGGGATGTGGGCATTTGGGCCTCTATGTTACCTCCTCACCATCTCCTCTCTAGAGAAGGGGAGCTAGTTTTAAATACACAAGTAAACTTGGTGTGGTGTTGCACACCTGTAATCCCAGCACTCAGGAGGCTGAGGCAGGAGGATCACCATGAGTTACAGGCCGGCCTCGGCTAAATAGCCAGACACTGTCTCAACGTTAACAATTATTATGATTATGATTATGATTATGATTATGATTATAAAGCACAAGTAATTTATAGCATAACTCAAGGACAGCAGGATCTCTGCCTACTTTCTATCTGCAAACCATCTCCTTCCTACCTTCAAATGGACACACTGCTCCCCCGCACCCCTCTACTGTTATGAGGCAAAGGAAACCCCAAGTACCTACCCAGAGTCTCCCTTATGATGAGCAAGATCTCCAGAAAAAGTCCCAGGACTGAACCCAAAACACGACAAAGCAGAGGTACAGCCACGCAGGCGCGCATGGCACAGGGACACCGCCCCACAGGTGTGCACGGCACAGGAACACTGCCCT
>NW_004524651.1:11548404-11558975 GCF_000260255.1 Octodon degus
TGCAGGCGTGCAAGGCACAGGGACACCGCCCCGCAGGTGTGCAAGGCACAGGGACACAGCCATGCAGGCGCAGCCACTCACATGCGGACACAGCCTGCTGCACGGCACTGCGTGTGGCTTTGGCCTTCTGGAAGGAGGCAGTCCGTAGCACCATGATGCCATTTTCCAGGAGGTGGCCAGCAGTGTCTTCACAAAATCCATGAGCACTCATGATTTCTGATGGAGAAAAGCATGACTTTTCCCAACAGTGCTTTTTCCAACGCTTCTTCATTACTTTCTGAAAAACAAACCCGTCAGTAATCCAAGCCCCTTCATACAGCCCATCTCGATAAATCTGTGCTTTGAACCAAGGAGCTGATTTTCAGTCAGGTGCACCAACCAGTGAACAGCTTTAAAAACTTCTATTAGGATGCCAATCAAATTTCTAAGAGAAAAACCTTTGACTTCCCATTAATAATCCACAAATAATGTTTTATAACCTTGCACTTGTGTAGATAACTCTTGCATGCATAGAAAAATTTTACAGTGAAAAGTGAGTGTTATTACAAGAGCTTTTCTAAAGATTTTTTAAGTTAAAATTTCTAAAATAAAATATTGAATCTTTACAGATAACCTTTGTTTTCTCTTGGGGTTATAGCCTAATAAACATGTTATAAACTGAAAGTATCTCAAGTTGAAAATTCCCAAGATGCACCCCACTTACACATGGGCACCCAAGAGCCAGGGTTATTCCTCTTCACAGTCACTGGGCCCTGAGGTGGCTGCTGCCACCACGGCATCCAGAAAAGATGGAACCACGGGTCCCTCAACCAGGAAAAGATTCAAACTCGAGACTCGCAGAATGGCTCCTACAGTGCAAATTGCTCTGGTGAAGTCAAAACGCAAAGCAAACCATCGCGAGCCACGGGCTGTCGGTACACCCTTGTTCCTCCTCCTCGGACAGCAGGAAGAAGTTGAAGCAGCAGAACTCGAAAACAGAAGGGGCAAGTGCTCAAGGTCATTGTGATCACTATGAAAATCTTTGAGGGAACCAAGTAAGGGGTGAAAATAAAATGAAGTGACTCAAAGAAGGGACAGCTGTGTCCCTGACAAGTGGCACAGGATCCAAGGCTGTGATTATGCATTCCCATAACTAATGCACTCCCAGAAATACCGGAAGACAAAGGTACAACGATGCCCTAAGCCAAGCCCAGATCCACAGTCAGAAGAGAGAGGAGGCCACAGAGATAAAAGGATTACGATGGGACCAGCTACAGCCCAGCTCACCCTGAGAAAGGCATTCACAACGTAGCGAAGTGAGCTCATTGCCCATTTTTAAAGTAAATAAGCCCAATGCATGAGGCTGGCCCAATGATCTGAACACGAACAGCTGGACCCTTGTGGCAAACTCTTGTTGGAAACATTTTTAGTGTTATCTGGATAGAAAGACGTAGACAAAAGGCACAGAGTCTTCTGAAATGGGGGGGGGGGCGAGAATCCACAGAGCCTCTGAGAGAAAAACGAAACCAGCAGAAAGTGAGAATGGGTAGAAGAGTGTCAGCACCCCTCACCTGCTGTGTAAACATGAAATGCGAGAAGAAGCGCGCTTTCCCAGCAATGCGAGGTACTCAGAAGTAAGAACTCACGAAGAACGGAATTGCCCAGCCAACGGGGCAGATGCTGCATGAAAATAAAAAGCAGGATTGGTGCACTGAGTTGATTCGACACCCGGAACTGCTTTTTTTACCTCTGGGCAATGTCTAGGATTCAGAGCGGCGTCCAAGAGCTTTTGTGAATGCGGCAGTGAGCACTGTCCCCATGTGGCAGCCACAGCAGTCAACTTTAATACCATCACGATGGAACATTAGCACGGAAGAGCAAGGTGCCGTGATCCTCATTACTTAGACAGGAAACACCAAACCACAGAGAATCTTAATGGAAATGCGGAGTGAATTAAATGACAAAAGGGAAAAATGCAAAATGCTACACATTTGTTTAAATAAAACCCCACATATGTCTGGCACAGGACTGCACCTATAATTCCAGCTCTTCAAGAGGCTGAGACAGGAGGATCACAGACGCAACCCAGACCAGCCTGAGCAATTTAATGAGGCTCTATAAAAACAAAGAGGGGGGTGAGATGGCAGAGCAGACTAGAGTGCCTGCTCAGGCAAGCTCAGGCAAGCTCAGGAATGGAGGCTGGATCCCCACACCACATGCTGCACCAGCCCCATGCCCAGGGTGGGCTGAGCCAGCCAGAGTCCAGGCATAGTGGCACATGCCTGTAATCCCAGTGCTGAGGAGGCTGAAAGCAGGAGGATCATCCCTAGTCTGAGCTGCATAGTGAGACGCTGCAACAACCAAATACATTTAAAAAAGAATCTAAAAAGCTAAGGACGTAGCTCAGTGGCACAGTTTGCTTAGTGTATGCGAGCCCCTGGACTCGATCCCCAATACTTAAAGCATATCCCAGAGCGTGTTACACAAAGCAGCTAAGTGCTGTTCGACTTCTGGACTTCCCAGGGCCGAGTCCTCCCTGTGCGAGTGTGGTAGGGTTTTGACCAGAGCAGAACAGGATGAGGACTTGTGTTTGTTCTTGAGACTGATTCCAAAATAGGATTTAGGCAGAAATACTTGGCAGACCACACATACGCCTAGGAAACAGACCCAACTGTGACAGGGATGCTCACTGGATCGCTTGCTCCAGCTTTACTCATTTTTAAACATGTCAGAATACAGCAGCGAAAACTCTCCGGGACACCGAACATTTTGCTGAAATTTAAGAACTGTACAACCACCTTAAGCTGGACATGACGACCCAGGCGTGTGATCCCAGCACTCAGGAGGCCGAGGCAGGAGGATGGACCTGAGTTCAAAGCCAACCTGGGCTGTGTAGTAAGTTTCGAGGACAGCCTGAGCCACATACCTGTCTCAAAACACAAACAAAATAGAACCGCTCTGCTGCTGCAGGTGCTGGGAACGCGCATCGGGCACCCTTGGCCACGGGAAGTCGAGCACCGGCTGGCCCTCGAAGAGGCGGTGCTGGCACGCCAGGCCATGGCTCACCCACTTGGAAATCTCGGACGCTGTAAACCAAGATGCAAGGCTTAGACTGCCAGGCAAAATATCATGTCTTAAACGACCTACTTTCAAATGTGCTTGCTCAGCACTAACTTGGAATCAGACTTTAAGGAAAATTAACATTATAAGAAAAGCGATGCACCAACAAAAATGTCACATGTGAATGCATGGGGAATACCAAAAGACTGAGAAGTACTTTCCTTCCTTCCTTCCTTCCTCCTTCCTTCCTTCCTTCCTTCCTTCCTTCCTTCTCTTCCCCTTCCTTCCTTCCTTCCCTTCCTTCCTTCCCTTCCCTTTCCTTCCTTCCTTTCCTTCCTTCCTTTCTTTCTTTCCCTTCCATCCTTCCTGCTTCCTTCCTTCCTCCTTCTTCCTTCTTCCTTCCTTTCTTCCTTCTTTCCTTCCTTCCCTTCCTTCCTTCCATCCTTCCTTCCTCCTTCCTTCCTTCTCTTCCCTTTCTTTCCTTCCTTTCCTTCCTTCCTTTCCCTTCCATCCTTCCTTCTTCCTTCCTTCCTTCTTCCTTCCTTTCTTCCTTCTTTCCTTCCATCCCTTCCTTCCATCCTTCCTTCCTCCTTCTTCCTTCCTTCTCTTCCCTTTCCTTCCTTCCTTTCCTTCCTTCCTTCCTTTCTTTCTTTCCCTTCCATCCTTCCTTCTTCCTTCCTTCCTCCTTCTTCCTTCCTTTCTTCCTTCTTTCCTTCCATCCCTTCCTTCCTTCCATCCTTCCTTTCTCCTTCTTCCTTCCTTCCATCTTTTCTTCTTCCTTGCTTCCTTCTTTCCTTCCTTCCTTCCTCCTTCCCTTCCTTCTCTTCCCTTTCCTTCCTTCCTTTCTTTCTTTCCCTTCCATCCTTCCTTCTTCCTTCCTTCTTTCCTCCTTCTTCCTTCTTCCTTCCTTCTTTCCTTCCATCCCTTCCTTCCTTTCATCCTTCCTTCTTCCTTCTCTCCTTCCTTCCCTTCCCTTCCCTTCCTTCCTCCTTCTTCCTTCCATCCTTCCTTCCTTCCTCCTTCTGTTCTTCCGTCCATCCGTCCTTCCTTCCTTCCTCTCTCTCGCTTTCCAGTACACATGCTGCTCCCGAAAGCATCCTGCCAGGTTGGGGTCCTGTCCAGGACCCTGATGTCCTGCATGAGGAACTGACCCACAGTATCCGCTCTGCAGATGGAGGGGCCACCTTTCTTTCATTTTGTTTTTATTTTTTCAAACTGGATCTTGCCGCGTTGCCCAGGCTGGCCCTGAACCCCTGGCACCCTCTGGCCTCGGCCTCCAAGCGCTGGGATCCCAGGTGTGCACCACCACACCGATCCTCTCTACTTTCCAGGCTCCCCACTTTCTCCCTGTGGCTCCGCCCAGGGCCCGGCTACACCCGCAAAGGAAGAGATGACCAGTTCTGACTTCTGACACCTGCAGTAGGTTTCTGCGCTTCCAGTCAAACAATTCCTGACGTGAATAATTATACTTTCGGCGAAAGCTGCCCTATGATTTCTTCCCACACGTGAGAGCGAGGATGGCCACTGCCTGACACAGCACTGGAGTCCACTCCACTCCGCAAGCGCCACTGGAACTGAGGCAGCCTTCTCCTTCCGGCCTCCCCATCTCCAGCCAGAGTCCACCCGACCTCCAAGTGATGTGCCAGACTAAAGCACCGTCACCAGACCTCACCCTGATGCAGGCCAGCTTCCCTGCAGGGGGCCCCTGTGGGCCCCTATTTCTGGAGTTCACCACGTTAGAATCACTTTCCTTGACAGGTACCTGATTTTTCTCAAGGAAAACTAAAGGATCATATTTGAATGAAAGAAATGGCCAAGCCCACAAGCCAGCATTCCATATATAGTTGAGCTCACACCCCAGCAACCCCGGTGTGGCAGACAGCTAAGAACCACCTCAGCAGAACAGGTGTGGAAGCAGCACCAGGTGGGCCACGCTCTGTAGCATAGAACACATCCAAACAAATTTAGATCAGAAATCACGAAATACCTACTCCCGGGGCATGATGAGGTTGAGCGAGAAATCAGTGACATAGCTGGAAAAGCCCCAAATATTTGGCAATTAAACAACATACTTCTAAACAGAGATAGGTCAAAGAGGAAATTTCCAGAGAAACTGAAAAGTACGCTCAGTTAAATGCAGGCAGCGAAAGCAGATTTAGCACAATGCTTGGGCTGCAGTGAGGCAGTGAGCGGATCTAGAGTGGATCATCTAAGCTTCCGGGCCATGGTATCAGAAAATGCAGAGAAAGTTAATGCAGAAAGGCAGACAGAATAGATGACCAAAACTGGAGCAGAAATTGAAAAAACGGAGAAAAGGAATCAGGGGAGAAAGTCAATGAACTCCAAAGCTCGTTCTTTGAAATTTTCAATAGCTAAGCAGGCTGAGGAAGAGAGAGGATCCTTGTTACCACCGTCAGACATGAAAGAGGGATCAGGAGGAATCCTGTAGACATCAGCGCAATCAGAGCTGGGTATGGTGACACATGCCTACGACCACAGTGCTTGGGAGGCCAAGCAGGAGCAGCGCGGGAGCCCAGGAGTTCAAGACCAGCCTGGGTAGCAGCTCAAAGTGTTGCCTCAAAATGCAAACCCAAAAAAACATTTTTTTAAAAGATGAAGGATAATCAAGAAACACTGAATAACTGGAGGCACACAGACTTGATATAGCCTGAGTGATGTGGACCAATCCTTGAAAGCCACGCTGAACCCAAACTCACACCACCAGGGCAAGCAACCTGAACAGGCATATAAATGTTACAGAAGTCGAGTCAATAATTCATAACCTCCCCAAACAGGCGCCGGAGCCGGACGCACTGCAGATGGATCCTACCAAGCCCCGAGGGGAGAAAGCACGTCAGTTCTTCACAGTTGCTGTCAGAGGACAGAAGCAGGGCACCTGCACTGCCAGGCTAATGTTCCATGAACGAACGCTAAGTCAGTCAACGCTGCCGCAGCAAACAAACAGAGAAAAGCACTACGTGACCACAGACGCGAGAGGGATGAACAACATATTAGCGAATCAACAGTGTCAGAAAGGAATTCTAGCTGAGTATAATTTATCCCAGGCCTGCAGGCTGTCTTAACATTCAAAAGTCACTGGGCCTGGTGGTGCACACCTGTCATCCCAGTAATCAGGAGGCTGAGGCAGGAAGGAGGCCAGCCTGGGCTACATAATGAGTTCAAGGCCAGCCTCGACTGCCTAACAAAATCCTGTCTCAAAATCAGTCAAAAGTCAATTAAAGTAATCCATCACATTGAAAGCTAAAGAAGAAAAATCACAGTATAGTGCAAGAGATACAGCAAGGCATTTGACAAAATCCATCACCCATTCATGATAGAAGCTCAGCACACTAGCTACAACGCGGTGACTACAGTTACTAGTGACATTATGTTCTTGGAAGTAGCCAAAAGAATACATTTCAAGTATTCTCACTACAAAAAGTAAGCGCATGGAGTACAGCGGTGAAAAATGACCAGAGAGCGGCTTCCTGTTGGCTGCCAGAAGTGAGTGGTGCCTGTGGCTGGCCGCTAGGGGGCGCGTGGTGACCTGCGTCCCTCGCGGAGATGTGACTGGGGGGCTGGCCAGCCGGTATATGTCACTGACCTCTGCGCCTGCCCTGTGACATCTCCCTGCACATGCCAGTTTGACCCTGGTGCCATCCTCCATGAGATTCTCCCCGTAGCCCCTGGCCATCTGGTGTCATTTGGTGTCACTCATAGCCATGGCGCTCAGCCCCTCTGCCTCTGCCCTTCCAAGGAGGGTCCTCCTGGGTGTGTCTTCCTGCAGGGCCACCAGGGAAAGGGCACTGTGCCCCTACTCCTCTATGACCTTATCTGGATGTAACTGGGGAGACTGACAGGAGGATCACCAGTTAGAGCCCAGGCTGGGGAATGAGTGACTTAGTGAGCCACTGTTTTAAAATAAATTTTTTTAAAAAAACAGAGAGAACTGGAGATGTAGGTCAGGGTCATAACCCTGGGTTCCATCCCCAGTCCCACAAAAAATAAACAAACAACCATTGTTGGGTCTGCCACAGAGCAGCCAGTTGTGGGGCCCAAGGCACACATGTCCTCTCAGCCACAAAATCGTAACTCCAATCAGCCTTGCTACAGCAAAGGATCCACCTCGGTAATCTCCTTAATGAAGAGTTCATTACAAAATCATCCTCACATCATCAAATAGAAGTGGCCAACCAATGTAATACAAGGTTTCAGAAATGCCTCGGGAAATTATACATAGCCAGGCGCGGTGGTCCAAGCCTATAATCCCAGCACTTGGGAGGCTGAGACAGGAGGATCATTGCCAGTTCCAGACCAGCATGGGCTACAAAATGACCTCAAGGCCAGCCTGAGCTGCATACAGAGAGCCTGTCACAAAAAGACCTAAATAAATAAATGTTTAAAAGCATGTTTCAGGGAGTCTTGGCTACTTGAAATCTATGAGTTGCTATTTATCTTAGCCCTTGAATTACCCCTCACATGGAGTTCTCTCCAGCAGGGGCAATGGAGGCTGGATCCGGGTACGACTCAGCTCCCTCACGGTGCTCGACAGCTCTGCATTCATATTTTGGCATCTTTTTTTGCAAGTCTCTCCTCATTTCTATGAGATGTCTACACCAGGCCAATCCAGGGACGGAAAGCAGAGCCCGAGCCATCCGAGCAGGGCCCGGATGTGGTTTCCAGTGGAGTCTGCACAGCCCTGCAGGAACACTAGGCCCTGCAGAGCCGGGCACCTGGGATGGGCAGTTGTACAGCGCAGGGCCTATATTTCAGTAACACAATTTCTGATTAACTGTTAAGTGTAAAACTTTTAGTATATGTTCACAGCATGCAGTGATCACATTCACCACGGGAGCGGGAGCGGAAGCACCCGGAGCACACCGTCCTGCCATTTGCTCCCTTCCCCCACTGAAATAAATCAGACTCACGAGTTTAAATTTAACCACGTGGTTCTTCTGAAATGACAGACCCAAAATAAAGAGTAAAATGAAGACACTTAAAAAGGAAACAGGGAGACAGATCTCTTGCAAACAGGAAGAAGACCAAGACGGTTCTCAATGAGGAAGCCCCAAAGCTGTAGCTTTCCCGCCTCCTCCAAAACCTGGAACCACTCCAAAATCACAGACAAGGCTTTTTATTGCCATCGCCACGGCCACGGGCCTTGCCTTTGATTTCTGGGGTGGGGGGTCCCCCGAGCGTTTGTCCCCTGCCCGCCAGCTGCTCCCTGCCAGGAACCCCTGCTGCAGCCCGCGACCCAGGTGTGCAGGGGGAGCCCCATCTGCATTCCACAAGCCACCTGTGATTGACCACCCATGTAAAAGTGGGTGTGTCACATAGTGGCACCTCAGGTCACAAACTTGATTGTCCCCATGATTCTGGTCATAAACCCAAGTAGGCAAAAAAATGAAATCAAATTCAATGATTAGTGTCAATGTAGACTTCATGGAGAAATCTCATTTGGTTCTCATCCAAGTCAGTGTGTGACCAGAATGGTGGAAAGACTAAGTTCCTGAACTGAGGGGCCCGCTACATTTTTTTTTAATTAGGTCTGATTCAAGTTTACTTCCCATGTAATTTTATCTGTAAGAAAGCCTTGAGATGGGGCCAGTGAGACGCTCAGTGGACTAAGGTGCCTGCTTAGGCAAGCTTAGGCAAGCATAAGCAAGTTTAGAGACCACAGTTTGATCCCTGGCACCACATGCCATGCTAGCTGCCCCCCCCCAGCAGGCTGAGCCAGCCAAAGTCTGGTTGTAGTGATGCATGCATGTAATACCAGCGCTAGACAGGCTGAAAGCAGGAGGATCACCACAAGTCCAACCTGCATAGTGAGACCCTGCAACAAAATACACAGGAAGAAAAAAAAAAAGAAAACCTTGAGATATTTGATAATGGTTTTTATTATTATGTTTCTGTTTTTGTTTTTTGACACAGGGTTTCAAAAAAAAAAAACCTGTGCGGTTCAGACTGGCCTTGTACACACTTTGTGCCCCAGCTGGTCTCGGACTCCTAGTGATCTTCCTGCTTCAGCCTCTCGAGTGCTGGGATCCTGGGTGTGAGCCACCATACCCAGCTCTGGAGCAAGCATTTTTAACAGCCATACAACAATCACACCTGTGCCCGTTGGCCACTAGGGCCACATCACACAGTTGGAGCCCAGAGTCACTGCTGGATGGCCACTGCCATACAAAGCAGGGTGGCCTTTCACCCCATCCTGGACAGCAAGCCCTACTGGTTACTCCCACCTTGGTGACCCATAATCCTCCTGCTTGCCTGGAACCCCACCCTCTTGGTTCCCCAGCTGCCTGCTGTCCTGGGCTCTTCCCTGGCTCGGGTGGCAGTGATGGCCTTGAGGGTGTAAAGAAAGGGGGAGTCGTCTTACCAAATGGTGGAAGGAGGAACTGTTGAAAAAGTGGGGTGTTCAGGTACCTCTAAACTCACAGCATGGACTTAGGACCTGGCCCAAGGAGTCCACCTCATCAGCAGACACGTGAAGATGTCACAGAAGGAGGGACAATACCTGGGGGCTGCTGCAGATTCCAGGCACAGTCACAGCCATTGTTCATTGGAAGAACTAGCACATGGCTTTTCCAGGGAGACATTATTCCAGACAAGAAGATGTTCAGCCCCACAAGCCATGTAGCTCCTCTGCCTACCAGGGCAGGCCTCGCTGGAATCCAGGCTGCACCAACATAAAACCTTTACGATTTTCTCCAAAAGCACATGCCTGCCATTCATCACATCAGGAGGCTGAGGCAGGAGAATGACAGCCTGGACAACTTACTGACTTGGCAAGACATGCCTCAGAATGAAAAATAAAAAGGGTTGGAGATGTAGCTCAGCATGAATGCCCAGGTTCAATCCCCAGTACCTCTCCCCCACCAAATAATTACATTCACAGGTCTGTCTTGCTTTAGAAAACTGTAGTAGTCCTGAAAAAGCACACATAGGTCAGTTCAACAGGGCACATTCACTCAGTGCGCTGGGGCTCCCCGCACACTGCACTGTGTTGGCACCAAAGGAGGGGAGGCACACTGTTCTCGCTGCTGTACAGCGCAGGAGAAATCTGCTTAAACGTTCTTCTTCGCTCTTCAGCGCTAGGGGTGGGTGGAGATCCGTGCAGAGCCTCATGCCTGGCCTGCGGGATACCAGGGTTGGGTCCACCAAGAAAGCAGGACACTTTGCTAAAAATAAAATGAAAATAAAAGTACAGTAGAATAGAACAGAACAGAATAGAACAGAACCCCACCGATTCTGCCTGCTTGTCTTACCCACGTGAAACCCTGCAAGCCCTCCGCAGCTCTTGTGCAGCTGACCCAGCCGACTGGCTCCCGAGCAGGCGCCGGGTCCGAGCAGGCAGCCCGCGGGCGCCCAGCTCCGATCTGCTCGGAACCCGGTGTTCCGAGGATCAGGTTCGCGCCAAGGCCTCTGCTAAGCGAGTCCTGGCATTCGGGAACTCTGGGCTGCCCTCGCCGGGTTTGCGCTCAGCGTGCCGGGACTCGCAGCGGCCGGCTGCGGGAGCACGCAACGTCCCC
>NW_004524651.1:11559255-11567467 GCF_000260255.1 Octodon degus
GGGCCGCGGGCGCGCAGCCCCGGCGGAGGAAGCAGCCGCCGCGGCCGGCCGACTTCAAGCTGCAGGTCATCATAATCGGCTCGCGCGGCGTGGGCAAGACCAGCCTCATGGAGCGCTTCACGGACGACACCTTCTGCGAGGCCTGCAAGTCCACCGTGGGTGAGTCGCGTCCCACGGGCCGGGACCGCGGCGCCTGGCCGCTGGGGAGGTTCCGGTGCGGGCTGCACCCCCAGCCCCGTCGGAAGCAGGTGGGCCTCGCGGGCCCGCGGCGATCGGCGTGGAGCGGGTGCGCCCCGGCGGACGCCGCGCCCGCGTCTCGGGTGGGGAGGCGCCTGCACGGAGGTCAGCCCGCCCGGGTGCCTTCCGGAGGCGTCCAGCGTGCGCGCTGGGCCGACAGCCTGGGCCGAGCCCGCCGCGTGGTGCGTGGACGTGCTGGCGCCTGGGTTTCTCTGCGAGTGAGACGGGAGCTGCGTCGGAGTTCCCTGGTGTAACTCTCTTGTGGGTGAGAGGGACTGCAGCGGTGTTTATCTCTGACCTCAAGTAACCCAGTGCTAGCTCCGCTGGGGACGATTCCACCAGTGCCGCTCAGGTCGCTAAAATTCAGGAAGTCGGGGCCAAGGTCCGTGTTCTCGGGATCTAAACTTGAAACTGCCAGGGGAAATATTTTAAGGAAGTTGGACTCACGGGGCTTGGCGTTGAGGTTTGGCAGGTGGGGGTGGGCCGCGTTTCTATGGAAAACCCCTCCCAAGCCGACAAAGCCAGGGGCAGCTGGAAGATGAGTGGCTCTTTAAAGAGCTGGCACTTTGGTGGTGAGCAGGAGAGATGGGAGGGGCGGCACAGTACTTTGGAGATTTGACATAACAGAATTGAAGTATCGTCCCACATACTGTACTGATATTTAAAGCTGGAAACGGCGGTAGTTAACATTTTGAGATGAAGTGGTTCCGTAGGAACGTTAGAGAGTATGCATAAAGAACTTATAGTCTCCCTAAGGAATTTTAAATTGATAAGTGGCCATGTAACATGTCCAGTAAAACAGTCTTACTGGAAAATTAAGCCTCTAATTTTTGTGGGCTTTTTTTTTTTTTTTTTTTTTTTTTTTTTTTTTGAGAACTTCATGTAATGTTTCTTTCGATTGGATCGATTTGGAAATATTTTTGCTCTCTGCATCCTGTTGGTTTTTTAAATGTTAGTCTTGGGGACATGATGTTAAACTTAGTAGGATAACTGAACCTGTTTCATATATTCAGTCTTGGATTATAAGAGTAGAGGGAGTTATTCAGCCAGGAAATGAGGTTTATGCTGCTTTCTTTAGTATCTGACGTAAATACAGTGGGGTTAAGAACACTTCAGAATGATGCATCGTTTATGACCCTGTACTTGTATACAAAAACATGCAGCGTAGTACAGTCGGGCTGTGAGCCAGAGAGAAGCCAGCAGGTGGATCGCTGGGATGGCATGAGTGGGGGAGGGCGAGCAGGAGGTGATCGGAGGTACCATCAGCACAGGCAGGGGGAAGCAAGGAAGGGACTTCCGAGCCAGTTCTCAGGGGTAGGTGCCCCAGCGCCGGCCTGTGGGCACCTGGAGCCTCACAGCCTCTACGTAAAACATGAGGCCCAAGTCAGTGAGCTACCTAAGACGGCGCAGCATACTGGAGAATGAGCAGGAAACCAGGCAGCTTGCTTTTCTGCCCCCTCAACAGACATAAATACACAGCCCATGCTGCTCCCCTCTCCCCATGCTGAGTGTGGCTCAATTCCGTCTTGCTCGGTTTTTGCTTTCTGTTGTGTTTGGCTGAAATGTTTGATCATGGCAAGTTCTGAGAAAGTGGTAATCCATGGCCTGATCCAGTGCGTGAAGACTCTAAGCACTAATCTCAGCAGCCACTCGCTCTCTAGGCCCGCCCGAGTCACTTGTCCCTTGCACTGTTCTGGTATCAGGCACCCACAGGAGCCAGGGATAAGTAGCGCCAGGCTCTGTCTGGGAGGGGAGGGTGGGAAGCGGGTGCCTGGCCCCCCTTCTGGGGTAGAGGTAAGGGCAGTCCAGGGGAGCCGCCTGCTCTGTGGAATGCTAGAAAGATCAACTCATGCCTGGAGCTCCTTTAGAGAAAGTGGTGGTTAACCGGGGGCGAGCCTTGGGCAGTGAGCTCCTGGGTCCTTCTGGGGCCAGTTTTTCTAGTTTTTTCTCCCTGGTGCACCTGGCCCTTGGGGACAGGATCCTGTGGTACCCTGTCAGAGCTTGCCTGCTGCTCCGGGCAGCGCAGCTGGAGAAGACCAGAGCTGGAAAGAGGAGGTTCTCCCAAGTTGCCCCAGCTCTCCCAGGCTTTCAGGTGCAGGAATTAATGGACATCGCAGGAAGTAGTGGACGCTGTAGGGCGTGGAGAGCAGGGGCTGCTGTGTGGAAGTAGGAGTCAGCAAGATGCTGAGGTTCTTTTATGTTAATCAGAAGCTGATCACTTTAAAAGATACAAAATTCACAAGAGTATGAAAAAGCTACAAAAATTAATTTTACTCATTGACCTACGTAATGGAAATTATCTAGAAGAAAATGTGGCTTTCAAGTGGATCATTTTAGTCATGGGAGTTGAGTTTCTTAGTCTGTAACTACCATGGTACAAAAGGTTCTTTAAAACGGACAGGAGCAAGTTTTTTAACTTGCTGGAGAGCAGGGACTCTGCTGCTCTCTGCTGCTCTGTGGAATGCTAGAAAGATCACCTCGTGCCTGGAGCTCCTTTAGAGAAAGTGGTGGTTAACGGGGGCGAGCCTTGGGCAGTGAGCTCCTGGGTCCTTTAGTTAGTTTCCTTTAGAAAAATGTTAGTTTCCTTTAGAAGTTCACAATATACTTAGTCTACTTTTCTTGGTAGTGACGCACGCGTCTAAGTAACTTAATTGTAGGTGCATGTCCACAGGCCTAACTTCCTGGGTGAAGGTGCAGAAAGCATTTCTGCCTGGCGTAGCCAAATTCTTTGTCTTCCTCCTATTTGATTCCCACTGGGTTTAGCATAAACTGACAAGTAAGGCTTTTTAAAAGTGTACTTCACGGATGGGGTGTAGCTCAGTGCCTTGTGTGTACCAAGACCTGGGCTTCATTCCCTAGCACCGCAAAAGAAAAAAAAAAGAAAGAAAAGCATACTTTAGAAAAAAACAGGAAAATAGTAGTTACAGCTGGGTGTGGTGGCGCACACCTGTAATTGTGCTGCTCTGAGGGGCTGAGGCAAGAGACCGGCCTGGGGTTGGTCCCCCGAGCTGCGTACCTGCCTGTACCTTTGCCTGGGTCATATGTATGCACAGGTATACCCCTCTCCAGCCGCCTTGCATTTCAGCAGGAGTGAGCACAGGCTCTTGCTGTAGGCTCTGCCGCAGTCACTGGTGACATTGCAGTCATTTAGCTGCCGCTGCAAAGCAGCAGGTCATACCAGCCACTGCTGCTTGCGGGGTGATGGTAGCCACCAGGCGGGCCTGGCTGAGGGTGGAAAGTTACCTGGATCCCGGGTGGGGATGGGCGCAGAAAGGTAAGAACTTCCTCCCAGGGCCACTGGTCCTTCTGTCTGCCTGCTCCTTAGCTACCTGTAAGGCTGGTGCTGACGGAGTGTGCGCTGTTGAGAGCACAGTGAGGCGCTTGTATGGATCGGACACAGGGAGCCTTCGCTCGGTCCTACCTCAGCGCCTGGGCTCACCCTGGTGACGTGATTGTCATGTGGCACCAGCTGACCTTCTGTGACAGTGCCCTGTCAATCATAGCCGCTGTCGCGGTTCCCAGACAGCCCAAGCGTTCTGATGAGCGCCGGCAGGTGCTGAGCCCCTGACCTCACAGCATGCACATGCCAGAAGCTCGGGCGCCCTGACCACAGCGCGTGAGTCACCGCATCTCCGTGTATCTGCACAGGCTCAAATGCCCAGACGGCTGCAAGTACAAAACTTTTCTGGTCCCAGGCATTCTAGGAAGGGAATACCCCATCCCATATATTCTATCATTCACATATCATAAACTTTTTCATGGACTTAGGAGATTTCCTCTCATTTCCCAAAGCAAGCATATTAAAATATAGGAAGAGTAAGTGTAAGCTGTCTGGCCAAGAGTTTGGTTGTTCCCAGCCCATCAGATTTCCTGCCAGAGTGCTGGAGGCCAGGTACCATTGCCAGTTTTCTTTTGCCAAATGCAAAGATAATTTTTGAAATCCACTAGCACCAACTTCTCAACGAGAAAAAAAAAAAAAAGATTTAAAATAAAGAAGGCAGGGGAATTTCGCAGTTCTTTATGTTTTGTTCTGTGAACCTGCTACTTTTTCTCCTGTGGGCCACAGTGGCTCTGGCGTGCCCCCGTGGTGTCCCTGGTGGCCGTCTCCTCAGCAGGCTGGAGATGAGAGTGCTGTGGGAGCCCAGGCTGAGGTGGGCAGTCCAGGAGGTCAGCAGCAGGGGATGCAGGTGTCTAACCACACCGACTATGTCCTGGGAAGTCGGAGGCTGGAGGTGGAAGTTCAGCAAGAGCACCTCCTACCGGATCAGAGTCCTCAGCAGTGCACCGGATTTCCTCTCCTGTTTGTGTGCAGCCGCTCATGCCCTGATCCAGGTATCACTTTGGAAGGAAAATTGGGAGACCCACCCAGATTCCCACTTCGAGAGCTGGATGGCCCCAGGGGAGATGTCACTGAGGACTGGGGGAAGAGCTCAGTGGTCCTCAGCAGGGTCCCAGGGTATGTGGACCACACTGGCAAACTCACAGGCTAGGCAGTATCCTCTTGGGGAATCGTGCTGTCTCAGAGAAAGGTGCAGAGGTAGTTGGGTCAGTGGTTCAGCCAAGGCAAAATCTGGCAGAGCTGGGGCCTAGTGTGGACATGGGGCAGGTGACTGGGGACGTCCAGCTCTGTGCTCCAGGGAGCACCAGCCGAGGCAAGACAGCCATTTCAGTGCTCCAGAGGCAGGAGCCCAGGGCACACCAGACACCTGTCACCTGGCGAGTCCTTGCCGGAGGAGACCTGAGACATGGAGGGAACAGGCAGTGCCATGGTGCTTCACAGAGGAACAACTGACCATCCCCCCTGTCCTACTGCATAGCTCTGACATTTAGGAAGTAGATGGAAAACCCAGACCACCAACCAAAGCCAGTGCCCTTCGCTGAGTGTGGTTGTAGTTTTTAAAGCCCTTATCCTTTAAAATCAGGAAGTAGGGTTGGGGCTTTAGGGAGCAGGCACGCATAATCATTATGGTGCCCTCAGATGGGTGGCAGATGCGTTTCTAGCGCTTACGAAATGACACAGCCCAGCCCCTGGCCTCCTTGGGGTCCGACACTCACCAGAGGCGTGCACACTACTCTCTACTGCAGACAGCAGCTTGGAGCTCTGCAGGCCGGCTTTGCTGGCTGCATCCCCCGTGTCCATTTGGAAGCTGTGTCCACATCCATGCTCCAGGGGTGGCATGGGTGTCCTCGCTCCTCCCGTGGGCAGGCAGGGGTGCCCTGTGCATGCTGGCCTGGACAGACAGCCAGCTGGCAACCTCCCCATGAAGGTGGCACTGCTTGGCTTCACAGAGTCATGGGATGCAGCTGAGGCGGGAGAGGCTGGGCCAGACTCTCCACATCACTTGCCCCAAGCCCCTCAGCCAGCAGATGCGTATCTCCTAGGGTTGGAGTGGCCTCTCTGCAGCCTCAGCCCTTTCCTTTTCTTGAACCAGGGTCTACCCGTGCACTTCAGGCTGGCCTTGTGCTCGCCTTTGTAGCACTCGGACTGGTCTCAAACTAAGTGACTCCTCCTGTCTCAGCCTCCTGAGTGCTAAAATTACAGGCATGCACCATCACAGCCTGTTCCCCTTGGCCTTTTCTTAGTTCAGCTTATCGCCAGGCTCGGAAAAGGCCCAAAGCCTGTCCTTCCGCAAGACTGTGTCCAAGTGAAGACAGTTGCTGTGCCAGGGCATCTTCACAGCAGTATGGGCCGAGACCCTGAGGTTCCCACAAGGTGTGTGTGTCCCAGCAGGCCCTGGCGGCAGTTCTGGTTCCAGGTGTGAAGGGCCAGGAGTCAGGAGGTCTGTGACTCTGGCCCAGTAAAAGGAAGCACAGTGATGTTTGTAAGAAGGACTGAGAGGCCTCGACAGCACCTGGAACTAGCTTCCTGCTGCCCAGCATGGAGTCTGGGAGATACATCGTCCTCTGGGCTCACAGGACTCCCTGCCTTATCCCATACCACGCGTGTGACCTTGAGCCAGGCTCCGTCCCCCAGCAGACCGCCTTGTGGAGGACAGACCCCGCCTTGCCATGTGACAGGTATCCACTGTGACTGTCATCCATGGAGGAAATTGAAGTCAGGAGGTCCTGCGTCAGGAAGACTGCATCTAGAGCCAGGGCGAGGGACACACCTGCTCCCACACTGAGGTGCACCGAGTGAGACCCCCCCAGAGACTCACAAGCTCGAGGTCACCGGCGAGATCCCCCATGCGCCACCATGCTGTGGCGAAAATGCGCAGAGGGGCGAGGCTGTGCACACATGCCCGGAGCTGGGGCGAGCGAGCTGGGGGATAAGGGGATCAGTCTATGCTGGGACTGAGGGCCTGGAGACATGCACCTGCCCTTAGGAACCACGCATGTGCCCGCCCCGCACTCCTCCCCAGACATGGACTACACTCAAGGGAAGGCTTGGCTTTAAACAGCCATCTAGAGCTCTAGACGCTGAATTCAAAGGTGATACATGATGGTTTGCTTAGTAATTTTTTTTCAAAGATTCTTAATTTTATTAATTGTTCCATTTTACTGAATGTTGTAGAAATAATTTTTCTTTTTTAATTTACTTTTTAATTGGCACATAATGTTAACACTGACCATAGGAGTCCCTGCATGTGTATGACGCGTCATAATTTACTTAGTGTATGATTAAGTCATTTAATATTCTTGTTATAGGCTATATGATAAGTTCTATTTATAGTTATCAAAATTTTTGTGAGTGCTGGGAAATTTAGTACAGTAATTTCCACATGAAGGAACGTTTCCATTGTTCCCTTTAAGAATCCCCAAGATGACGATTTTTAGCATAATTACTGCACACGATTTGGTGCAGTGCGTGGCCGAGCAGGCCTGTGATCCCAGCACCGAGAGAGGCTGAGGCAGGAGGGCCGCCACAGGTGTGAGGCCAGCCCGGCTGGCCGAGCGAGACATCTGCGCGCAGCTGTGGAGTCTGAGCTGCGCTCCGCCCGAGAGGCGGCGGGCAGGCGAGGGGAGCGGCTCTCCGGCGCGGGGCTGACCCTCCCACCGGCCCCGCGCGCCTGCCTCGACCCTACAGTTTCGTGATGCTGGTTTTCATTTTTCTGGTATTTGAAAAATACACAAATAGATTTTTATGACAGAATGTATCTTTCTGGGTTTTGCTTCATGTTTGTTTTCTTTACAGGTGTTGACTTCAAAATCAAAACCGTAGAGCTAAGAGGAAAAAAAATCAGATTACAGATCTGGTAAGTGGCAGTGTACTCCACTGCATGCTGTCCGTGCGCCAGCGGCAGCCACGCGCGTGCGCCGCCACAGCTATGTGCAGCACCCGTCCGCATGCGCAGCGCTGTGTCCGTGCTGAGCGCACCTGGCACCCTTGCCTCCGGCTGCAGGTCATTTGCATGCACTGAGCTGCATCGCCGCACCAGCTGCCCGCCTGCTGGGCACCTTGTCCTGGCAAGGGCGCCCTGCAGAGGTGTTCAGGAGAGCTCCCGTGTGCGCACCCAGGCTGGCTCTCGAACCTTGCAGGTGGCCCTGAGAGCCCTTTTGTAGCCAGGTACAGCGGCACACGCCTGTCAAACTTGGAACTTCTGGCAGCTGATGCAGGAGCATGGCAGGTTCAAGCCCAGCCTGACCCTGTCTCAGAGCACAGCGGAAGTGTGCAGGGCCCACCTCTGGGGGAGGGCTGGGGCCAGCGTGGGCCCGCCACACTCAGCCTACTAACCCTCTCGTAGGTGCCCTCGTTCTGACTGTCTGTCCACATCTGTGTGTCTGCTTCCATCGCGCTAACCGCTCTCCATCTGTGGCACCACCGTCACCTAACACTGAGTGTCTGTGCCACCGTGTCTCCATCTTCATCCGTGTCCCTGTCCTGTGCGCTGCAGCCCCGCCAGAGACATCCGAGGTAACATCCCCTGTCCCCAGACTCACCGGTTTCATTTTCTTGCGTCGTAGTTGTAGTTTAAGCCTCGACTTAATGGTGAAACACTGCAGTCTTGTCTGTGTATCTGACCAGCACAGAGCG
>NW_004524651.1:11567742-11585408 GCF_000260255.1 Octodon degus
CGACAGTCTTGTCTGTGTATCTGACCAGCACAGAGCGCCTGTGCTCCCTCTTGCCTGGGACGGCGCGCTCATTGCCTGTCCCATGACTGCATGCAAGCTGCTGTTTCTGACTGCAGGCTTCGAGGGCAAGACCACCTCGGCTGGGGCTGGCTTATGTCCGCTTTTGTGCCTGCCTCCCAGGCTTGGATGTCGAGCCCTGAACCTTTGCACGCACGGAGCCACATCCCTACCCCTTTTTTGACCTTTATTTTATGGGCTCACTGAGGTGCAGCTAGACTTCAACTTGCCATCTTCCTGCCTCAGCTTCCCAGAGCAGTGGGGATACAGATGTGCCCCCCGTGCCCAGTCCTGTGGGTCCTTTTTGATGAGAATAAGGTAGCTAATACTAGGCTGTGTTGAGCTTGCTTCGCTGGGTACCTGAAGGCTGTGGCACATCTGAAGAAAACGAATCTCGGAGTCAGACCCAGATGTCCAGGTGCCTTCAGCCGTCTGTCCAGTGGCATGAGGCACCCCTGGGCTCTCCCTTCAGTGCCCACACCCTCCACAGATGTTCAGGTCTCCTGAGCCATTGAGGGCTCAGGCAGGGGGTTGATGCGTTCCTCACTGCTGTCTCCCGAGATGGAGAGGCCTGGCCGTGGCCTTGTGAGTGTTCCTTATCCGAGTGCTGGCCTGCCGGGTTGGACTCTGGAATGCTAGCACACAGCGCCGTACTAGGGGCAGGATCTTTGGGGCACAGGAGCCAGGTCTGAACATGGAGCTCCCTAGGCCCTGGCACAGGGCCCCGGATTGTGCATGGCATCCTTAGTGCAGCAGAGGTCAGGAGCTCAGGCTTGGAATTTTCCATCCAATGGCGTTGCTCAGAAAGTTGCAGATTATACACCATTTAGGGGTGCTTTGTGTTCTTGTCTTTTGTCTTATTTTTATGAGATAGGGACCTGGTACGTAGCCTAGGCTGGCTCGAACGTGCAGAGATCCTCCTGCCTCAGCCTCCCCAAGTGCTGGTATGAGAAGAGTATCATCATGCCTGCCTTTTTTTTTTTTTTCTTTTTGCATTTTGTTTTTTGCATTAGGAATGCCAGGCCTGTACCACGTGACTTATCTCGCTGTTGCACTGTGTGACAGTGTGTCGTCCTGATTCTCTGGCCAGCTGAGGGTGCAGCAGTACGCAGGCCAGCATTCGCCCTCCAAGACACATGGCAATGGACACGGTTTTACAGAGGCATCCCTAGAACAAATGCTTGCTTTCTTGGTAACTTGTTAGTAGCCAATGTGAGAAATACTGTCCAGTGCAGATTCCTAGAAGTGAGAGGGCTGTGGCTCTATCACCTCTTTGGCACAGCCACAGCGCTCAGTTCTTTCCTCTGCTCTGTCAGTGCCCAGCAAGCCAGCGTGGCCTCGCATGTGCACCCAGCGCGGTCCTGGAGTCTTTGGGCAGCTGGGCAGTGTGGCGTTGGGATGGGAGAGGGCCAGGCCCAGCCAGGCAAGCGTGCTCCAGTACGGTGGTGTGCAGACCGCACCCTGCCTGGCCTTTCCTCTCTCCCTGAGCAGAGCGGATGACAGCAGGTAGGGCCTCACCAGGGTAGGACTGGCAGGTGGGGCAGGAAGGCAGGGGCTCCACCCTGGGGCTGCAGATCCACTCTCCTCTTGGGCGGGTGGAAGGCGGAGGTCACTGTGGGTCTTCACAGGAAGAAAAGGGACTCGGCCCACCCCTGAGCCGTGGGGGAGGGCCTGGTGTGGAGGAGGTGGAGGAGTAGGGAGGCCGAGGCAGGGGCTGAGGCCAAGGCGGCGGCGGCCTGGCCCAGCTGTTGGAGCTGGGAAAGCCAGAGGTTAAGGACCGAGCTCCAGTGGGTGCAGCAGTGCGTGGAGTCGCTTTGTGACGCTGCGGGTGTGAAGCTGTTTCCCTGTTTTATTTTGGAGTCATGGGTCCCGTCTTGTTAGTCTCTTGGTCATGCTGTGGGGCAGGTCACTGGATGGTCACTGCAGGGACGCAGCTGGCGGCCCCGCCTTCGGCAGCTGTGTCACTGAGCAGTCCCCAGCACTCCCAGGGCTCAGGGCTGAGACTGGGGGCTGACTGGTGCTGCGGTTTCCCAGGGACACAGCGGGGCAGGAGCGGTTCAACAGCATCACCTCGGCCTACTACAGGAGCGCCAAGGGGATCATCCTGGTGTACGACATCACCAAGAAGGAGACCTTCGACGACCTGCCCAAGTGGATGAAGATGATTGATAAGGTGCGTCCCTCCCGAAGGTGGACCCGCTCCAGGACACGCCCAGCTGTCTGTGCCATGGCCTGGGCAGGCGGGTCCTGCGTTGTATGGCCCGGAGGGTGACTGGGGTCTGCTCACGGTGATGACTGGGTCTCCTCCATGCCAGGCTCAGAGCCTGCTGCTCCTCCCGCCAGGCCCGGAGCTGCTGGGGGCTGGCGCCAGGCAAGCTTGCCCTGTGGCAGGTCCTGTGCACATTTGCTTCCTGCACACAGCAGTGGCCTTCTCCACGGGGTCCTGGTCACCCTCTGGACACCGGCCCTTGGGTCAGAGCTGCCTACCAGCTCCCCATTTTGCCCAGGCTGCTTCGGCCCACAGCATCCCAGCAGTATGGGCACTGAGCATGGGGCCTTTGTCCTGAGTTACGTCCCCAGCCCAGTGTCCTTTCATACTTTGGGAGAGGCCTGCTAAGTTGCCAGGGCTGGATTCGACATTTGGGATTCTCCTGCCTTAGCCTCCAGCACACTTCCTAAGCCCTTCCAGTAAATGCCCAGTAGGAGGCTGTGTCCCGGGGAGCACAGCCTTAGTCTCCAAGGTGCACACCCAAGGGAATGAGAAGGCTGTCCTCCTCAGAGAGCGAATGTGATGAATGTGAATCAGGAGGCGGTGTGCTCACTCTGAGGGCCGGGTGGGCCCAGAGTTTGAGCTTCTCTGTGGTCTTGGGAGGTCCAGCCCTCCAGCCTGCTGTCCTGGTGGTGCCTGGGCTCAAGTAGAGCTCCTGCTTCACAGGCGCTCGGGCCAGGCTGCTCACGCAGCTGCCCAAGCAGGGCACCCCGTGCTGCCTCAGAAATGCACAGCCCCTTGAGCCACTTGGGGTTTTAGCCTTTTCAAAGAAAGAGATCTGTGTGTGTGTGTGTGTGTGTGTGTGTGTGTGTGTGTGTGTGTGTGTGTGTTTCCTCTGTGTAATGTGTATGCTCAGTGTTTTGAAAAGTGAAAGAGAGTTTGCTTGTCAATTTTAAAACCTTAAAGAAGAAATGAAAAGCAAAAGCAGAAGTTTAGTGCAGGCCTGAAAATACCATAAGCTCAGGGAGCTGCTTAAGGAGGATTCCTGACTACATGTAAACAGCAGTGGGCACTATCTTCAAGGTAGAGGGGCCAGGGAAATAGCTCAGTAGAATAAGTGCTTTCCTGGCAAGCGCAGGGTCCTGAGTTCAATCCCCGGTACCAGGAAAAAGTAGAGAAGGAAAGCGGAGGAGCTGTACCTGAATTTTTTTTAAACATAAAAATAGCTTAACTTCTTTTCCCCGATTATAAAATTAATGAGCTTTAGCGCAGCGTGGTGGTGCACGCCTGTGCTCCTAGCACTCTGAGGGCTGAAGCAGGAGGGTCACTACGAGTTCAGGTCAACCTGGTTAACTTAGCAAGGCCTGGTCTCAGAAATTTCAAAAAAGGGTGCTGGATTTGATGACCAGTACTGGAAAAAAAATGGAATAGCATGTTCATTATAGAGCTTTGGAAAATCAAGGGAAGAGCACAGCTACACTTAAGACCTTGGCCCCGCCTTAGGCCTTTCATCTGCATCACCAAACGATCTTCCAGGGCATGAGACTTTGAATTTGGCTTTAAGCGCTGTGCTCTGTGCACCTCGTCCCCGCTGGCGGTTCCCAAGCTGCAGGGAGTGCTCAGCTGGCGGCTGCCTCCCCGTGCAGCGCTGCCCATTCTGACCTCTTCCGTGGCTGCAGTCCTGGCAGGCCCGGCCCAGCCTGGGTCGCGGCGGCTGTGTGCATGCAGCGAGGGCTTTGGGGCCTGGGGGCTTCCTGGGCTTCCCGGCCGTCCTGTGTCAGGCGGGCCGTCCTGCGTCGGGCGGGCGGCAGGCTGTGACGGGCGTCTTTGCAACCTGCAGTATGCATCTGAGGACGCCGAGCTCCTCCTGGTGGGAAACAAGCTGGACTGTGAGATGGACCGGGAGATCAGCCGGCAGCAGGGCGAGAAGGTGAGTGCAACAGCCCCAACGTGCTGAGAAGCAGCCGCCTGCAGGCAGCGAGGTCACACCATGGTGGCTCTGCTCTCGTTCATTTCTTGATCTTTTTTTTTTTTTGAGACAGGGTCTCACTGTGTGGGTCTGGCTGGCCTTAAACTCACTGTGTAACCCAGGCTGGCCTTGAACTCGTGGCAGTCCTCCTGCCTCAGCCTCCTGAGTGCTGGGATCACAGGCTTGTGCCTCCACACCCAGCTTTCCTGCTGAACTCATCCTGAGGCAGAAGGAAAGAGCACAACTATAAACAGCGCCATTACCTAAGCTGGCTCTGATGCTGACGCGCATCTTTTGGCGTGTGGCGCTGCTTTCACGGTTTCCTTTCTCTGATGTGTTCCCCGCATCCCTGGTTGGCGAAGGATTCAGTCATGGAGAAACAAGAGCGTGTATCTAGAGTCTCAGCTTGTCCTGAGCCTGCCGGCCCTGAGGTGGCCTGGGCTTCTCTCAGCCTTTCCTCGTGCCGTTCTGTTCAAGGGCCTGTTGTCCTTGTATGCCTGCTGTTTGAGCATAGCTGGGACCCCACAGACCCTCTCCCCTGCCCTTACTGTTGGAGCCCTGGGGTTGTTACTCCCCTGCCACCAGGCCTTGCAGGCACAGGTCTGCACCGAGCCCCTGCCGCACATGGGTGTGTGTATGTATGCATGTGCACACACGTGAGTGTGCCTGCATGCACTTGCATCTGTGTCTTCACAGTTCGCACAGCAGATAACCGGGATGCGGTTCTGTGAGGCCAGCGCCAAGGATAACTTCAACGTGGATGAAATATTCCTAAAGCTGGTCGATGACATCCTAAAGAAGGTAAGAGGGTAAAGCTGTTGTTTCAAGTAAAGCTGTTGTTTCCTTTGTTGCTTTTTGGTGTTGAAAATGTTTTATGGGGGCCGGGGAGATGGCTCAGTGGAATAAGCACTTCCCTGGCAAGCACAAGGGTCTGAGTTCAATCCTTGGTTCCGCAAAAAAAAAAAAGGTTTTATGTAGCAGCAAAGGCGTGGCCCTTGCACTTAGGCCTAGAGCTGACCGGGCATGTGGGAAGGTCCCCAGGCTCTGGGGCCAATGGACAGCACACCAGCTTGGCTTAGGGGGGGCCACGCAGGTGTGAAATCGTCCACGCAATAAATGTTAAAATAAAAAATAAAAAATAAAAAAAAAAAAGGGGCTGGAGAGATGGCTCAGTGGTCTAAAGCACCTACTTGGAACAAGCTTGGCAAAGCACAGGGACCGCGGTTCGATCCTCCAGCACCACATGCCAGCCAGCCGCGCCCCCTGGTGGGCTGAGCTGGCCACACACACACACACACACACACACACACACACACACAATAAATGTTAAAATAAAAAAAAAAAAAAAAAATCGTCCACGGGCCTGGGGTGGCTCAAGGTAGCGCCCTGGCTGTCCCTGGCACTGCTATCTAGCCATCTTGCATCCGGGATATTTTGAACAGTTGCTTTATTTCTTCCTGTTTCCCCATACAAGTTAAGTTCATTCTAGCCAGAGGAGCTGAAGAAGCAGGCTGGTCCCAGCAAGGACAGTCCCTGCAGACACCTTCTCCAGGGCCCCATGCCTGGCCTCTCTGAAGGCCCTGTGGCTCCCTTGCAACCAGGAATCAGTGGGGAGCTTCGCTGGGCAGTAGGCATTTCTCTGGGGGTTGTCTTAGTTACTTTCACAGGGCTGGGGCAAATACCCCATACCTCCAAGTTAGAGGAGGGAAGGTTTCATTCACCATTCAGTTGGTACAGGCCATAATGGGCTGACTCCAAGGCAGAGTGGCAGGTCAGAGGAAAGCCAGTCTATGGAGCAGTCCAGAAATGCCCACAGCCCGGTCCCACATGCGCACCGCCCGGTGTCACAAGCCCAGCAATGAGCCCATGAGGCTAGAGGCTTTGGGTCCTCCTTGGGCTACAGCCCAGGTTCTCAGTAAGAGCCTACAGTTACTCACTTCCCCTCGGAGCCTGCTGGAGGTCGGTGCAGTGCCCCGAGGACAGCAGGCTCACGACGCCAAGGCCCTGGCAGCAAACAGCCGCAGACCCGCACACAGATCCTGCACACTTGCGGTCGCCCCTGATTCCCAGTGCCCAGGGAAGGCAGGGCCGTGTAGACAGCAGGTCCCCAGCTTGTTGGGAGCAGTGATGAGTAGAAAAGGTCTGCGTGTTCAGCCTAGATGCATTTTTGTTCCCAAATGTTTTCCCTCTGAGGTACCAGAATCTGCATAGGTGGAACCGCAGTTAGGGAGGCGGCTGGTGCGTTCTCGGGTCAGTAGACGCTTCTCGTTAGATGGTTGGTCATAGGACTGCCAGGAGAGGGTCCTTCCTTTTTTTTGTTGAGCGAGGGTCTCAGTAGTTCATGCTGGCCTTAAACACATTATGTATCCCACGCTGGCCTCCAGCTTGTGGCATCCTGTGCCTCAGCCTCCTGATGTCTGGGATTACAGGAGTGAGCTACTGTGCCCACCTCTTCCCTCTTTTAGTAAGCACATATTTCGTTAGACTCCTGAGACGTTTTCTGTCCATTTATTAATGTATAAAATTCCATTATATTGGAGCCTGAAAATCACTGGTCGCGAGTGTGGCAGGTGGCGCTCACGTGCGCTCGGGCCCCAGACCGCCTGCCTCGTGTTGCTGGTCTGGCCATCGCTGGTCAGGAGTTTTAGGCCACACTTGTTGTTGCTGTTGTTGGGGATCAAACTCAGGACCTTGCGCTTTCCAGGCAGGTGCTCAAGCTGCCGAGCTATCTCCCCAGCCTCACACTTGCTTTGTTTGGTCTGTTTTTGCAAGGCTGGGCCAAGCCCCTGTGCTTGCCAGGCCCCGAGCTGTCAGTCACTGTGTCCTCTGCTTCACTCTCCAGATGCCGCTGGACGTGCTGCGCAATGAGCTGTCTAACAGCATCCTCTCGCTGCAGCCAGAGCCCGAGATCCCACCCGAGCTGCCCCCACCACGGCCGCATGTGCGCTGCTGCTGACCTGTGCCTGCGCCTGCAGGCAGCGCCCCCTCACGCACTACAATCATTTTGACGATTTCCTTTTGCACTTTGTAATCCCAGTCAGAGCTATACACTAATTTGTAAATATGCAAATATGCAATCCTGGGTAAGTCTGGGTCATTCGTTACCTGTTTCCCTCCAAATTCAGTTTCATCCATTTCCCCTGCGGCTCCTGTCCACACCCCGGGAGCACAGTACTTCTGACATGAAGAGTAGGCGGAGGAAAGGTGTGGTGTTCCTAAATACTGTCATTGTCCTTGTTGATCATACTATGAGGACAGAAGAGTTTCTGCTAAGAAGAGAGAACGTGGTGCTTTGCTGTTTTAAAGAAAATTTGTAAAACTAAAGACTTTTAGAGAACAAAGCTATGTTAAGTGCTTTCTCTTTATTTCCGGGAGTTTCCACTGTGGGTCTCCTCCCAACAAGAGCCTCGCTGCCGGGCACACGGTGCGCGAGGGGAGGGCGCTTCCGAGGGAGGCGGCTGCCGCACCTCCTGCATCCCAAGCACAGATGAGGCGGGCTGCCAAGACCATCAAGATTCAGGAAAGAAAGAAGTGTTGTGGAGACAACAGAAAAAGATTTAAAGCAACGTTGCTGTTCTGGACAAATCATGTTCAGAGGAGTTTTGAAGCGATGCACTTCGCCGTGGCTGAGAGCACGCGGGTATTTTGCCAGTCTCTGCGTCTTGGCGAGGACATGACACTCCCAGTGGTAGCAGAGCCACGGCCACGCACCTAGACTATGCTTTTTTTTTCTTTGTCAGATGATGAGATGTGGACTCTCTTCGGTATCTTTTATTAAACTGCACTGTGTTGTTTAGTCAAGGTAAATAGTCCGTGTGTGAATAACTTGCCGTGTCCTGAGTGTCGTGGTGTGAGAAGCATCATGGTCTTTCTACACTAATGAAGTGCAAATAAAATTTTGTATTTATGAATGACAGTTGTGGAGCCTCCACATTCATTTGTGCAGTTGGGAGCTATGTGTGAGTTCATCGCAGATGGCGCAGCTCCATCTTGGCTGCTTTAAGGGGGAGCAGCCCGCCAGCCTGAAGGGTTTGCTTGGGGCTGCTAGGCGTAAGGACCTGAAGAGCAGGTCAGGCGTGGCCCCCAGGATCCACCATGGCCTGCTTCATCAGCAGATTCATGGATAAACAGCGTGGACAGTGGGTGGCAGCCTGGAAGAAGGGGCAGTCCCGGTGCCTGGAGCAGTGGCCAGCCTGAGGCCACTGGGCTGAGTGGAGTGAGCTAGTCACAAAGGACACGCTTTGTGTGGTACTTGCTGCCCTTGTGAGGTCTGGGGAGTGGTCTGGTTGCTAGAGGCAGGCAGGTAGCGGCTGCCGGACTGGGAGGAAGGAGCCGGAAATTGGCACCTCCCAGGTGGGAGTGTCAGCTAGGAAAGCCTGGCAGTGGTGGCTCCAGTTTGCATGCACAGAATGCACTGAATTATGCGCCGCAAGACTGAGTGTATGACAAGGCTTGGTGCGTGCCCATATCCCCATCCTCGCAGGGGCGGAGCCGGGGGGGGTCTCAGCCAGCCTGCACGGCTTCGAGGGAGCTTGTCTCAGGAGTTAGAAGCACAGGAACAGCACATTATGAGGCCTGGATGTGCCGCCTGCCAGTCGGGGCAAAGAACAGGGCCATGCGCAGCAGACCGCATGAGAGCCTGGCCCGTGCCACCTCTGGTCTCCTACGAGTCACACCGAAGCCCAGAAAAGTTGCCGAAGTGGCCTGTCCTCCCATGAGCTTGGGTTGGAGGGAAGGACTCCCGTGGGGCCAGACTCCTGTCCCAGTGGGGGTGGCCCATTACTGTCCTACTAGCCATCCACACACCAGAGTCGCCTGAGAGAGTCCTCGTGCCCAAGGTCGTGAGGGTCCTGTGACCTCTGAAGCCACCCAGCTGAGTGGCAGCTGTTTCACTCAGCCCTGGGTTGCTATAGAGACCCTTGTTTAAAAATACCTTCCTTGGAGGAGGGCTGGCCAGATAGCTAAGCAGCCTACAGCCCCTGCTTAGGCAGAGTGCCCCGGCCAGTGTTCCATCCCAGGCATGCCCTGCTGGGGCATGCTGAGATTGATTGAAACTGGGTATAGTGGTGCACCCTGTAATCCCAGCACTTGGGAGACTGAAAACAGAATCACTATGAGTCCAATCTACATAGTGAGACCCTGCAGACCCTGTACTAAATACATTAAAAAAAAGAGAGCGAGAAAGAAAAGAAAAATACCTTCCTTGGGGTGGGGAGATAGCTTATTGGTCTAAGTGCCTGCCCGGCAAGCGCAAGAACCCAAGTTTGATCCCAGGACTACATGCCGTGCTGCCCCAGTACCCTGGGAACTTTGTACCAGGCTCAAACCCAGGCATAGTGGTATATGCCTGTAATCCCAGTGCTGGAAGGCTGAGACAGGAGGATTATTGAATAAATACCTTCCTCACTAGGCATGGTGGCACATCTGTAATCCCAGCACTCAGAAGGCAGAGGCAGGAGGATTACTGTGAGTTTAAGAGCGAGCCTGTCTCCAAGCCTACACCGAAGAGCTCAGAAGGGGGCTGAACTTGGAGGGGCAGTGGCCCCACAAAAATCAGTGGCATGGTCCTCCCCACACTCTGTCCCCGTGGGGCAGACAACAACAACGTCAACCACATTCTTGATAACACCTCATAGGGACACTCAGGGAAGAGGACTCCAGAACTGCTTCAGAGGACGGCAAGGTGGTGGGATGTGTGTGTGAAGAGAAGAGAGGATCCTGAGGGGCTGGTGGCCAGGGCACGTTGGAGCCGTATGTACACTCACGTGTATCTCTAGCCTGCAACCACAGCTAGGAAACTGACGCTGAACAGGGCTAGATGCTGGGCTCCCGGCCTTATTCCCACTTTACCAGCTTGTTCGTGGCTTTACTGGGGATCAAACTCAGGGTCCCCTGCATGTGAGTGAGGCAAGTGCTCTACCACTAAGCCACACCTACACTGATTTTTTAAATAAACATAGTAATAGTATATGCACATTGAGCCTCCAGGGCCCTCTGTGGTTGCCGTGGCCCCGAGTGTAGGTACCACAGAACATTCTAGAAAGGCTCCCCTCTGCTTGTTTTCAGGCTCGGGGCGGGGGGGGGGGGGCTCTGCTGGCGTCTGTTCGTGTCATCTCTGCTGCCCCCAGTTCTCAGAGGTTGTGAGTGGCCTGGTGCTATCAGGAGGACATGCGATTGTGCTACTGTGGGGCCCCTGGCCCGGCCCCTGCCACACAGGAGCACTGTCCACGTCTTGTGAGGAGATGCGCTCAAGCGTGCGAGCAGCGTAGATGTGCTGTGGACGTCGCTGGGCTTGGTCGGTGGCGCAGACTGCCCAGAACCAGAAGCACCACGGCCATTTTGAGCTGTTGGGCATTCTGCCAAAAGACTGTCCGAAGGTACCAGGGAGGCAGACGAGGATGGAGCAGAGAGGCCCTTGCGCGCGGCAGAGCCTCTGAAGTTGCGTGTCCTTCCTGAACTTTTCAGTCTGCCCAGGTGGGGTGGGAGCCCTTGACACCATTTTCCATGGATTTTCCTCGTAGCAACTGGAAGCACCCTCGCTCATCCCATCTGGATTAGTTTTCCTGCCCTGGAGAAATTCCCAGTGCCCACACCCTAAAGAAGGGGTTTGTGTGGCTCACAGCTCCAGGGCTCAGCCCAAGGTCTGCCACGTCAGTGAGAAGTAGCATGGCTGGAGGCTCTGGTGGCAGAGGGACCTGGAGAAGGCTAGGAGTCAGACGCAGCCCCCAGCGCCCCGCCTCACCACCCACCTGAGCACACCCGGGGCTGTGCTTTGATTCACCCCACCTCCTACACAGACCACCCTAGCACCAGGCACAGCCTCAGGCTGCCTCCTGGCCCATCACAGGAACCCCAGGAGTGGCTGGCACTCATTTCAAATGTGCTGCCCCCTGTTGGAGGGGAGCCAGCCCTCCAGGCTGTGGCTGTACTCTGTGCCTAGTGCGAGGAGCCCTCTTTGCCCAGATGCTCAGGTCTGGAGTCAGAAGGGTCCTAGACAGTCCCTCCCTGGCTCCGTCTGCTGGCCTCCCTGCCTCACCGAATCAAATGCCCTTCTCACCAGCCTTCCGCACTGGTGGAAGCCACATGGGTCTCCACTTGCTTTTGTGGGGACAGGGTCTCACTATGTAGCACAGGCTGGCCTTGAACACATAGAAACGCTCCTGTCCCGGCCTCCTGATGCTGAGATCACAGGCCAACCGCCACACCCAGCCTCTCACTTGCATTATTGCAGGGGGCCTGCTCCAAGCACAGGTTCTAACTATTCTCTCTTATGACCATCTTCAAAAGCTTTATTAACTCTCCCATGAGAAAGTGTCCAGAAATCCCACTTGTTTCTCCAGAGCCCTTGCCCTCAATGGAGAGCATTTTCTCCCCACTCTCCCCAAGACAGAAGCAGCCCAGCTGAATGCTGGCAGCACACATTCCTGCCTGTGGAGCTGAGTCTCAGGGCACTTAGGAAGCCTGTCTGAGCCTGTGCTGGCGAGGAGCAAGCCAACGCCAACCCCACTGCACATACACCTTGCTCCCCGCTCTCAGCCTTGGGAAAGTGCACAGGCCCGCTGGCTGAAGTACGCAGAGGCGCATCCCGCGTCTGCCTGGAACCGCGCCTAGTGGGCTGAGCTTCTCGCCCACCGGCGAAGACCCAACTGCTGGGTTCTGAGCAGCATTTTAATTTCTGAAGGCCAAACTCAGAGGAAACCAGCTAGCAAGGTGGTGAGTTTCACCAAAGCAGATGAATATTAACTAGAAACAGTTTAAACTCACAATTACAAGACAGAGATTATCACAGCGTACAAAAAAGCAAGACCAGAACATATGCCATCCGCAGCAGACCCGCCTCCACACACGGACAAAGTTAAAACTAAAGGGATGAACAAAGGCGGCTGAAAACACCAATCAGAAGGGAGCCGGAGATGTGCGATTACTCTCCGGCTGAGCGGCTTCAGGGGCTCAGGACTGAGCTAAGTGCAAGCGTTGGCCTGGCGGGCATGAGGCCCTGGGTTATAGAATGAGACATACCGCTGGGGAAAGAAAATAGTACGGAATGAGGGCCACTCTTAAGAAGGCAGCAATCTTACGTGTAACTACCAACAAAGCTTCAAAATACATAAAGCATAAAACTGAAAGGAGAGCTGAATCCACAATTCTCTGTCAGTGATAGAACAAGCAGCCAGAAACAGAGAGGCTCTGGAAGACCTAACTAACCTGGGTGGCCAAGTTAACCCTCGCCTAGGTGAACCTTGTCACAGATGGAAAACACAGTTCTATGAAACAGGTGAAACAGGCAACAAGATAAATCCTATTTTGTACCATAAAACAAACTTCTTCTAACAAAAAGCAAAAGAAATCATGTATTTTACTATGCCACACTTGAATTGAACTAAAATAACGAAAGTATCTAGGGCCAGCCAGCTAGCTCAGCGGACTAAAGCGTCTGCTTAGGCAGGTGCAGCAACTGGGGTTCCAACCTCTGCGCCGTGCCAACCCCGCCCCCAGGGCATGCTGAACCTGTGACTGAGACTGGGCATCGTGACTCGCACCTGTAATCCCAGCATTTGGGAGGCTGAATAGGAGGATCACTATGAGTCAGATCTGTGTAGTGAGACCCTGTAGACCCTGTACTAAAATACAAAAAAAAAAAAAAAAATCAAGAATATCTCCAAATGTATGGCTTTAAAACTTCAAAAATAATTCATGTGTCCAAAAAAGGGAATTTGAAAATATTTCAAAAGCCAGTTATGGTGGTGCACAACACCTATAATCCCAGCATTCAGGAGGTTGAGGCAGGAGGATCATTGTGAGTTCAAGACCAGCCTGGGCTACAAAGTGAGCTCAAGGTCAGCCTGAACTGCATAACTGCATAGTGAGACCCTGTCTCAAAAAAAAAAAAAAAAAGAAAAAGAAAGAAAAAGAAAAAAAGAAAGAAAAGAAATGGAAGAAAGAAAGAAAGAAAATATTTCAAATGGAACACAAATGCAAATACATCAAAATGTGTGCTACGTCTTTAACCAAGGGGCGGGGAGACACCTGCCTCAGTGGCCACAGGAATTAAAACAGCTGTGCCGCACTGATGTACGGGCAAAAGTGCCCGACAAGGAAGTGGAGACGAGGGCCGGGGCTTTGGCTTCCAGGAAGCTGGCAGTGCCGATGCACCAGCAGGGATGGAACCAGGGTCTGGGGTCCGCATCTGGGCCGGGAAGACGTTCTGGCTTATGTCTAGGTGTCCCCCAACGCCTCATGCAGGCATGCGACGCTTCTGGAGTTTGTGACCGAGTACTGTGGGTGTGGCGCTGCCCCTGCCCTGGGCAGATACCCTGTGTTACAGTGTGAGGAGGGCGAGCGGCTGGTGGCTGCCTGGGCTGTGGCCACTCCCTTTGCTCTCTGCTCTTTGCCGCAGCCATGAATGGCTCCTCTGTGCCACGTGCCACACTCTGCCTTGGAGCCAGCTGAGTACGAACTGAAACCTCCACCAACCAGGAGCTAAATAAGCCTTTCCTTCCTTCATTTTGGGTGTCAAGTATTTGTCCCAGCAATGACAGAAGGTAACTGGGACCAAAGAGCACAGCTGAGGCATTTTCACTGGGGCTGTGGGGAGCGCTTCTGAGCCCTCTCCGTGGGGGCCTCAGGCACGGCTCCCTCACAGAAGGTTGGGTGGGGGCTGCTTGTCCTCGGGGACACTGAGGCACTCACTGCCTGCTGTTCCAGCAGACCCTTGGGATGCTGAGGGGAAGGCAGATTGTTCTGTACCCTCCCAGGGAGGATGGGCACAGGTGGGTGTCACCACCTTCCTGTGACCGTGGAGCAGGGTCCACACACCCGAGCATCTCATCCCGTGATGGCTTACTTCTGGAGTTAAAGTTATCAAAAGGGACAAGGGCTTTAGTTAGTAAAGAAAATTTCAGATAACTGAAGTTTTGTTTTAAGAAACTAGAAAATGAGTAAAGTAATCTCCATGCAACAAGAATGAAGAGGGGCCAGGGAGATGGCTCAGTAGAATAAGCACTTGCCTGGCAACCACAAAGGCCTGAGTTCAATCCCCGGTTCTGGAAAGAGAAAGAAAGAAAGAAAGAAAGAAAGAAAGAAAGAAAGAAAGAAAGAAAGAAAGAAAGAAAGAAAGGATATAGCCTAACCAGTGAAATCAAAAGCATAAAAACAATAGGGAAAAGCTGTATCCATACAACTGAACAGTGAAAAATGAAACCAAATAAACAGTGGGCCAAGAACTTGGACAGACACTGCTCCAAAGAAGCCATGCAGAGGCCGGCGAATGTGGAGAGGTGCATGGGACCATGTGTCCTTTGGGAGGTGTGAGTGACGGCCACTGAAGCCCCAGGGTGCCTGTTACCAAAACAAACCAAAACTAGAAGTGGCAAGTGTTGGCGCCAAGGTGGAGCTGGATGCACTGCTGCTGAGCGCAGAATTGTGCAGCCATTGTGGAAGATGGAGCAACGCTTACTCCGAAAGTGAAACAGAGTGGCCATCAGCGTGGCCATCCCATTTCTGGTGTGTGCCCAAAGGACTGTGTGTCCGTGTGCAGACAGAGTTGCACATCAGCGTCCATGCAGCGTCCTTGCAGCAGCTGCACCAGGAGCAGCCCGTGGCAGTGCCCTCTGCTGGACACACGGATGGACAGAACGTTGCATGCACACGGGAATGCATGAAACTTAAGGAGAGAAATCGTGCGCACGTGTGGCGTGGGCGGCCTTGAGCATGTCGTGCTAGATGAAAGCAGCCCATCACAAAGGGACAGAGGAAGTCTGGTTCCACAAGTGCCCTCACTGAAGCGACCTCATGTGCTCCGACTCACAGAGGCAGAGGGTCCCGCCCGGCCGTGGCAGGCTGTGAGATCAGCATGCACGAGGTACTTACATTTTTATTTTGTAGCGATACACATCTGAAAGTTGAATATTTTAAAGTAATGTTTCAATAGCACCCTCTGCCCCAAAAGGAACTCGGAACCTATTAGGGCAAATCTAACAAGCATGTGAATAGAGAGCCGGAGTTTGCATGGTTTGGAAGCTTGGTAAGAATTCGCTCCCTTCTGACATTTCTACAGATTCAATGCCAACCCAGTCAACATCTCTCCAGGGGTGTGTGTGTGTGTGTGTGTGTGTGTGTGTGTGTGTGTGTGTGTGTAAATCAACAAGGTCATTCTAAACTTCAAAAGCAAAGGAACTAGAATAGCCCAAGTGGTTTTGAAGAACAAGAAATTTGGAAGAGCTCCTCTACTGTAACCAACTGCAAGATTTAATTAGGAATCCACATTAATGAAGACAGTGTGGGAGAAAGAACAAACAGACAAGTCAAGAAATAGACCCAGAAGAAACTGATGTGTTTTAAACAAATACAGAAAGAGGCAATTTGATGTGGAAAGGATTTTTTTAAACATAGTGCTAAGAATAATGAGTTATTCATATGCAAGAGAACTTCAAACCATATGCCTTGTTCAGAAAACTAACTCATACCCCACAGATATGTACAATTTTTGTGGTTTTATGTACCAGTTAAAATTGGGGGGGGGTGTTCTGAGACAGGGTCTCTCTGTATTCTAGGCTGGTCTCAAACTCACAACAATCCTCCTGCCTCAGCCTCCCAAGCTGGAATTACAGGCTTAAAAATAAATTTTAAGACCAACTCCAAAGAGATCATAAACTTATCGTGACACCTAAAGCTGAAAATCTCCTAGTAGAAGACATAAGGAAAGAATCTTTGGCAAGTGACTCAGCCATCCTGACCTGGTGATGCAGATTACAGGACTGTTGTGAAGAACAAACGAGCCTGGGAATTAAGGGCTGCTAGCCTGAAGCCTCCAGTTTGTCTTTTCAACGTTGCTGGCTTTGCTGGTTTCTTGTCCCAACCCACACCCAAGGCTGATCCCAGTGTAAATCTCACCACTGCAAACAGGAACCCCAGTGAGCTGAAGACGTCAGCCTGAGTCCTGGCTCTCCAGGCCTCCGCTGCAGCATTCCCCTTAGGGTTTTTATTCTCCGCCAGAAATGACAGCAGCCCTGTCATCTGCTTGGTGCTTTTAAAACATATGGATTGCTCTTAATCAGCGGCGGCACACACGGAGACGCGCAAGCTGCTGTGCATGGTTTAGGCCTAGCTGTCCCCACACCTCGTATGCTGTAGGCAGGGCTTTGGGGAAGCGCTTGGTCTTGGGCCTGACACTCAGCAGAGCAGCCCACGACTTTGGAGCTAAGTGGGATGTTGGGAGGTAAGGCCTGGGGAAGGGCGGGCTCTGGGGCCTACCTCCCGCCCCAAGCCTGATTCTCTGCTTCCTGGCTGCCCTGCCACGGGCTGTTTCCTCTGCCACACTGACCATGGCCTGGACCCTCCACGAACTACGAACCAATAGAAACCTCCCGCTTAGAGCTACGGACGTCAGCTCTTGTATCTCAGTGACAAGAAAGTGGCTAGAGCTGCTGGCAGGAGACACTGCCAGCCTCGTCGCAGGTCCTGAGGCCTCGCTGACATCCCTGCCAGGCTAACCAGTGCTGGCAGCAGAGTCTCAAGCACGCCGGCGCGGCTGCCGGGAGCTGTTCTCTGCCTGACCTCTGACTTCTCGTGACACGAGCAACCTCGGGAACCTCTGGTAGAACCGGTGTCGCTGCTCCTGAGGGGGTGCCGTGGAACCCACTCCGTACTTCATTTTATTTCGTTTTATTTCCTATGCCTTCCTGCAGTGGGGACCTTCGTGAAGCCACCCTCATCTCTTGGGAAACAGTGGACTGAATGCCATTGAAGCCCCAATCACTAAAGAGCTGCTGCAACAGCGGAAAGTTGCCACTAGGAGGCGCCAGAGCGTCAGCGATGACTGCAAGTTCGCATTACTGTACTTAAAATTGGGCAACTGTTTCTAAATTAGAATTCTCATCATTTTAAGATTTTACACTATATAAAGATATGCACACAATTAAAATGTATCATGTGACTGTCTGGTATAATTTGAAAGGGGAATACAAGTTTTTAAAAGTTATTCTCAAAGTTTCAGCAATAATTTCAGCAAAATGAACAGTTTGAAACTGGGAGTTTTTCTAAATAGAAGGCTGGAGATTTTTAAGCAGAAAAAAGCATAAGTGAACAAAGTATAGTAATTGTTTTATGACAATTCTTTAGTTAAAATGTTTTGTGTCATTTTCACCCACGATAATGCTTAAGGAAGTCCAAACTCTATTCATTTCACTAAATCCACTTGGAACCTAATTGTGTTTTTGTTGTTGAGGTTTTTTTGTGGTGGCAGGGATTGGGCCCAGGGCCTTCCCACCGAGCTACATCCTCAGCTCTTTTTCTTTCTTTTTTTGTGATTTATTTATTTATTTTTCCCATAATTTTATTGATAAACAAATAGCGATGAGACAGTTTCAAACCAAATTTGTAGGACAATTTCAATAATTAACACATTGCATACCTTCTTCCTAGTTGTTATTT
>NW_004524651.1:11593558-11595609 GCF_000260255.1 Octodon degus
TTATTATTATTATTATTATTGTATTTTCAGGAAGAGTCTACTGGTTGTTCAGGGTTTCACTGGTAGATCAGACTTGTAGGGATCTGCCTGTTTACAGCCTCTCAAGAGCTGGGATTACAGGCACCCGCCAGCACGCCCAGTCTCAATCGCTGTCTCAGCATGCCCCAGGGACGGGGCCGGCACAGTAGGCCTGGGGATCGAACCCCCGGCCCCTGCGCCAGCTTACAGGCACTTTAATCTGCTGAGCTATTTGACCAGCCTTAAGAAGGGAACATTAGCCAGTTTTTGTTGTTGTTGTTGTTGTTGTTTTGTAGTTTGCTCTTTATTCGTGGGAATGTAAACCACCATGAAAATCAGGATGGCGATGCCACAAAACATGAAGACTGGGAATCCCAAAGATGTGACAGACTGGCACAGGACCTGGGCACCCACGAGCCGAGCCTTTCGCTCTCCGGCATCACTCAGGACAGTGAGCTGACTGTGCTGTTTACTTCACACCCATTCACCTTGCAAGCAGGGGAGTCTGTTCTCAAGGCCTCACATAGGAGAAGCCACATGATGTGTAAGCGCCTGTGTCTGAGCTGTCCCACGGTATGGCCTCAGGGTGCATCCCTCCTCCTCCGAATGACTCCAGTTTGCCATTTTTCATGGCAGTGTAGTGCTCCACCGTATACAAACATCACATCTCTGTTCATCAGCTGATGGGCTCATGAGCTGCTTCCAAGATGGAGCTCTGAAGAGCTGTGCTGTCATAAGTGAGGGTGTGCGTGGATCAGTCACCGCCCTGTGATGTCTCTAACTCTTCCGGGAGGACGCCCCTTCTCCCCAGCTCCAGTGTCCTGCCTCAGTCTCCTCTCTCCCACACCTCCTCAGTGGAGCCTTTGGGTCCCCCTCCAAGGTAACTTCCTCCCTTCCTCACGCTCAGTGGCCACACCCCTGCTGGGGTTTTATGTTTCTTTTCCTTTCCTCCAACATGAGATTTTCTTCATCCTCATAGATATCTAGGATGGTTTGTTTGGTTTTTTGTTTGTTTGTTGGGGGTTTTTGTTTTTGTTTTTGTTTTTGCTTCCTTAGGAAAAAAATTGCAGTGAGTCCCACATATTTCTGAAGCTGTCTTGGCATCTCCCAGTTCCTGCACCCCCACATCCCTCACTTGGATTCACAGCTGCTTGGCCCCCACTCTTTCTCCTCCTCCTCTTCCTGGGCTCCATCCCACCTGCCCCTGGAGGTTGTGCTGTTTCCATAGCAACCCACACCCCACAGACCTAGGTTGGTCCAGCCCTGACCTCCCCAGCCTTAGTGATCCAGTGGTCTCACCACTGCCCTCTGGGTCTGGAAGGACCCTTCCAGATCTGAGTCCCCGGCATTTTGACAGCCATCTTTGGGGTGACATCCATGTCCCTGTGTCCCAGAGTGGGTTAACAGGCAGCTCCAGGTGACTTCTACATGTGGGAAGTCCCTGCCCTTGGAGCCCCCTGTCTGCAAGTCAGGAGTGTTGGTGACAGTGAGGGGACATCCATACCTTGGGACCACAGAAGGAACTGGGCCAGGAGCAGGGGAGAGGGAACCCTGGGCTGCTTTGCCCCTCAGCTGCCAGGCAGTCATGTTGTCATGTCCCGCTACTCCTCAGCCCTGGGTGGGCGCCCTGCCCAGCCTCTGCCCACCCCTCCATAGTGACCACAGCCTCTGCCCCCAGGAACAGAAGCTGCCTGCTGTCTCGCAGGGACTTCTGAGTGGCCACATGAAAGTCCCCAGGGTGACTCAGGTCTGTGGTAAGGCGGGAATTCGCGCTGGGATGCACTGGACATGGGAGGCTGGGCGTGTCTGAGGTCATAAGGGCCCAGAAGACGTGGGCAGAACTCGGGACCCCAAAGGACCTCAGGCTCGGGGCGAGCACTGGAGACGCACTGCAAGCGCTTCATCGGGCTGGAGCCAGGACATCCTTGGCCTTCTGGATGCTTCCTGTGAGACCCGCGACCTAAGAACACTGGCACGAAAGCTTGCGCGACCCAGGTGCTAGCCCTGGGGCCACCACCACCACCACCACCACC
>NW_004524651.1:11596324-11597375 GCF_000260255.1 Octodon degus
CAGGGGGACTTCCCGGGGGCCGGACGCCACGCCGCCGCACGCACAGTGCCCACCGGTTGGGTTGGGTTGGGGAGGCGGCCCGGATGGGTCCCCAGGGCCCTTCTCAGCAGGGCACGACGGCCGCCGCTGCGGGCCTCGCTCTTCTCGCGTGGTGACTCCTCAACGACCTCACCGGTCACCTCACCGTCTCTGCACCGCCCTGCCTGGTAGCCAGTGACAGGGACTGAAACCTCCACTCCCTTAACTCCCAGATTCGCGTCCCAGGAATGAGAAAGTGGGATACACGAACTACAGAGGCAAGGAAAGAAAAATAGAAACATTAGACTTCATCAAAATAAATAAATAAATAAATAAAACCTCCTGCGTTATGAATAACTGCAATAAAGAAAACAAGATGAGCTGGCGAGTCACGTCTATAATTCTAGCCCTTTTGGAGGCTGAGGCAGGAGGCTTACAAAGCTCAGCTGGGCAAATTAGCTACTTAGTGAGACCCCGCCTGTAAAGAAGGGCTGGGGACGCAGCTTGGCATAAGAGGTCTGGGTTTCATCCCCAGTAGCAGGCGCAGGGGCAGGCATACGAGAGCACTCTCGCACGCACAGTAAAAGACCAGCGTACTAAGTGATGGTACTGCATTAAACTGCCCCAGGGGTCAGGAAAGCCCAGGCCACCCGAGGCAGAGAGGTGTGCAGCTTGATGGATTAGGGGCTCGGCATCAGACCACAGGAAACGTCACGCTGGGAGCAGTGTGGTTGCCGGCTGCCACCCTCCCAGCCCAAACCTGCCTGCCCTGAGGACTGTGCCTCTTCCCCTTGTCTGCCCTGCTGGGATTAATGCCTTGGCATCTGAACCTGTGTGCTGGGCACTGCCCACCTGTCCCCAGGGTTTCAAGTTGAATCAAGAAAACCTCCGTGGCAAAGGCGATTCCCTCGCTATTTCATGGCTCTACTCTTGCAGACTGTTTCACAGGTTTTCAAAAAGTATGAATCTAAATTATTTATCCAGGATTTTTTGCTATATTACAGGATTTTGCAGTACTATACAGCATACGTAT
>NW_004524651.1:11597475-11599970 GCF_000260255.1 Octodon degus
GGTAGGTTTACGAGTTTAGAAAATGGTTAACATTGGAAGTGTTTTTAAAAGTGTGGAAGGTTTATAAGAGTGTGGGAAGGATTTATAAAGCCTTAAAATATGTATAAATACTAAAATAAATATAATGTCACTACTTCACTGATTTCACTTATCACGGGGGTGGGGTAGGGAATGTCACCTCTGCGATGGGTGAGGGACCACAGTACATCAGCATCCTCATTTTATACCAGGAGGAGGGCTCCGAGAGCGGTGCAGGCTCACCGGCACTCGCAGTAACAGGAGGGCAGGGCTGGCTCCTTTGCAGCTGGGAGAAGAGAGCTCGGGCCTGTGGGTAGCACAGTGCGGCTGTGCTGCAAGAGCTGCCGAGGGCAGGCGTTCAGGAGAGGAGAGCAGACGAGAAATTCTAGAGCGAGTGCTTGTGTTCATTACCTGATTCATAGGCTGCCTCGTGGGCCTGTTTTTTTGTGTCTCCCCACCCCCTTGCCATCTCTCCAGCTAGAGATGGAACCCAGGCTCTGCCTACAGCCTCACACCAGCCCCACAGCAAATCTGTTCTCCATCTCCGATCCAAGGAGAAATGGGTCCTTAGGCTGGGTAGAGGGCTCACCTAGCGTTTGGAGATGGAGAAGCCTCGCCTTCTGTGTGTTTGTTCTGGTGCTTTCCGTTCCATCCCCAGCTCCCTGCTAGCACTGTAACTGGGGAGAAAGACTTCCTCCAGCTCACCCAAGCTTCCACCTCTGTGCTGTAGGACTCTGTCTCCTGCGCCTCCGCACTGGTCCTTAGCCCTCTCACCTCCCACTCTGGACAGCCACAGTAACCTTCACCGACGAAAGAGGGAATTTTGCACTTGGATATGAAAAATATGTGCATTCCCAGTCCTTTCACCTGTTGTGATATAAGGTGAGCTCTGTCTCCTTGAACATACCATTTTCTCACTTTCAGTGAACGGAAGAGAGACTTCTTGCTATTGTTGGCTTGAGACAGGGTCTTACTGCGTAGTTTGAACTGGCCTTGAATTCATCACATAGCCCACGCAAAGCTCAGACTTGTGGTGATCCTCCTGCCTCAGCCTCCAGAGTTCTAAGATTACAGGTGTGCGCCACCACACCCAGCAGAAATATTTAACTTATGAAATACTTTTCCTCCATTGAATATCGACCTGTAAAATGGCAAAGGGAATTTACAAAGTGCATGTTCGTTCTGGGGGTCACAACTGCAGCCTGGACTCTTCCCGAGCCACTCACCCCGAGTGGCCTTGCTGTCCGGTGCCACTGGCTGCAGGATGAGGAAGCTCTGGCCAGCCTTGTCCTGCGGTAGCTTACGGCTGAGCACAGAGAAGGTCTTCGCGGAGGGAGCAAAATGCCACCCGTCTGTTTGTCTCAAGACAGGGTCTCACAATGTAGAACAGGTTAGCCTTGAACTCACTACGCAGCCCAGGCTGGGCTTGAGCCCACAGCCATCAGCTTCCTGGCTGGGATTACAGGTGCAAGATGCCGAGCCTGTGGCCACCTGCTTTGATGAAAATAAACAGGATCCAGCAGGGGCTGTGGAAAGGACACGGAGGGGCCGGGCACCCGCGGGGCAGCTTCTGCCTGGGGAGCCTAGGAGTGGTGTGATGGTGCGGGACCTTTCTCACAGGGGATGCGGGTCTGTGAAGGAATGGGATGCCTGAAAACTGAGGGGAGATGCGCCCTCTTGGGATTAAGCCTTGCCACAGCCATTGCTCTGGGCTGGACTGCCGCAAAGTAGGAGAGGAAACCACAGAACCGGGGTGGCACCCCACACCTGTGGCCCCAGCAGTGAGGAGGCTGAGGTGGGAGCATCACTGAGGGGTTCAGGCTTGGACTACACAGGGAGACCCTGTCTCGAAATAAAATAAATAAAATAAAAACAAAAATGGAGTGGCTTGTGCTGAAGCGCCTCGTCCTGAACTAGGTCATGACCAGTGTGCCTCCTCTACCAACAACAGAACGAGAGGTGTGCGTCCCACGTGACGCAGAGCCCTCACCTCAGTCCTTCACATCCTACGGAATCAAGAGCGTCAGCATTCAGCTGCTGTCCCACCATGCTGCATGCGTGCGTCTGCGTGCGTGTGTGCGTGTGTGTGTCCCACTTACAGGGAAGGCAGCTGTGGAAGGCAACCTGCTCTGTGCTCTGCCTTTCCACCCGGCCTTCTCCTGAGTAAAACGTCCCTCTGCCACACAGCCTCTGGAAGACTCACTCTGCTGTACGGGAAGAGGTGCTGCCTGGTTCTAGGAGGGCCAAAAGAAAGCCAGTTAGGGGCTATAAACCAGCCTGGCCTAGCGACACATGCCTGTGCTCCCAGCACTCCAGAGGCTGAGGCAGGAGAAGACTGCAAGTGCAGCCAAGACTGGCAGTGCAGAGACTCAGCGAGACCCTGTCTCAAAATAAAATGTCTAAAGGCCGGGAAGATGGCTCAGTAGAATAAGCGCTTCCCTGACAAGTGCAAGGGCCTGAGTTCAATCCCCAGTTCC
>NW_004524651.1:11600150-11608143 GCF_000260255.1 Octodon degus
CAGAATGAAGAAACAAATACACACACACACATCCACACGCCAACTTGCGGCGGCTGCTGTGCCCCCAGCACCCACAAAGCCAGGTGTGAGGTCCAGGGAGCAGGTGGCACTGCAGCAGGCCAGCCCTGCCCTGCCCAAAACTGTCCCGCCAGGGGCCTCTCTGAGCTGCACAGCAACGCCTGCAGCCTGGCCCACATTGCAGTGCTTCTTGACCTGCTAAGCCCCCCAGGGCTGGCCTGGCCACAGCATCCCTGGGTGACCCCTGGGTGACGCTCCAGAACATTGACTGTGGTAGCCAATGCCCCACATCAACAAAGACAAGACTGTTTTCAAGTTCAGGAAACTGCTGAGTGTGGTAGCCCACCACTGCAGTCCTGGCACTTAGGAGGCTGAGGCAGGAGGCTCACTTTGAATTTGAGGCCAGCCTGGTCTCCAGGGTGAGACCCTGTCACAAAAAATAATACAACAACAAAATCTAACAAAACAAACCACCACAGCCAATGCCCAGGCGAAGGTTTAACTTCTTAGCCAGAACCTGTCTCTGCAGCTGCCTCACCTCAACCCTCCTGGGGGTGCTGGGCGCAGCTCAGCAGAACACAGAATGTGCGCCCTGCCCTGCGCTCAGTGCCCAAAACAAAGGAAACTGAAATAAGCGAACTCTTAGGAATCTCTGGTGCAGACCCCAGAAAGCTGAGCATGGGCGCTGGAGCCAAGGCCTCTGCGTCCTCCTTCCTCATCGCAGGGGAGGTCTCGGCCGTTGCCTCTCCCAGAGCCTTGCAGGCGACCGTGTGCCCTGGCCTAGCAGCTTGGCAGCAGGAAGTGCCTGACGAGCAAAGATTTCTTTTGACCTTCAGGAAGTGCCGTCTTTAGCTGTGCTGTCCAGGCTGCCTTGAGTTCTGAACTGACTCCCAAGGCTGTGTTTGGGCTCTGGGGAAGAGCCTGGGGTCGCACTACACCAGATAGGTGAGCAAGGTGGGCGACAACACCTTGTTTTCAGATCCTGCTTTTCCTTTGGTGACACTTGAAGGCAACATTCACCATATTGTGGCTCAAGCCTCCTAAAAACACTCAGGAAAGGAGACTCCAGGGCTGCCTCAGGAAAGCACAAGAAGCCATGTGAGGTAGGGCATGCCTGTGACCCCAGAACTCAGGAGGCTGAGGCAGGAGGGTTGCTGCAAGTTTGAGGCCAGCCTGCCCTACACAGTGAGTTGAAGGCCAGCCTGGACTACAGGTAAAACCTTGTCTCAAAAAACAAACAAACAAACAAAAAAAGGCAAGAATGATAGGATGAATGTGTTTGAAGAAGGGTGAGGTGTTGAAGAGGATTTGTGGCAACACATCTTGTACTGTAACAGTTTTAAAATTTAAACACGCACCACATATTTTATCAGCCTTTGTATGTCTGGTTAATGGGACTCTGGGCAGAAATGCAACATCTTGAAACTAAACTGTGCAGTACCTTCATACAAATGGGCTGGCCATGGAGAAGCCAGGGCATCCATGCCCTTGTAGGTTTTCTTGTCATAGTCACTGTTATGCCACAGAGTCCAGGGAGGGTTGTGAGGACCCCGAGAAGAACTGGAAGGAGCAGGGTCCTGACTGTTGCTTCACTGTCAGTTGCCATCTTGTCTTTCAGCAAAGCGTCAAACCAGGTTGTGTCCCTCAGCTTTTCATTGCTATGACCAAATACCTGAGGTAATCATCTTAGGAGGAAGAAAGGTTTATAGTGTCTTGTGGATTCAGAGTTTCCGCTCCATGGTCAGTTGCTCCTGTTGGTTTTGGGGCTGTGGTGAGGCAGCATATCATGGTAGAGGATGTGTGGAGGAAGACATTCACCTCATGGCCAAGGAGGTAGGAAAAGAGAGTAAGTGCTGGGTCCTAATAGCCCCAAAGGCCACAGCCCCAATGACCTCACTTCCCATGCTTCTTCAAGGCCACACCCCCAAATGACCTCACTTCCTCTCCACTGTCCTCCTCAAGGCCACACCCCCAATGACCTCACTTCCTCTCCACTGTCCTCCTCAAGGCCACCCCCAGTGGCCTCACTTCCTCCCGCCTCTTCTCCAAGGCCACACCGCCAGTGACATCCCTTCCTCCCCGGAGGCTCCGCCTCTCAGAAGCACCCTGGTTGGAGGACCCAGGCTTCATCTCGGGGCCCTTTGGGGAAATTCAAAAGCCAAGCAATGGCTCCAATCAAAAAGCTACCTGTTAGAAAGTGAATTCTCCTGACAAAATGGATGGATTGAATTTTACAAAGAACAATGGGAATAAAGAAGGAAGGAAGGGTGATGGGGCAGAGGACACGGAGCCTCTCAAAGTCAGCTTGCCAAGGTGAGGACCAGAGCCAGTGTGACATTACAGTAGTTTCTTTTCTCCACAAATTGGCTTAGAAAACATGCACTAGGAATCCACAGCCTTGGACTCTAGTAAATGATTTAATTCAGGCCCTTGTAACCAAGGTGCAATTCTCATACCCATCTTTTTCTGTCACCTTTTTTTTAAAAGTGCAATTTGGAGGAGCGGGTCACATCTCAGAGGAGCGAGAGCAGGCATCGTGTTCCTGTTCCCCAGGGGCCCCAGCTTTAGAGCTACAGATCCGTGTGCTCACGGTGGAGGCGAGGCAGAGCTCAGCTGTCAGCGCGCTGGCGGAGTGCGTCTTCCCCACCTGCTGCTGGCTCAGGGCCCGCTGAGCTCTTGGGAAAAAGACAAGGTAGGGCGGGACAGTCTTTGCCGTGTTCAGTGGTGTGGTTCACAGCTGGATGTCCCCCAGGGCCTCGCACAGCCACAGGAAGGGCCCTGGAAGGTGCCTGGATCAGGGAGCCACTTGGTCACAGGGTGCAATGGGGAAGGGTCACACCCTGTCCACAGGCTGCAAGGCAGGCAGCAGGAAGAGGGTGGGAAGGAGGAGAGAGGCACATTGGTCACCCCAGCCTGCTGAGAGGCTGAGGCAGGAGGATCCCTTTGGAGCCCAGCCTGGGCAACTCAGCAAGAGCCTATTTCAGAATGAAAAAGAAAAGTGTTGGGTGTGAATCAGGGGAAGACACTGGATTCAACTGCCAGTATAATCAGCCAGTCCTGAACTAATCTGTGCTAGAAACTCATTTTGTGTAATGTAATTCCTAATATTTTTCTGGGAAGAAATGAACACTTAATTGAACCTATCACTCACCCTCCCAGTCACGCAAGGCAGAGTGACCCCTGTCCTCCCCTCCTGCCCTGGCTGGCTGTGGTCACATCACAGAATTCTCTTTCTCTGCCATGTTCTGTAGTACTACTCTCCCGGGGCCTTCTTGGGATGAAGATTGTACCAACTTCCTGCCTAGAGGCAGTGGCTGAGGTGTGGTCTTTTCCTGACCCTGACCTGCCCCAGGCCTCTGGGGCGGAGTCCAGCAATGCCCACGTGTTGGAGAGGCTGAGGCAGAAGGAGCTGGACTTAGAGGCAGGCCTGAGCAACACGGAGAAACCTCAACTCAAAAATTAAAACAAACAGGGTGTGCACATTTTTAACCCCAGCACTCATGAGCTGAGGCAAGAGAGTCACCACCAGTCTGAGGCCATCTACTGAGTTCCAGGCCAGCTGGAACCACCTAGTGAGACCCCATCTCAAAAGTTCAAAAAAGCAACCCCCTCCCCCCAAAACAAAAACAGATCCCACTTGGAGAACACTGAAGATGGCAGACACAGCTGTCAGATGCCCTCTGGAAGGGACCTTGGTCCGGGTACAGAGCAAGAAGGGGACACGTTCCCACGCTGGCGTGCACAGTCTTGTCCCAGGTGGTACCATCTCTCAGTGGCCTATCCCAGGGACAGGTGCTGGACAGGTTCACCAGCAGAGCCAAACTCTTGACTGCTTGTGCAGTTACACTCCCCCAACCCTGAAGCCTTGGGGACCCCATGATGCACCCCCAGAAAGTTACAGAAATGCTCCCAGGAGCTCCAGGAGGCTCAGCCAGACTTGAGGACCCTGACATCAGCAGCTTAGGGACAGAACCCTCCCTGTCCTCAAGCAGGAGGCCTCCCAGCTGGCCCCACATCGGACACAGATGCGGGGAGCGACCAGCTGGTTCCTCTCTGAACTTTGCCCTGCAGCCGAGCTCCGGCATGGTGCAGAGACAGAGTGTCCTTGGCAACCACAGCCTCACCATCACCCCATGGATGGCCTGCAGGCGTGGACTTGCTCATCGTTTGTGTCCTTAAGAAGCTGGGGTAGGGACAGGGCCTTGAGGGGTCACCATGGGATCCTCCGGGCTCGGGAAATTCATTTGCAGAATGCGTGAGAGACTTGGGCAGTAGCAGGAGTGCACTCGCAGGCCCTGGCTTCTGACAGTGCAGATTCAGGTGGACACATATGCACGCATGTGCACACATGTGCGCATATATGCACACATGTGCACACACACAACTTTGTTTGGTTTTTGAGACAAGGTCTCCTTCTTGCATTTACTCTGTAGCCCAGGCTGGACTCAAACTCAAGGAGATCCTCCTGCCTCAGCCTCCTGAGTGCTGGAATTATAGGTGTGCATCACCATGTCTAGTTCACAGTCTGTTGGTGACTTCAGCTCAGTTCAAGGCCCCCTTTCAGACTCAGAGGTGAAGCACAAGCCTAGTCCACTTGAGGACTTGAGCTTACTCCCAGCATTGCCAAAAAATGATGAAAATCTCTGGGGGGTCTACAACAAGCGTGTCTGTCCTGCTAATTGTAACAGAGTAAGTAGCAGGCATCCCCTGCCCTCCCTAATTTCCCTCCTGCCAGTAGCTCCCCTTGCCCCGGTCTGGGGTCATTTATGTTGTCCCTGGGAGCAAAGGGAATCTTGAGGATTCAGACAGCACCCAGTTACTGCAGAGCCAGGATGCAGCATGGCTGTGTGCCTCTGGCTGGCAGGAAGTACCCACAGGACCCAGGCAGTGTCCTCCAGAGGGAGGTGGCAAAGCTGGAGGACTTCAGCGCTTCTCTGTTTTCAGTGTTTAATTTTTTTTTTTTTAGAGTGTCTCACTATGTAGTACAGGCTGTCCTCCAACTCATGTGGATCACCCTGCCTCAGCCTCCTGAGTGCTGGGATTACAGGTGAGCACCAGACAACAGGAAGAAGGGATGGCTCGCATCTTCTGTCTGGTCCCCCATCTGCCCCAGGGCCTCACACGCTAGGCAAGAGTGCTACCACTGAGCACTCGCAGGCCCTTCCTGTCCTGCTTGCAAAAGCAGCGACTCTGCAGCACGAGGAGTAAGTAGCGGCGAGTTGCAGCAGAAGCCACAGCAGGGCACGCTGCACACCTCGGAGTCTGCACGGTGAAAGCTGTGAAGTTCTGAATTAACTCACTGATTTCCTTGACTTTTCAGAAAGGGAGAGAATTTGACTAGAGTTGCCTGCTCAGCGAAGCTTCCCCGTTCATCAGGCTCAGAATGCCAGCTGGGCACGGTGACTTGTGCCTGAATTTCCAGCACCCTGGGGCCAAGGCATAGGGGTTGCAAATTGGAGCCTAGCCTGGGCAATTTTAGTGATTCCTGTGTCAAAATTAAAATAAAATAGAGCGTGGGGATGTAGCTTAATGTGAAGGCCTTGGGCTCAATTCCCAGTGCTACCAACAAAGTTATACTTTTTAAAATATGTGAATCACCTGAAAGTGTTTTCATTCACACAGAACCCCCAACCCATCTCACCCACTTGGGGCGTGCACCTGCTTGTACTCACTGTGCCATCCCTATACTGGCCGCCAGGGGGCGCGCTGCAGGACGTCCCACTCTGGAGAGCGCTCAGCCCTTCCTCATCCTTCCTTGGGAAGTGAGAGTCGCCCCCGGTGTGCACTGCCCCCTGGACATCCATTTTTAAAAAGTGCTGTCATGGTAACATAAACAGGAAATATGAAAGCATCTTATAACAAAACAACATGTATTTCAGTGGGCAAAGCCGTGCAAAAAGATGGGAGGAAATGCGGAAGGAAGTGCTCACGTCCCCCTGGGGCCAGGAAGACACAGGTGTGCTGAGTAGGGGACTCCTAGGGCTTGGGCGGCACTGGCTCAAGGATGCGGTGAGTATAGAATAAAGACGCCTTGAAGCTCTCTGAATATGCCAGGCACAGTGGCACAAGCCTGTAGCCCCAGCTGCTCAGTGAGCTGAGGCAGGAGGTTCACTTGAGCCCAGGAGCCCAGAGGCAGGCCTGAGCATACAGCAAGGCTTTGTTTTTTGTTTTGTTTTGCGGAACCGGGAATTGAACTCAGGCAGGCCCTTGTGCTTGCCAGGCAAGCGCTTATTCTACTGAACCATCTCCCCGGCCCCCAAGGCTTTGTTTTAAAGAAAAGATAAGAAAAGAATGTTTTACTCAAGGTCCTGGAGAGCCCTTGGCTTTGGCAGCCTGGCGGGTCCCAGGCCCATGCGGAAAGCCCTGCAGCACAACGGGAAATGAGAGCCTGGAGCATGTGCCACCCCCACGCCCCCTGCAGTATGGGGGGGGGGGCGCAAACCGAGGACTTCTGCACTGATATCCCGAGCCCATTTTGTTTGTTTATTTATTTATATTGTTGAGACAGGACCTCCTTAAATTGCCCAGGTTGGGCTCAACCTTGCAATCCTCCTGCCTCAGCCCGAGCCCATTTTGTTTGTTTATTTATTTATATTGTTGAGACAGGGCCTCCTTAAATTGCCCAGGTTGGGCTCAACCTTGCAATCCTCCTGCCTCAGCCTCCAGAGTGCAGGAATGATAGGTGTTCACCACCACACTCGGCTTCCACGGTCACCTTTGACTGCTAGGTAGCGAGAGGGCAAAAAGGTATCAGAGAAAGTGACCTCCCAGGGACAGCCGCACCCTCAGCGCCTCCGCGACCCGAGGCAGAGGGACAGGGCGTGCCTCAATTTCTCCCCGGTTCTCCTCGGGCCTCCTCTCAGTGGCTCCTTGGGGACAGACCCAGACTTCACAGCGCAACCCCGAAAGACACTCATGGTTTTAGACGTTTCTGGACAGGCTGGGCTCCCCGAGCCCAGGCAAAGAGAAGCCTGCCTCGGCAGGCGGCGGCCGGTCGGGCCACCGGATGAGGCCGCCCCGCAGGGCAGCAGCAGCACGGCCAGTGCTCCGGGCTGCGCAGCCCTTCCGCCGTCCACAGCGGGTCCCGCGCGACCCCGGCGCAAGTGCAGGCTCTCGAAAGGGGACCCTGCAGCGGGTGCGTCCCTGGACAAGGCTGGGAACCGCGAACGGCGCCGCCCGCGGCGCCAGGTCCAGCCGTCCACGCGCGCTCGGGTCCCGCGTGTCTCCGCCCGAGCTCGCAGCGCGAGGACAGCGCACGCCCCGGAAGGGCCAGGGCGCCTCCCGACCTGTCTCCCCAGGGCTCGCCCACGCCGCTTCACCTCCGTGGCTGCCCTGCTCCTCAGCGCCTGGCAGTACCCAAGGGCCACAAACCTCAAGGAAGGTCCCAGGCCAGCTGGGACGCGGGGTCACAGACAGCCGCGCCTTGGGGCAGGCCCCGCCCCGAGGGACAAGGCCCCGCCCTGGAAGGCCAGACTCGTCCTCCCGGGGACCAGGTCCTGCCCCCAGAAGCCCAGGTCCCCCCTCTCGACAGAGGCGCCGCCCCTGGGAGCCTGGAAATAGCCCCTGGAGGACCAGATCTGCCCCTGGAGGAAGGCTGCACCATCGTAAGCTGACACCGCCTTCGGAGCCCAGAAACCCACTCCGGAACCCAGGCACCGCCCTAGGAGTCAGACCTCTCTCCCCAGCAAGGCCCCGCCCTCCAAAACCTGGACGCTCGACAGGAATAGACCCCGCCCCCGGAGCTAAGCCACGCCCCCGGAGCTAAGCCACGCCCACGGCAGAACAGACCCCGCCCTAGATAGTTCGACCTGCGTCCCGAGAGCCAGACCCCGCCCCGGAAGCCTACGCCCCGCCCCGGTCGCCGGCCCCGCCCCACTCCTCCCTCAGGCGCCGGCCGGCAGGAGGCGGGGCGTGCGCGCTGGGCTGCGGGGAGCGTGCGGGTCGTCCCGGGGGAGGGCGCGGGCTCCAGTGGCCG
>NW_004524651.1:11608648-11714448 GCF_000260255.1 Octodon degus
CGCCGCGCGCCTCGGTTCTCGCCGGCCGTCCCCCGTCGTCGCCGGGACCTCCTGCGCAGCCGGGCCGCCTCTCCCGGAGGACCGCCGGCGTCCCTGGAGCGAAGGACAAGCCGCCGCCGGGCGCCGGGGCCAGGACAGCGGGTGGCTCCAAGGCTGCCCCGGGAGCCCGCAGGGCGGCGCACGCGGTGCCCAGCGAGCCTCTGACCCGCGCCGCGAAACCGCCTGGACCCGCGCCTCCCGGCGCCGCCGCTAAGGTCCGCAGGGCTAAGCGCGGTCCGGGTGCGCCCCCCGCGCGGGCCTTCGCCTCTCCTGGCCCCACCACCCGCGCCCCCAATGCTAACCTCGCCGTGGCCCCCGGTGCGCGTGCCGGCCACACGGACAGCAGCTCTGATCTCTCCGATTGTGCCTCCGAGCCGCTATCCGACGAACAGCGACCACCGCCCGCAGCCGGTAGCGACGCTGAGTCTGGCACCGGCTCCAGTGACCGCGAGCCCGCTCGGGGGACGTACAGTCGGGGAACGCCACTAGGCAGCCCCGAGATTCCCGCGCATCTTGCCGCTCCAGCCCCTGGCCTCGGGGGCCGTAGCAGCCCCGGCGGGGTACCCTCGGGATCCCCGGGTCGCGGCACGGCAGAGAATGACGGGGGGCGCACACCTCCCGGGAGAGCAGTCCTGGGGACCCCGCAGGAGCCTGGCCTGGGAGAGCAACCGCGACTTGGGCCTGGATTGGAGCAGGAGGAGCTGCTGCGGGAGATGGAGGAGCTGCGCTCTGAGAACGACTACCTCAAGGTGAGCGGGCTAGGGGTGCGGAGCTCCTGGGGTCCCTAGCTACCTGCCCTGTGTCCGCTAGGTCTTGGGAACTTAAACTGAAACTTCAGGAAGACGTGGCCAGATCTGTGTGGTCTTCACTTGACGTTTCCAAAAATCCTGTCGGTATTGGCAGATGCCTTTTACTTTTGTCAGTGAACGCAGGGACTGGTGGCTCTTCTCATTTGGGGTACATCAGTTAACCCTCACCCATACATCACCTGTTGGATGAGGTTGTTCCTCGCTGGCCAGTTCTGGCTGGGCGTGTGCACATGTGAGTCAACTGGGACCAGTGCAGTGACCCAGGATGCAGACTGGCCTGTCCTCTTTCTGCAGTTGCCGAAACCGCCAGGGGCCCTCTGTGCCTCCTCTAACCCTCACATGCAGTCAAGTCTGAGGGGACCTGGCCGCTTTCTGTTCAGAAAGGTCCCTGAGCATGGCCTGGGGTCAAAATGGCCCTAGCGGTCCTGGCTCCAGAGAGGCCAGGCCAGCTCTTTCCAAGGAATCTCCGCCTCTGCCACACTCTGGGTATCCTCAGGCAGCCTGCTGGCTGGGCCTCTTAGGCTTGCTTTATCCAGCACCAGCTCTCTCCAGGAGCAGGGCTGGGCCAGAGCGCAGAGCTTTGGACTAGGTTGGGGTCAAGAGAGTTAGTTGATGCAGCTGGAGAGATGAGGGGCCATAGGAGAGCAAGTGCTCATTATAATCCTAGGTTCGAGCAGAGCAGCAGTCAGGATGTCCTTCTGTACCTGTTAGGATCCCAGTGACACCCTTGCTTTGCAGTGGATTCTGCTTTGAGCTGTTTGTCTCCATGTGGTGAGCAGACCTGATTGGGGTCCACTGTTCGACAGTGGGCCTGAGGACTGGGCTCTGAAGGGGGCAGTGGTCAGGTGGGCACTGGGTTTTCCTAAAACTAGATCTCTTAGCCAGAGTTCCTCTCACAGCTGAGCCCAGGGCTTACCTGGTGTTGCTCATAGAATCAGGCAGGGAGAGCTAGGGAGGAGAAGAGGAGAGGGTGGCCCAGACCGGGACTGGATGGAAACGTTTCAAGCAGCGCCTTGGTTTGCTTTTGTCACTTGCTCTTACATAAGCCCCAGCAGAGTGAAATTCAGAGGTACTGGGGAGAAAAGCAGCTATGCTGTCTGTGGCTCTCTCCTGCAAGCCCGTTCCATAAGTTCCTGTGGAGTGTCCTCTCCTGGAGGGTGGAAAACAGCCCAAGTTTTGTAGTCCTGCTCCATAAGCATCCCAATCAAGAAGGGTAAGCAAGAGAGAACAGCTTCAAAGCAGAGCTGCTTCTTGTTGCATCTTTGATCTTGACATGTTTCAAACTTGATTCTTGAGTCCCAGCTGCTTGCGCTCCCTTTCCCATGGTTAGATTCTCAGAGAACGACATGGGTGTCCATCCCAGAGCTGAGAGGAAGCTGGCATTTCAGGGTATTTTCTCGCTGTGGTGCAGCACTGGGGCTGGAGCCCAGGGCCTCCAAGAGCCAGCTACGCCTCCAGGCGATGCACCCCCAGCTTCTGTTGTTACATTTGTCACAGCTCTACTGAAGGGGATGCTGAGAACTTGGAACTTCAGGTACTTGTCCAAGGTCACTCCACCGCTGAGAGCATCACTTCTGTTGGTGCTGCCTCTGTGGCTTGCACCCTTTGGGCTTTGCTACCCAGCTGCCCCATTTCCAGCCAGACCAGGTCCTCAGCCTGCTCTGTGGAGGTGTTTCATTCCTTCAGTGTGATCCCCATGTTGAGCTTTCTAGGAGGCTCTGTTTTCTTTGGAGGTGGAAGGGCTGCTGTGCACCCATTCCACTAGCATGTGAACCAGGGCCCTATCGTCATTTGTAGGAGATGCTCAGTTGCCGTTTCCTGGGGGGAAGGTGCCACGCCATCTGTTTACTGAGCCTGAGCCTGTGGCCTGGCTTTTCCTCTGACAGCCGGAGTGGGCAGAGACTCGGGAACCAGAGCAGTGCATATGGAGGTGTGTGACGTACATGCTCAGTCTTTCAGAAGTGTAAATTCCAGTAGCATGATTTGGGAGAGGAATGCAAGAATCTCTGAACTTCTGTCAGTTGTGAGCTGCTTCCTCATGCAAAATTTGGCTCATGGTGCCCTTCTGGAGCAGGATGGGGCGGAAACCCTGCCTTTCTTGGTGCATGGTGCTTAGGGTGTGCACAATATAAGCCCACACTTACACTTCTCTTTTTGCTGTCAGTGTACTTGATACTTTTTTTCAGATGGAGATAAAAGTGTATCCTTGACCTAGTACTTTCTTTGGGGAGTGCTGCACGGAACTCTCAAGATTAGATATAGCATCCATCTGTTCAGATGTTATCTAACCAAATAGAAGCTCAGCCTGGAGGCTTTGCTTGGATGTATTCCGAAGGTTGCATGTTCTTGCCTGGCCACCTTGGTCATCATGGTCTGCAAGACTGTCATGGTTCTGGAGCACGATCAAACAGAAAAATCAGCCCAGTGCAGTAGCAGGAGGTCGTCTTATTGATCAGGAAATGAGTGTGGAGCTCTCTGTGTTTTCAGTGTGGCTTCTCTTGTGCTGGTTGGAAGGGGTGGGGTTGTCTCCTCCTAAATTCTGTCCCTTCACCAAAGGGCCCTGGGGACACTGGTGAAAAGTATACAGTCCCTGTCCTGGTGGCTTCTGCATGACACAGAGAACCTGAAGATAGCAGGAATAGCTCCAAGATGAAGGTGAGCAGCTGGGTCCATTGGTCTCTGCTTCTTTCCGAGCCAGACTGAGGCATGGTTCTCACGCTGAGGATCCACTTGCTGGCACTGGGAACCTCCTGCCTACTGGGCTGCCGAAACTGCTCGGCTCCAAGGCCCAAGGACAATCAGACAAGCCTGGTGCTCTCTGTCCACTTACTGATTGTGTCCTCCATCTCCATGGTGCTTCAGGAAGATACAGGTGCATAGAGTTTATTGGGCAGTCTTGAAGGTGCTGTGGCCTCAGTAGTGGAAACAGGTCCTACCCCAGACGCGGACCCCTCGTGTGCCGCAGGATGGGGCGGGAAGGGCATTTCTCTGTGCTCCACTACACAGTCATTTCAGAATAACTATTTTTGGTGAAAAGAAAGCATGTTGGCATGGCCTATCAGGTCAGAGCATGGGGGTCCATTTCCTAAAAAGGCTCACAGAAGTTTGGGGGCAGCTGTTGCTGGGGATGGAGCCCAGGACCTGAGTGCCAAGCACACGGCTCCACACCCAGTGCAGAGGTCTGGGTTTGGAGGTCACTTGCAGGCGTCTCCCCGCTCCGCCTCACTGTCCTGCTCCTCACTGGGGCTTTTTCACCTTCAGACTGCGGTGTTTGGTGCCTGGAAGAGCACAGACTCTGGGGCAGTGCAGGCATGTCTTTTGTTCCCTCTTTCTTCTTTCCCTCTGGGGAGGTTCAGTGTGGACTGATTCTCTCTCTCTCTCTCTCTCTCTCTCTCTCTTTTTGGATCCCTGCTTTCCTTATCCTACAGAAGCTTGGTGAGGTTAGTGGTCGTTGTTGCTGTGGTCGTGGTCCTTGTGGTGGCTGGATGATGCTGACCAGGGCTGAGAGCCGTCAGCCACTGGCTGTATCTCGCTTGGTAAACAGTGGTGGCAGCTCTGCATCTCTGTGGCTACAGCTGGGACTCACGGAGAACGTTTCCATTGTCCAGGGCCGTGGATGTGAGGCGGATTATTCGCACACCACAAAAGACAGTCGCTCTCCCAGGAGATGGAACTACAGCAACGGTAGCTGGAGGACGGCAGCTCTGGCTGTCCCAGTAGGACCTTTGAGAGCGGCTGTTAAAAGAGGAGGAGGCGTGGATTTGGGCTTGTAAGAGGTTCAGGTTTAAATACAGTCATCAAACGAATGGGAGTTTTTTATTTATGAAGAAATCAGGGATTTGGTTTTCATTTTATATTTATTTATGACGCTGACCATTGTGCAGAGGTTTTTACTGCAACGTTTAAATTGCATCTTAGCTTACTCAGCTGTACACATGGTACAGTACCTTGTTATTCCTTCAGCTACACATATGTGTCTTTATATATATGAGCATATGAAGTATATATTTAAATATGTACATAAGGGCTGGCCCGATAGCTCAGCGGATTAAAGCATCTGCTTAAGCAGATGCAGGGGTCGGGGGTTTGAGCCCTGGCTTGCCATGCCAGCCTGTCCCTGGGACACGCTGAGATGGCAAATGAGACTGGGTGTGGTATCACACACCTGTAATCCCAGCGCCTGGGAGTCTGAAAAACAGGAAGCATCACCACAAGTGTGATCTGTGTAGTGAGACCCTGTAGACCCTGTACTAAATACATAAAATATATATGTAAGTATGTAATATAGACTACATGTCTGTGACAGAGCTTGCTTTATTTGTAGGCCGAAGGGAATAGTTAGACAGTTATACTTCAAAATTCCATTTTCTGTAAAGTATTTGAAAAATATAATACAAACTAGATTAGTTTTCTTTTTTTTTTTTTTTTAAGTTATAATTAATTTATTTTTGGCAGAACCAGGGATTGAACTCAGGAACTTGTGATTGCCAGGGAAGCTCTTATTCCACTGAGCCATCTCCCAGGCCCCTCTAGATTAGTTTTCAATAAGATAATAACTTACTATTTAACGATCTAGCAGATATGGTATTAATTTCAGTAGAAACCTTTTTTTTTTTTTGGATTTTTAGGGAAGGGTCTACAGGGTGTTTAGGGTCTCACTACTAGATCAGACTCCTAGGGATCTGCCTGTTTACAGCCTCCCAAGAGCTGGGATTCCAGGCGTGCCGCCACGCGCAGTCTCAGTGCGCCCCAGGGGCGGGGCCGGCACGGCAAGCCCTGGAATCGAACCCCAGCCTGAGCTACTTGGCTGGCCCAAAACTGTTGATTAAGGAGTTTTTTCTGCACTAATTTTCTTTAAAAAGACAGCACCAATACCCACTTTTCTTTGCTCTCTTTGCTTTATATCTGCCAGAAACTCCGTATGTTCTAACTTGATTTTCTTAACCGTCTGAGTGCCGGGCCTCTGCAGGGTCCTGGAGAACATGTTCCCTGGAGATGAAGGGCACATCACCAGAAGTCACTGCCCGTCACAACCCTGATCTGAGGGATCACAGTTGCTTTTGTTTTCAAATGGCTCTGCCACGTTAACCTGGGTGCTAATTTGCTTCTCTTACGATTTTGTTTCATGGAACCTGGGAATGCTTTTCCAGGTGCTACAGAGCTGAAACACCGGCTTCAGTGCTGTCTGCCATGGCCCATGGTGGACAGACCCCGAGCATCACCTTCCTCCTTTGGAAGGGGTGTCTTACCTCCTAGCTGGCTGGAGGACCCGGATGGCTTATGTGCTGGCAGCTGTCAGGCTGTAAGGATGGTTGACAGCTGCCCATAGGTAGGATGAGTTACCTGTGCTGCTTTTGGAGACGCAGCACAGGTCTGTTTGCTCTGTGCCCGTGGGATGGATACCTTGTTCTCACTGCCGAGCGCCCGCCTGTGTGTGCTGGGAGCAGGCTGCGAGCCCTTGCAGCCTGGCTTCTGTCTGCTGTCTGAGTCTGGGCCACCTTAGTGGCCTCACTTTGCACCCTCTCTAGAATGGGGGCCGTGTGTCCCGCCGGGGTTATCGCAGGTTAGCAGTGAGACCAAAGGGCATAATAAAAGCTGTCTTCTTTTTTAACAGTTTGATAAAGTGTGAGTTACGAAAGCAGTGATTCAAATGCGGACAGTTAGGGTCTGTCCCCAGTTTTGTTCTCAGTGCAGCTAATGTTGATGGTTCTTTGTGCCAGAAAAATCTCAGCGGTTTCCATCCGGCCTGCTCAGCAGTTGGGAGGCGTGAGCCCATCGAGCCCCTGAGCAGGTTCTCCCGGCCTGTGTGCACATCTGTGTGTGTATGAGGGACTCCCTGCTGCAGAATCTGAAAGCTAGAGAATATCTGAAAGGTCTATTTTGCATCTTCTTATGCTGAATCACATTTTAAGAAGTTTTGTTTGAGTAATAGGTAATTTTAGGTATTAAAGAGTTTGTTTTTTACAGATACTTTCTAGAAGGGAAAAGCAGTCACCCGGTTCCTCCTGCACTGTGAGGTATATGTGTATCCTAACTTAGTAATACACACACAGTGATTATTGCTTGTATTGAATGTTTTTTTTTTTTTTTTTTAATTAGCCACCCAGTGAGACAGTTACTGTTCTCGGAAACAAACATCCCCATTAGGCTTTCTCAGATTCATGGGTGGGACAAGGGTGAAACTAGATCTTGATTTTTGAAGATTCAGGACTCACTTTCTGCTCTTCATGGAAAGAGTGACAGCCGTAAGGCCCGTTCTGAAGCGTCCAGCCGCCCTGGAATTCCTCCAGCATGGGGGGCAGGCACAGCCCACGTGGCCACCGGGCATTGTGGCAGCCTCCTCCTGGCCAGGAGGTGAGCGGCACTTTGCTGCATGAGCTGCGTCCTCCCGCCCCCTCTGGAGCTGGCCAGCTGTGGCTCTGTTGTCCAGTCTCTGCCAGTCCCAGCAGATTTGCCTGCCAGGAACAAGGTATATAGGGAGAGAGCTCCATGAGGGAGGTGAGGGATGAAATTTGCCAACCCCATGTGACCCGCCACTATGATGTTAGCACAGGAGAGGGCAACTTACTTTTATAATGACATTCTCATCATTGGTCTGGAAATTCTGTAAGAACACTGAGAAGCCGAGAAGGTGTTTGACACCTGGAAGTTGTGAGGCTTGCTTCTGTCACCTGTGTTTTCTCTGGAGTCCCCTGAGCACCCCTGGATGGGGCCTGGCAGGCACGAGACCCTCTCAGAATGGTGAGGGTGTGGGGAGTGCTGATCTCACCATGACACAGACTGGAGCAGCGCCTGCCCCCCTCTTCGGTGCCAGTCATTTTCCCACAAGTCGTTGATGTCCTTTGAGCTTACTCAGGATAAATTCTGGCTCAGATTTTTTGCATGCAGGGTCCTGTCTACAGGATGCTGAGCTTGGGAACCTCTTGTTTTTTGTAGCAAAGAAATCCTGGTTAGGGACCAGTGCAGGGCAAGTGAGAACCATGAACCAGTGACAGAACAGCCGGGCAGGATGTTGGGGAGCGAGCTTTCCCCTCCAGCCCGACCACTGACTGAACCAGAGGTGAGGGAATGGCTGCTGAGAAAGCCCAGACAGTTTCTAGAATGTTCTCCCTAGTCTTCCTTCTGTAATGCTCCATATTGGAATCTTCTGTGGCATCTGGGGGGATGTGTGCCTAGGACCTGCAGCTGCTGCCTGGGAGTTGGAAGTTTGCACCCTTGAGCTGCAGGACTGGGCAGAGCCGTGGTGCAGGGGCGTCTGACTTCACGCTCATGGGCTGGCTTCTGCGCGCTGGGTGCTGACTTCTGAGTGGAGGGGATGTGGGTGAGTCAGGCAAGATGCACCTACAGCAGCAGCTGTTGAGAGGCGTAAAGAGAACAGAGAAGGCCGGGGCTGGATGTGGGGCTGGACAGGGTGTGAAGGCTTGCCACTCCCACTTCTGCAGGGGCTCCTAGTCCTGGGGGTGGCGGTGGCAGGTGGTGGCTGTAACCTGAGGATGGAGAAGTCCCAAGGTGTGGCAGGGGTGGCGCAGCTAATGTCTGATTTGTGTATTAAAGGCTGACTATGAGGAGGAGGGTAGTTGGGAGGATTGGAAGGGGAGGCCTGGACCCAGGCTGAGATTCTCCCTGTCCAAAGTCAGAAATACAACTGGTTGGCTTAGAGATTGTAATTGGTTTTATTTGTGCTTCTACAAGTAGGCAGTGCTCTATTGCCTGAAATCCAGTCTGTGCTGGTGGGCTGATGGAGGAGGGCTGAGGAACAGGAACAGAACCAGAACAAAGCCTGACTGTGGCTTCAAAGTTACTTTCCTGAAAGGCGGGCAGGCAGGCGGAGCAGAGGAAAACAACCAAGAGTTAACTCGGGTTACTCCAGGCTCCACCCCTCCCCCAAGGACCCAGGCAGGGGGCCGAGCCCACTGCCACACTGTCCAGCCTGGCCTATCCAAAGCTTTGCCCCTATACCGCTCCTGAGTCCTGAAAGGTCTAGAGATGGGGACCGCTAGCCTCAGCCGCTCCCGCTAGCCTCAGCTGCTCGGTGCTGAGTTTTAGCCTGGTGTGGGGGCCCAGGGCAGGGACCTGGCTGGAACTGAGAGCCAGGCTAGTCAGTGTCCTGCATTCAGGGACTCGTGTGGACAAGAAGGAAGGATCAGTGTTGGAGGCAGGAAGACAGGTGAGTGGGGAAAAGCCTAGCATGTGTCTGAATGGAAAGTGTTCCTTCCTTCGCTGGCGCCACTCCGTGCTGAGATTTATGTTCGCAGAGACACTGCAGGGTGCTGTAAGCTCAGGGCCGTTCATAGTCACTCTCTCCCTTGAGTTTTTGTTCTTCAAAGCAGCATGTGTTTAATTTGTCCCAGTCTTAAATTGTGCCTTAGACATAGAGATTCAGCTCAGTGTTGGGTTGGGGTCTGCAGGTTTAATTATGGGTAGAGCTGGTTCATTTGTGACCCTGCAAGGAAACGCTGGGAGAAGTTCTCTGTAAGGCCACAGTGAGCAGGCCAGGCTGGCCTTTAGTGTCCAGGTCTAGGAGACTGAAACAGGCGTTTGGTGCTTGAAAGCATCGCGTGTGCGCCCTTCTTGTATCGACAGCATTTCCCTGAGCTGATGGATATGTGCGGGTCAGGTGCTGAGCACTGTTGGGGGTGGGGAGGACTGTGGCCTTGGGACGGGGTGGCTGTTCTTCCTCGTGGCTTGGCTTGCTCATCCATGCGGTCTGGTTTTGTAGGATGAGCTGGATGAACTCCGTGCTGAGATGGAAGAGATGAGAGACAGCTACTTGGAAGATGACGTTTACCAGATGCAGGAACTTCGGCGAGAGCTGGACCGCGCCAACAAAAACTGCCGCATCCTGCAGTACCGACTCCGGAAGGCCGAGCAGAAGAGCCTGAAGGTAGCAGAGACTGGGCAGGTGGACGGCGAATTCATCAGGAGCCTGGAGCAGGACTTGAAGGTGAGTAGTGAGTGGGAGGGTGGGCGGCGTACCTGTTGGCAGGAGGATGGGCAGGCAGGAGGACAGGCGTCCATCAGAAACCTGACCTCAGGCCCCTGTGCTACAGTGTCTTCATTTTCTTCTTACAGTTTCTTTACTCCTTTGCTTTTGGAAAGTCAACCTGTTTAATTGCTTTTTTGTTTGTTTGTTTTGTACTTTAGGGAAGGGTCTACAGGGTGTTCAGAGTCTCACTACTAGATCGAATTCATAGGGATCTGCCTGTTTACAGCCTCCCAAGAGCTGGGATTACACGTGTGTGCCACCACGCCCCGTCTCAAATTGCTCTGAACATGCAAACTTCTGGGCACATCAGAATGACAGTTGCCCTGCCTCCGTCCCCCCGCCACGGTTCTCAAGCTGCCTTCCCTGCTTGCCTCTGTCCTTGTGAATTTCGGCGTAGACACCCTTGTTGTGTTCTGTGGCATAGAGACTATGTGTAGTTGTATGACTTTGACAGCCCAGGACTTAAATCCATTTTAAAACAGACCAAACTATAGCTTTAATTAAAAAAATAGAAGTTGGAGAAGGGATCTACAGTGAAAAAAAAAAGTACCTGCCAGCTAGCCTGACAGCTGTAAGGAAGTTGTGCAGAGATTCCTAAAGACCTGAAATGTGCTTTTAAAAAAAAAAATTGACTTTCCATTCAGTTAAGGGGCAACCTGAAAAGCCGGCCATCGGTCTTCACTTTTTTTACAGTTATGTAGGTTTCTAGGATGCAGAAAAGCTGAGAAAGCCGTAGCCCAAGTGAGATTGCACACTGATGATTCCACTGAAGGAGAAGGCGGAGCAGGGTCGGACAGCCGCTCCGGAAAGGGGCCAAGCAAGGGAACCCGGGCTTAGCGTCGTTGTTTGCTGTAGAGGCGGCAAAGCATGGTCATGGCCCAATTACCAAACCCATATCTAGTGGTGATTACGCTTAATGTCCTTCTTGTGGGAGCCCTGGTGGAGTCTCATCCAGCTTTCATCAAAGCAGGCACAGGATCTTTATAATTCTGTCCAAGCTATAATCCCTGGCAAATCTTTTTTGCATTTTAGGGAAGGATCTACGGGGTGTTCAGGGTCTTACCACTAGATTGGACTCGTAGTGATCCACCTGTTTACAGCCTCGGAAGAGCTGGGATTACAGGCACGCCACCACACCCAGTCTCAATTTCTGTCTCAGTGTACCCTGGGGACAGTGGCGGCTTGCCTAGCAAATCCTTATTCAGTGGTATAAAGGAGATTTCTATGTTTTACAAAGTTTCTTTTCTCCTTCCCCTTTAGAAAGCGCAAACATCTAATTGCCTTGAATATTGCAACATTCTAACCACACTAAAAGGGTAGCCTGCTGAGAACTTGGTAACATTGAACATCTGCATGCACAAGTGTTTCATTTGTTGTTTTAGCAGGCAAGTTCCCCTGCTACCTCAGGGAACAGAGATGTTGATTTGTCTGCTTTTTTAAAGCCTAGGTAAAATTGTTGTTCTTTTTCTTAACCGGGGGTTGAACTCAGGCCCTTCCTAGAAGCGCTTATTCTACTGGGCCATCTCCCTAGCCCCAGAAATTTTTTTTTCCCCTGTATTTTAGGGAAGGGTCTACAAGGTATCCAGGGTCTCACTATTAGATCAGACTCATAGTGACCCACCTCTTTACAGCCTCCCAAGGGTTGGGATTACAGGCATGTGCCACCATGACCAGTCTCAATTGCTGTCTCAGCGCACCCCAGGGGTGGGGCCCACATGGCAGGCCCAGGGATCGACCCCTCCCCCCAGCCCTGCGCCTGCTTGCAGGATTTTAATCTGCTGAACTATTTGGCCAGCCCTTAAAATTATTATTGTTGATGATATGTGTGGGGGGACAGGACTATCCAGAATAGGCTTTTACTATGCAGCAAAACTATTGTCTGGGGGCAAAAAAAAAAGAAAGAAAGAAAAAAGCCAGACATGGTGGTACACACCTATAATCTTAGAACTCAAGAAGCTGAGGCAGGAGGATCGCCATTAGGTAGAGGCCAGCCTGGGCTCCGCAGCGAGTGAGGCACCCTGAACTGTATGAGACCTTGTCTTAAGGAAGCCAAAGTGGCCTGTTAATCCAGGTTCCACTGCTGTTCTCTCTCCCTCCTCAGGTTCGTTTTGTGTTTTAAGCTGCAGACAGTGACACCTATGGGAATGCTCGAGGCCAGACGTGGCTAGATTTCACACATGTAGGATGTCAGGTGTTTGGGTTGGAGGACCAGAGGCGCTCAGCCTGTGATGCCCGTGTCCTTTGGGTGCAGGTCTGCCTCTCCTGCCTTCGTGACCCTGTGCTTTGCACCTGCATGACTCTTGTGTGATCTACACAGGTAGCCAAAGACGTGTCTGTGCGGCTGCACCATGAGCTAGAGGCTGTGGAAGGGAAGCGGGCGAGAGCCGAGGACGAGAATGAGGTGCTGCGCCAGCAGGTGATCGAGGTGGAGGTATCCAGGCAGGCCCTGCGGAACGAGCTCGAGCGGCTGAAGGAGGTAAGGCACAGCGCGAGCCTCGCCCTGGGCCTCGTGGGCAGAAGCGTGGGCGCCGCGTGTCCCAGCTTTGACCTGAAGGAGAGGGAGCTGAGAGATGACTTACCATTTAACATTGTAAATGAGCACATCCACACAGATCTACATACTGCCTCCCAAGATTGTAGAACGGACACTGTTTCTAAAACACTTTCTGTCTGGTCTTCACCGAGAAGACTGGCAAGCCCTTCCCTGAATCTGCCTTTTAGACTTTCTGCTCCGGTGAGCTGGCTGCTGGTTGCTGCACATGGGTCGTTGTTACGGGAGTACAGAGTTAGGCAGCGTGTTTTTCTTCCAGTTAGCTGGAAAGTGTATTTTCCATTAAAGTTCTAAGGTATGCTACCCCTCTCTTTTTCAACCAATATAATTTAAGGATGGATAATTTTTTTAACTTCACAGAGTAATCTGACAAAATCATTGAGCAAATGAATATATATATATCTCCTTTCCGTTTGCACAGAGCACTGTAGGTCCTGCTGTGTTACTGGCTTCCGCTGTAAGATGGAAGCGGAGCGTTTCCTTGGGAAACGTCTGCGTGTTGATGAAAGAGTCCGCCGTGAGCGCTCAAGGTGCAGGCTCAGGCGGGCATGTTACTTGCCGAGGCCCTCATGGGGCAGTTGTTTGGGGGATTCCTGGTCCCTCTCACCCCGGTGACACCCAGCACCTCGGGCCCAGGCCCATCCCAGGTGTCTGTTCCGGCGCACAGGTAGGACCTAGGTCACAGGTGCGGAGCCCCAGACCTTGCTTCCACCCTGGGACACCTAACCCTTACGTCACGCGACCTGGTGTCTTTGGGAACCTCCCACATCCACCTGGGGACCTGCAGATGGCTTCCCATGCCTGGCCGGGTGAGTGCCACGTGCACTTACACTGCCTTGCTAAGGACCAAGACAGGGAAAGAGGGCTGTATGTGTTCTGAACAGACCAAAGATTTTGTGGGTCCTGGGCGGCTGGAGCCTCGGGTGGGACGTGCACGACTGCGGAGGCTGGCCGTGTGGGCCCGGGAGAAGCAAGGCTTCTCCTGCTCAGGCTGTAGCGCTTTTTTTTTTTTTTTTTGGCAGAACCGGGGATTGAACTCAGGCCGTTGTGCTTGCCAGGGAAGCACTTATTCCACTAAGCCATCTCCCCGGCTCCATTTTTTTTTTCTGTAGTGCATTTGTCCCGTGGCCATATGGAGGAAGAAGTGCTCACGGCTGCTCGTGACATGGAAAGCAAGGCCAGGCCTGGGAGATGTGTCCTCTCAGGACTGGCTGGGCCTGGGCCAGGCAGGCAGAGCCTGTTTCCTGCAATGGCTCTTGGGATGGGGCCAGGGTGGGACCCCAAAGCTGCAGTCTGGGGCCACACATAGTTCTGCTTACTGAGCTTAATCTGCAGGTTTGCAGATTTGTTTCTCATAGACTTGAACAGTTTGGTTCACTAAGTGGTGTTGTCTAAGAGTCTTTATTTTGCACTCAGTCTTGAAAGGGCCTGGGCACAGGATTCTAGCAGCGAAGATAATACTGCAGTACATGGGGACCCTTATCTTCCCTGGGGAGTGTTGTGTGGAGCCACTGCCCCAGGGCCTACGCTGGGAGGGGCTCCTGCGCTCGTGTGCCCTGCCTGCTCTGTGCTCCTGTGAGGTCCTGTTGCTCCTCTTCCTGTGCCCACCCCACCCCCGCGTTAGTGACTGTCTCCTTTATGCTGTTTCAGCAGGTGTTTATCTCTGTGTTCCTTCCAGGATGCCTTTTGCCATATTTAACCCAGCTACTGGTTGCCTTCCCTTGTAAAGATGTCAGTTACTGTTTATGTGTCTATTAAGTTTACATTTCATTTCTAGAATTATAGAATCTGCCACATGCATACATCCCTGTTGCTGTTTCTCCTTGCAAGTCTTTGGCCAGTTGACGGCCATCGTCTCTTTGGCCTGTCTCACTGTCACAGATGTTCCTGGCGGGACGGACTCTGCCTCTCGGATCTGCTGCTGGCACTACTGTGCAGTGGGTTTTGTGGGAGAGCATCGTTGGGGCGGTCCCGGGGGATCTGCTCAGGGGTCCTCCCGTGGGATTCTGCGTTGGTTTCCCAACGGCCACAGTTTGTGTGCCGTGCCCAGAGCTGCTGCTCTTGGCCTAGTTCCTATGGCCACCTATGGGTGGAGCAGAAGTGATGGTCCATTGTTTGTGGCCTCTGGCTCCTGAGGGGCTTACTCCACCTCCTCAGAGAGAACTCCCTTTCGGCCTCAGGTGCTATGGTGCATTCCCTGTGGCCCCTTTCCTCCCTCTGTGTCATGGTCCAGTAGCCCGGCTACCCCTGCCCCCGCCCCAGCACACTGCCTGTGCTAATTGCCTGGGTTTTTTGAGGAATTCCTTTTCTCTTTTTTCCCTGTGTACATGTTTAGCTGAATATGGGTCTTATGGTGTTAGATGGCGTGTCCAGCTGTGTGTGAGGAGGTGCGAGGGACACTCATCACTGTGCTGGGTCCCACTGAGGCCCCAGGTCTCCAGAGCAAGTTCCTTGTCCTCATTTCACAAGGTTTTCCGGCCCTAAGGAGCCCAGGGTTTGCGTCGTCCTCAGCTCATCTGCTGCCCTGGTCTCTGGGCAGTGGGCAAGGACTTCTGTGTGTCCTCGCTCACAAATGCCAGGTGCAGGACATCTGGACACAGAGACATAGACGCAGTCCCTGGCTGACTGCTCTTAGGTGCAGCACAATAAAATCAGCCTCCCAGGCTTCACAGGCCCCGTGTGCACTATGATCAGCCTGGGGAGCCCGGGAGGGGTTCAGGCCAGGGACTCCTTGAACACAGACTGTCATGTGGATGGCCACCTTGGCACCAGCTTCACCCCAACCCAGCAGCTCTCAGGACATGAAGTGTGTGTGTGTGTGTGTGTGTGTGTGTGTGCGCGCGCGCACCCCCACATGCGTGCATGTGTGGGTGTGTATGTACCTACGTGCATGCGTGTGCGTGCATGTGCACACAGCGTGGGTCTATGTCTACATGTGGCACACGTATGTGCATGTCCGCATTGTGTGCAGGGTCTGGGGTAACAGGGGAGCCCCCTCCTCACTGCCTGTGAGCTTCTATAAGCCATCTGCAGCCTGGGTGCCACAGCCTGCGTATGGGCCTGGTGTGCGTATTCGCTGGGATGGAGTGGCCCGGCAGGTAGCAGGGTGTGCTCACCTAAGGATTGTAAGCAGTGCTGATGGCTGCCTCAGGGCTGCCTCGGGCCAGCCAAAGCCATCAGACCTGGCACTCGCGGACCTGGCCCTAGCCCTGCCCAAAAGACAGTCATTGTCACATGGAGACAGAATCCCAGGAGCTTTTGGCGGGCAGGAGATGTCTGGGGCTGCATCCCCACAGCCAAGCCGCCCGGAGGCCACGCGCCAGCCCAGCCCAGTGCAGGGAATGAGCGGGGCTCCCAGGCAGCACTGCTTCCCAGGTCTGGCTGCTGGATGTCTTTGGACTAGGTGGTGTGAGGTGTGTTACCATGGGAGAGAGGAGGAGGACAGGGAAGGCCAGGGTAAGAGCCCCAGGAGTGAGAACGCGCAGTGGGAGCGCGAGGGTGTGTTGGCCACAGCCTTGGCGTGCAGGACCATGGCCTTGGGCTGTCCGCTAGCTCTCCCTCTTGGTGACTGCATCCTCATTAAGCAGTTTCTAAGCAGAGAAGCTGGGCCTGGGCTCTCAGGGTGCCCATCTGGTACCTGGCCTGTTGCCTTGAGGGCCTGGAGAAGCCACCACCTTGGGGCGAGCAAGTGGGAAGAGGGGAGACCCCGCCCCAGGGTCCCCTCCTGAGAGCCCCTACCTCCCAGGGGTGACACAGCTGTCAGCTGGGGAGGGGAGGCATAGAGGCCTTCAGGATCCCAGCCCCTTGGTGTCATCAGCCTGCCCTCTACCTCTCCCCTCCGCTTGGGCAGTGCAGCCTTCACATGGGCGGCGGTGGGGGGGGGATGAACTCCCTGTCATCCTCAGGCACCCTCCCCCAGCCAAAGAAGAGGCTCACGACTAGGGTCACAAGAGGAGGACAGCAGCTGGAGCTGGTTCGCCCTGACCCTGACCCTGGCTACCCTTACTTTCCTCACCCCTACTCTCCTCTGTCCCCAGCTTCTTGGACTCCTCCCAACCCCCTGCATCTTGCCCATCCTGTAAGATTCTCCCAGGAACACCATCCCCCTCTTGATGCCTGGGTTTCCTGGGTGGAGAGTTTTGCATGCACGGTGGAAGTGTGGAAAGCTCCCAGGGTGGAATTGTGGGGAGACAAAGTGTCACGACTGGGTCTGCCCCCAGCCCTGTCTGATTTTTCTTATAAATTAGAAACTGAATTGTTCCATGGGGCAGATAAGGAGATGGGCGAGGTGTGTTGCTTACCACCATGTAAGATTTTCTTGTTGTCCTCTTGATTCCTAATGAAGTGATGGGGGAAGAAGAGTGCGAACACACTTCCCAGGAAGGGTACGCGATGCGTGGAAATCGCGCAAGTCGGGGAGGTGCAGCTGCCCCTCTCGCCTGGGGCTTGCTTCGGGGCTTCCATCATCCCAGGAAAGAGCCATGTAAAGACATTTAATAATTCCGTTACGGTGCATGGCCATCGTTGCTTTGCTAACCCCTTGGATTGCCTGATTTCCAAGTGAAAGCCTACCACGGGTGCTCAGGGAAGGAGCACAGGAGACGTGTCTAAGGCGTGTGACCTAGGGGGTCCTTACACTGAACAAGGTGGCTGTGCTGTCAGGGTGGTGTGGTATCTGGGGACTGCCATCATCTGTGCAGTTGTGTCGTTGAGGATGACCCCAAATGCATACAACTTGTCCCTCCCAACCCTAAATCTCTGTCAAGAGGTAACTGTCTCTGTGGGCACTAAACAGACTCTGCTGGCCCCAGGGGTGTGACCAAGGGGACCCTTAGCCCCGCCTCTGCCTTGAGGAGTCCTCCGTGGTCTGAGATGCAGTCCGCCCGGTCTTTGCACTTGCGCATGTTGAAGCCCACAGGGACAGGCTTGGAGCTGCCTGTGGTGGGAGGTACATGCTGGCGTACGGGGTGGGTGCGGCCTCTCCTCTGGCCAGCATCCCTTCCGTTCAGGGGTTCTAGTGAGGACTGTCCAAGTTCTGTGAGTTACGGGGAATGGGGCCATAGGACAGGTTGAAGACTCCCGGTGTGGCCAGGTGGGCTGGCACCAGGTGCGGCCTGGGTGAGGGTCCCCCTACAGCTGCCCGGGATGTGCTTTGTCTGGGGGTGAGCAGGGGAAGAGAAAGCAGGCTCTTTCTGCCTTGTTTTTCTGTGTTGCCAGTGTTATTGCCATGGGCACTCGTGTGCAAATTTTTGAAGGAAGAGATGTTTTCGTTCACAATTCCTGGTCATGTAATAGGTTGTACATATGAATGTTTTTATTTTGTTTTATTTTTTATGGTTCAACATTCAACCTAGCAGGAGGCCTTTGTATTGAGCGACATCTGTAGCTCTTAAAAATTTTTGTAATACAAGGTCTGAGTTGCCCAGGCAGGGCTCAAATTTGTAATCCTCCTGCCTCGGCCTCCCAGAGTGCTGGGATTACAGATGTGCACCACGTTGCCTGGCTCGCATGTTGAGTTTTTAACAGAAAACACCGCGATGCCTGCTGGGTGGCTGAACCATCTCCCACTGCTGTTCCCAACTCCCGCCTCCTCCCAGCCTGTGGCAGTGTCTGTTTTCAGTTAGGCCTCGTAGTGGCTGCATCTCCTGAGGTCTGCATTTGCCCCCCTCCAGGGGCTGATGCTGCAGGACGTCTGGCATCTGCTGTTTGCCAGCTGAGCCTGCTTTTCCTCCAGTCTCACCCGTTTTCTAACTGGATCACTTGTTTATTTTACTTTTTTTTTTAAACTGGTGAGTGTGAGAGTTCTTTATGTACTCTGCATACTAGTCCTTTGTCAGCTTTTGGCTTGCCAGTCCTCTCCTGCTCTGTACACAGCTGGTCTTTTCATTCCCAGCGCAGGGTCTGCTGAGAGCCAGGCTTCTGGGTTTTGATGCACTCTCTGTGGATATTTCCTGTTACAGTGTTGATCTTGATTGCTCTGTGCCTGGCCATACGCTCCAAAATTATGTTTTACTTTCTCTAAAAGTTTTATGGTTTTACATTTTACAGTAAAGCCCACAATGCATTTCAGGTTCGTTTTTTGTAGTAGGTATGAAACTTGGGTGGAGGCTTTTGTTTGGTCTTCGCCTGCAGCAATCTAGTGCAGCTGGTCGGAGCCGGGCGAAGGCGTCTGCATGGCCCGTTCTGGGCTCGCTGCTCCCGAGCCTCTGTGCACCTGCAGCTGTGGCCCTCAGCTGCACCGTGAGTCTTGCAGGTACTTTCTGGGAGCATCATTTGTGCACGCAGCAATCAGAGCGTCTCCTTCGCCACTCAGTGGCATCTTGGACCGCCCACATCTTTCCATGTGATACCCACGTGTGTCCACACAGCCCTGCCCTGAGCAAGCGCTCAGTAAATACTCATTGAGTGAGTCGATGATGTATCTCTATTTTCCTTTGAGGAAGTGCCATAACGTGATTTAAAATTCTCTTGGTGAGGAATTTCTGCTTCTGTAAAGGATCACCCTGGGACAGTTTCTGCAAACCCGTCTTTCCACTCTGGGCCAAGTTCTTCTGACAGTGACCGTGAGTCACAAAATCTGTGTTTGGATTAGTGATAAGCAGGGCAGCTTCTGTTCCGGTTTCCTGAGCAGCCAGCCGGGCTCATGCCCAGACTGTGAAATGCCTGGCGGCATGGAGCGCAAGGCCTCTCCCGACGCTTTCCCTCGGCAGTGCACCCAGGGCATGTCCTGCCCAGCAGCCCGGGGCAGATGCCGGTGTCCTGCGGCGGGGCAGCCCCTCGGAAGTGGTAATGCCATGCGCAGACTTCCGGACAGATCTGAGATCCAGGCGTGATTACTCCTGGCCTGCTCTCACGGCTAAGCGTCGGTGCTTGGGTGTGAGCGCAAATCTGTGAGTTTTAGTGAAATGGACAGTGTTGAAGTTGTTTTTCTTTAAAACTGAAAACTTAGACAACACAGGTGTTTCTGAGCCATTTGTGTTTCACGGGGGCGGGGGGTAAGTGTACCAAGTTAATAGAAAGTCGTTCTCTTTTGCCTTCTTGGAGGTCTGTTTATGCCGTCCATCCTGTTACTTATGCCCCCTCAAGGGCAGAATCTAGTCAGAGAAGTGGAAACGCCTGGGGGACATTCTGTGTAGGTAGGTGCTTCCCCAGAGCGCTTTTGGGGCCTTCCTGTGCTCCAGTGAGCGTCACATGGAGCAGTGTGGTTATGAAACTAAGAGAAGCAGTCTCCTTGGCTTTTCCCCGTTTTTCATAAAAGTGACTTCAGCACTGAAAAGTCATGAAGTCATGAAACAACCAAGCAGAATGTGTTGTCATTGAGCAGTCAGTCGGATAGCACTTGAGTGGTCCTGAGGCCGCAGAGAAAGCAGAGGTTCTGAGCTCGCCCGGGACCTTTTCCTTGTAGTATGTGCAGTTTGTTTTTTGGAGCAGAGGGTTGAGCCCACAGCCTTCACACTGAGCTATATCTCAGTCCTTTGAAAAATTTTAGATTTTGAGACAGAGCCTCACTAGGTTGCTCAGGCTGGGCTTGAACTTGCAGTCCTCCAGCCTCAGCCTCTCAGAGCACTGGGATTAGCCATGGGCCATGCAGGTGTACTTTCTCTTGACCCATGCTGGCTGTCAGACAGCAGGTGCTAGAACACCGATGCTATGAGCAGCTGCTTGTTCCCCAGGCAGGTCCTGCGTGTTGTTAGCTCCACACCTTGGGGTGGACCCTTGCTGCGTGTTTCCCTGTTGCACTGGACTTGGGGGCCAGGGGCCTGTGGGAGGGCTGACCATTTGGGAACAGCCCCTCTGTTTATTCACAAGGGCAATAGTGATTCTTTTCATGTAGAAGAGAAACAAAATTGCTGCCGGGAAATCCTCCGTGGACCCATTTCTTCAACTCTAGGAAGTGTAAACACTTAAGGATGATGGAGCTGTGGCCCTGTGCTTGGGACTCGTGCGTGGGCTCTGCATACCTCAGTGCCCAAGGGCCTTGGACAGTCTCTGGGGGGGCTCCCTCTCTGTGTCCATGGTGACATCGCAAAGGCCTCCAGACCTCGCCGGGTGTCCTTGGGCAGGGCTGGGGCAAAGTCACCCCCCTATTGATGATTCTTCCTCCACTGCTGGGGGCTCTAGAGAAGCAGTCTCATCCACGCGGGCTCTTGTGGTGGTGCCCAGCACAAATGCCTGTGAGTTAGCTGCAACCTGGGGCTTCGCTCTTGCTGTGCCTGGGTCCTCGTACTCAGCCCTCTGTCCCCGAAACCAAAGCACTGCCCGTTGCCTGTGTTCTTGGGGTGCTGGCTTGGGAGGGTTGGGGGTGGCCCTATGCCTTGGCTTTTGTCCTTGGGCACCCAAGCCCTTTGTCCCCTTTCAAACACCTTTAAAATGATCATGCACACATTGGGCCCTGCCCACAGGAGGGCAGAGAGCCGTGCACTGTGCTGTGCTTCTGGGACTCCTCCTGCTGAGGAGGGAGCTGGGGCATAAGCGCTGCCTCAGCCCTGGCCACGTAGCCAGACTGATGTCCTGGCCATCATGTTGGGGCCGCTGGGTGGCATAGGGGAATCTGGGCCCCGGGCACTTTGGGGTGGCACTGGGCTGCCTTGGAAATTGGATGCCTGCTCCTGTGGGGTCCCCGCCTTATGGTTACAGGTTCCACCCGGGAACTGCTGGGTTTGTTCTTCTCATGAAAGGTGAAATACGAATTTCCCATACTGGTGGTTTGTGAAGATGAGGCTTTGGAGCCTCCTGACTGGACAGATGACCCTTCCCAACATGGTGGAGGCCCCTGGAAGCCTAGCTGCAACTTGTAATTACTCCAGAGGGTGAGTGGGTGGGTACAGCCTCCAGCTTGCATGTCTAAGTCTACCCATCCTAAAGGACAGTAACTACCCATTAATTACAGCTTCCTGAAACAAATCAGAGGCCAGATTCTCATATGCACAGGAAGGCAGCTCCTTGGCACCCACCACTCGTCAGAGCAACCCTGCGGCTGCCCTCCATGCTGGCTTTTCCTCTACCCCTGTCTCCTTTTCTGACCTGGAGGGTGCAGCCTTCCAGCCCTTGCAGAGTTTGTGCTGCTGTGGCTGGGGTGTTCTGGTCCTCAGGACAGGAGCCTCGTTAGAACCCGATCTGGCTGGGCATGGGTCCTTCCCCCCCTCCCCGTGGCCATGAGGCGGATATGAAAGAAACTGCTGAGGTTGAAGCCCCCTGGGGAGCTGGGGGACACCGCAGGAGGTGGGGCAGCAGCTCAGCAGCCCTGCGAGGAGCCACTTGCTCTCTCAGTGGGATGCCAGCTGCAGGACTGGGCAGGTCATGTAGCTTGCTGGTGTTGACACCCTCGATGGCAGTAGGAGCGATCGAGCCGACACCTTCTTTTCTAATCAAAATCTTTTTCCCTTTCTTCAGAAGAAACCCAGGAATTGGGAGGCCAGTGTTTGAGTGGGCCTCGAATGTATTGAGGCCAAGTGTGGGCCACGTAAAGACAAGCAAGACTCTAGAATTCTGCACAGTTCCCTCCTGGGCCACAGCACGGCCCGGCAGCCACTGCCTCTGTGGCCAGTTGTCTTTATCATGTCGGGAGCAAACAGGACAGGATGGCAAAACACTCTGCTGGTTAGATTGTTATGGCCTTCGGTGGCTTCAGAGGAAACCTCCCTGCGTCTCCAAGGTGGACCTGCCGCGGGTGTATCTCAGGCTCCTTTCATAGGCCTGGTGCTGCTGCTTGTGCAGGCGGTTCCTGTGAGTTTGGGAGGCCGCTCTTCAGTGAGGCTGTCAGCTTCTGGGGGCTGGGCTGCCCTTCCCTGTCTCTGTCCTGAGACGGGATCTTGCTGTGCAGTCTAGGATGATCTAGGGCTCACTGTGTAGGCCAGGCTGGCCTTGAACTCGCAGTGATCTTCCTGCCTCAGCCTCCTGAGTGCTGGGGTTACAGGTGTGCATCACCACACCCACCTTTCTTCACTTTGATTTTAAGCACAAGGCTAAGCTCAGTGGTGAAACCAGTAGTCTAGACAGCTTTCTGAGCTCTCCTACTCAGCTGGATTTGGACATTGAGCAAAGCTTAAGGTGTAGAGTCTTCAGGGTGGGTTCAGAGGCTGTAGCGTGTTCCTTAGCAGTGATACTTTGCGTCTCTGTTGAAAGCTGGGAAGCAAAGGGGCCACCCTGCTCAGTGGCAGATGTGTGCTGAGCTGTGTGAGGCCTTGGGTAGGTCCCCAGCACCAAAAGCCAAAACAGCAACAAAACCCAAATTGGAGCTCATCCCAAGTAGTTTCTGGAATCTCCTCACCTCCAGCAGGTCCAGAGATGGGTGGTGCTGGTGCCAGGCTAGCTGCGTCCGTGTAGTGCACTTGAGCTCTCTTCAAAAGGAGAGAGGTATAGGTGACAGGAGCAGAAACCACAGTGATGCCAAGCAGTGACAGAGTGAAGACAGCAGGCGTTCGTTAGCTGAGAGGACAGTGATGTTACTGGTACCCGGAGGCCAGACCGCAGTGTGATGGGTCACCCAAGCAGGGGAGGCCTGGACCCTCCACAGCTGCCGGGCACTGGGCATGCACGGTGCCCTCACCATCGGCAGGAGACAGCTGCCTGCAAACCCAGGCCACAGGGCCCACAGCTCCATCCGATTGGCACAGCTAGTGTTCTTCTCTGTCTCGGTCTGTCTCCCTTTGTCTCGTCTTGTTTGTCTCTGTCTGTCTCCCATACGAAGAGTTAAATCCAGGATCTTCACTGGATGCCATCCCAAAGCGCTTTTCTTATATTTTATTTCACCATCTCCGTGTACTCCAGGGGCAGGGCCGGCATTGGGTTTAGATCTCTTTTGGGCTATTTCAGCACCCTGAAGAAAAAGTGAATTTGGTCTGGGCAGCCATCCAGGAGACCTTTCTTCGACACTGGGAGGCCCAGGGCCATGTGCACACTTGCAGACCCACGCCAGGTCCATAGAGCAGGGAACTTCATGGCAGGAGCACTCTACAAGCATAAACAAGTTTAGTCCCCCCTGCCACCAAAATGTAAATAAACCAAAAAGTATACTTTGTTTTTACTTGAACTGGGAATCAAACTTGGGCTCTCACGCTTGCCAGGTGGCGCCGTGCTGCTGAGCTGTACCCTGGCCCCAGTATACGTGCTGTTGACTTATGTCTACTTCAGAACTGCTCTGACAGCAGCAGTGTAGTCTGCGATTGTGTGGCCCGCAGCCTCTCCCTGCCCACTGAAGATGTGTCCTGCCTCCTCCACGCTGGCAGCCCTGCCTGTTCTGGGGTGCCGTGCAGCAGGGCAGGGCCATCCCACTGCAAGCCTGGGAACCCTTCTTTCCTCCCAGGCTCTGGGCTCACTGCTGCAGGCTTTTTTTTTTATCTTGTACATGAGCCATTTCCTGTAACACAGTGTCCCTGTCCCTGTGAAGTAACTCAGTATAACAGCAATTTTTGGACTTACGAATATAAAAGATGTATTTTTATTCCCATGTTACATACAGTGGGAAAGTCAAAGAAAGACTAAGATGGCATTTTCATCCGCTCTGGCCAGATTATTTTTTGTAAGTGATTCTCACCTACCTGTTAACCCCTGGGTCATTGGCATGGCTTTTGACATGTTGGCCAAGAAACACAGTGAAAAGACTGCCTTTGAGGAGATGTGTCGAACTAGTTGACCTCGTATAATCTTCTGCATGTAGAATGGAAATAGACCTACTTCCTTTCTGAGGTAGGGTCTTGCCACATAGCTCAGTCTGGCCTTGAACTTGTGGCAGACCTCCTGCCTTGGCCTCCCATGTGCTGGGATTACACTCTTGTACCCATACAGCTACTTCTTTTAGGATCCCCTGCCCCTCCTACCAGTTTTACCCAAGAACCCCTTCCCTCTCCAGCATGGAACCCAGGGCCTCACGCCCACCAGGCGATGTCCCATGGGCTGCACCCCGGGCCCACGCACTGCCCCTTAAAGCCCTTCGAGACATCTCCGGCACTTACAAGGCCCCGGTACTGCTGAGAGAGCGGAAACTCGGAGTCTTGTGCAGCTGACTGCACCCTGTGACGCTGCTAACATCCACAAGCCAGGCTCAGTAGAGAAGAGAAGCCCAAGACGAAGCCTGGAGTGGCACATACCATGGGGAAGGGAGCCATCCCTCGGCCCAGGAGACCGTGCTAGGGTCTGCAGCTGGTGTGTTCCGGTCCTAACGCGTGTTCGTCTAACAAAGCGGGCGGGGTGCCATCCACATGAGTGGGGTGCATGCGCTCAGTGTCCGCCTGATGCTCAGTGCCCCCCACACTCCAACCCCACCCGTGTGTCCACTGTTTTCAGCTTCCATTATCTGCAGTCAGTGTGTGTTGGAAATATTAAATGAAAGCTCCGGGGATAATTCGTGTATTTTATGTAACTTTCGCTGTCTATGGTGGACGTGTGTTCCTGAGGTGACAAGCTGAGGAGAAGGCCCATTTCCCTGCTGTCTGCATAAACTCAACAATGTCTCCACCTTCCCATCCTGCCCAATTTGGAGGCAAGTGTCTTAGTAACCAATTAGCAAAAAACTAATTGTGTAGGCTCTTTTTAGTCACTTTTCTTTTGTACTAGGGATTGAACACAGGACTTTGTGCTTGCCAGGCAGCTGCGTATGCCCCTGAGTAATATCTCTGGCCCTCATGTTCGTTTGTTTTTGTCTTTTTGAGACAGGCTCTCACTATGCAGTTCAGGTAGGCCTTGAGCTCACTTTGTAGCCCAGGCTGGTCTTGAACTCACAGTGATCCTCCTGCCTCAGCCCCCTCAACTGCCTCGGTAATCGTGTACCCCCACGCCCAACCTCTTCTTTGATTATCCATGAATTCAAACCCTGCGCTTTTCTCTTTGACCAGTTTTTACTTACGGTTTTTTAAAACTTCGAAGTCCTGCTGTGCTCCTTGTCCTCCGTTCCCCTTCCACCCGACCTGTAATGTTTGCACATGCTTACGCATTTGTAATTCAGGACAGCCCCGAGTGCAGCCTGGGCACCTCCCTCTCCTCAGGGAGTGCCGCCTAGGCACCGGGAGCCTTCATTTCCAGCCCTTCTCCTGTGGTTAGGAAGCAAGAATCCACTTCACCAGGAGAAATCCCGAAGCAACAAGATCATGGCCAAGCAGTGTTTTGTTTGCGCTTCATGGCCCTGTAAGGCAAGCTGATCGATGATTTTACCGCCCTTATGTTCAGATACCCTGAGGCCCAGGGAGATTATGGAACTTAATGCTGGATGATTAGCTTAGGACGCGTGCAGCTGCTGGAAGGAGTCGTTGTCAGGCAGGGACTGTGGGCTCTGCATTGTTGTACCCATCACCTTAGGAGCTGCTTTTCCACTTTTAAATTCAAGTGACCTCAAAGCCAGGTCCCTGGCCTCTTAGGTCTCTTCGTGGACTCGGTACTGTTGCCCTCACACAGCCCTAAACCTGCTCCTACACCCAAGACCGTGCCAGAGCGAAGGGTCGGGCGACCTGACCCCACAGCTGCATGCACAGATAGAGCTGGGCGGCAGGAAAAAGAGCAGGTCGCAGCAGTGCCTGTGTCTGGCTGTCCCCCTCCCTGCCTGCCCTGTGAATTAATGAGGACTCCGCTCTTGTTGCACTCATTCATCAGTGTTCTTTGTTTTGGCTTCTGTGTTCCTAACTGCACATAAGTGGCCTAGAATAGCAAGTACCTCTTGTCCCATTGTTAATGTGCAGAATGTTTAAAGGCCGGGTTCACTTGGATTCATTAATAGAAGGAATTGGCTACTGTTCTGTGACAGAAATTACATGGATGACAAGAGCAAACCATACTGTGTCTAAGCCAAAGATGCGGGCCAGGAAGAAGAAGGGAAGGGCAGCCGGGGAGGGCTGCAGGGAGCACCCCCAGGGCACACGGTGGGGGGTGGCAAGGGGGAGGGGCAGCCTGATGGGGCCTTGTACAGGCAGCGCCGGCCAGCCTGCCAGCTGATGGACACGTGGAAATTATGATGTGCTTGCTGCTCAGCAGCGCATTTCTCAGGGCGCTTGGTATCCGTCCAGGAGCTCATCAAATCAAGTTAATGGAGAGTTAAATGGCTTTAGAGGCCTGCTGGCTAGCAGCAGCTGGGAGCCAGGGCTGTGTTCTCCCGGCTTGGCCCCAAGGTGGGTGTGGGCCAGGTCTCAGGGCACTATGGAGTCAGTGGTCAGGGTCTTTGGGGTCTGCTGTCATGACCCTATGGGCCTGCCTTGCTGTCTGGGAGCCCCAGGGGGGTGGCAGGACCCTTCTGCACCTGAGCCTAGCCTGAGCCTCCCTGAGGGTAGAAACCCTTCCAAGCAGCACCAGCTCCTCCTGTGTGGCAAGGGTGTGGGCAGGGGACACTGGGTTTAGGGCTTTTCTGAGTTGTGCTCAGAGACACACAACACTTCCAGGAAGAGTGCACTGAAGGGCAGGTATGCTCTGGCCCCATTCTGTTTGTTTCCCTTCCCTCCTGCCTCCCTGTATCTTGGCTTCCAAAAAGCACACATCAGATACCTTAATAGTGTGTGAATTTCAGTGTTTTTGATTCTCATTTTTCAGGCAGAATGTGTGGAGCCTGTACTAGTAACAAACCAAAGAAGTCCATGATTTATACAATTTTCCATTAGTTTTGCAGGGAAGGGGGGATGCAGGGAAGAGGAGATGCCGAGAAGCCATGAGTTTGCAGGATACATGACCAGTCCCTTCTTGATCTCCCTGCAGCTCCCGCTCTGAGCTTAGCAATAAGAGTGATTCGCACTTTTTTTTTTACTTAGCACAAATGAAACTGTGTTGTCTTACTGAGTTGAAATCCTTTGGAGCAGTGAGTTATCTCTGAGGGAAAACATTTGAGAGCTGTTTGTTCTCATGCAGGCAGAGCTGGGAAACTGAGGCCCAGTGCAGAGCACACACTGTGCAGCCCTGTGCATCTTTGCTCCTGGTCTTTGTGTAATCTACACGGCAGTGGGAATTTTGATAGTCCTTCAGAACAAGGGAGACAGAGCCTAGTGGTCTCCAGGCTGAAGCGACTAGTGCGCTGAGTCCCGCACAGGTGGCCAGCTGTCATGCCGCTTGGCGCAGGGTGCTGGCTGGGCTCCCGTCATCAGCTGTGTCCCTGCCTCTTTGTCTGGGACTCTCCCACTCTTCCTTCTACCTTACTGCCAGGTTATTTTCCCTTCTGTGACGTAATAATGCATTGTGCAGAAAAGCTCCTTTCTCAGAGAGGCTTTGGGTGTCATGGGTGTCTTCAAACCTCTCCCATTTGCAGAGCCCCTGCTTCCCTTCTCTGAGGACACGGGGTGTTTCCACCCTTGCTAGGGAGGTCCTCACTTCATTCTCAGCTTAATGCCCCAGGGTTGATGTGGAGGCCCCTGGGGGAGAGACCCCATCTGGATCCCACCCTTGCCCTCCTCCTGCCACTGCTGGCAGTCCTTGGGGTTTTATCTTCTCTTCATCTCCTTTCTGCATCTTTTTTCTTCTGTCTTTATTTTTGTTCCCTTAACAAATTTGGACAAGGCACCCACCTCACATGCGCACTCCTTCCTCTTTCTGCGAGGGCCTGGGCTACCCTGGGTGTCTCCACCACACTGTTTGTTCCTCCATTCTGGTGTGTACTCAAAGCCTTTGCAGGGAACACTGGGGTGAGTCCCCCTAAGCCATGTCCTGTGCTGCAGGAAGCTCCGTGTGACACCCGGCCCGTGAGTTGGCATCAACTTGAATGGAGTTCATTTTTTTCTGTTTTGCAGCTCTGTATGCGCCCAGTCACACAGGGCACTGTGCCCTAGGCCACAGTGGCCAGTTAGGCCAGTGCTCTGGGGCCGCTGACACTTCACCTCTCCTGTGCTCTGGGCCCCACTGGGTGATGCGGGTGCTGGCTCTGTCTGGCTTTTCTGCCATGAGAGCAGGTCTCAGACTGGCTTCAGAAACAGAAATGTCTTTCCTAGCTCTGGGGCCAGAAGCCTAAGGGCAGGGTGTGAGCCGGGTCACACCCTCTGGGCTGCGGCTACTTGTCCTGGCATCACTGTCCGCACCCGGCCAGGCCACAGGGGCAGCTACATTCCTCAGTCTGTCCTCTGTGGTCACAGCGTTGCTCCTCTGGGGGCCCCACGGCACCTGAGGCTCACTCCTTTTGGAGCAGTTGCTGATGCCAGGGCAAGCGCAGTGTCCTTAGCTCTGGTGCACAGAACTTTCCCCACCCCCAGGGCCGCCTCCGCTCTCCTTTTAGCTCTGTTCTAAACAGAGACCCTGTTAGCCTCAGATGCCCGGGAGGAGGCTGGCACTCTCTGAGCTTGTCTGGCAGCAAGAAGAGGTGGCGCTCACCACTGGTCAGCAGCAGCTTCCATCCCTGGGATGTCCTGCTTTCTGCAGTGCTCCCTTCTACAGGGGACTGAGAAGTGTGGGAGTCGGCAGGCCAGTGTGGCAGCCCAGGGGACACAGAGGAGGTGCCAGGCACCCTGCCAGCCTTCCCAGTGGGGAGTGGCTGGATCTGGTAGCAGTGCCTTGTATGGGCAGAAAAGGGCCCAAGGGAAGCTAGAGATGGTGGGGACAAGCCTGCATGATCAGGAGAGAGCACAGAAGCCCACCACCTGCCTGCCACCTAGAAGGATGGCCTCTACCATGTCAGGTGGAAGAGGGACACACAGATGGCCTCCAGGCCATAAGCTTGGCGTTGTTAGAATGTGGGTCCTGGCTTGTCACTTAGGAACTGTGTGGCCCACACATCTGCCGCTGTGGTGTGCAGTGCAGTGTCTTGCCCCGAGCCAGGCAAGGCTTTGCCCCAAACTCACAGAACTGGCCGAGGCAGCACTCAGGTTTGCCTCTGTGCCTACGAGGAAGAGCAAAGCTGTTAGCTTGGTGGTAAAAACACTTGTGACTCCCTGGAGAGGCCCAGACCCAGAGTGAGTCTACCACGGGACACCCGCTACTGCCCTGTGTCGCCTGTCCTGCAGAGAGCTTCAGGGCAGTGGGCTCACGGCTGGCAGGCTGGATGTGAGAAAAGGAGGCTGGCTCGCTGGTCTCTGTGCTCTCATCAGATGCAGGGCGGGGAGGACTGTCCAGCGCACTTGCTCTGCCGGAGATTCACACAGCCCCTAACCACTACGTGCAGAGGCTGCGGAAGGCTGCAGAGGGCTTTCCCGGGAAGGAGGAGTGCAACGGCATTGTTAAGATGCTCCTGAACGCACTCCAGTGACCATCGAAGGTCTGTGTGACTTTGTCTTTGTGACAGTGATGTGACTTACTAGAACACTGAACTTCTCAGGGTTGAGGACACCCCCTTTGGCATTGCTGGCTCGCGGCTTGTGTAGCTACACCATGTCCCAGAGCTGAGGTTTCTCCCAGGGCCCTGTGTCCTCCTGTGCTCTGAGAACAGGGAGCCTAGACTCAGCGGGCCAGGCGGAAGGGACATGTGAGCATAGGTGCCGTGGTCCGTGGCACTGTCTGGATGCCACCAAAAAGGAAGGGAATGGTTTTCTGCATAGGTTCCCAGGGGTCCTGGGATATTTGGGCACAAGCAGGCTCCAGACCGGCACGCACCCGCCTTCTGTGCTGTTAAGCTTTGTGTGCACCCACATGAAACATGCCTGTCACAGCAAGCATCCAGGAGTACAGCTCAATAGTTTGTCCTACTGCAGCCACTGCTGTTCCGGGGTGGGCTCTGAAGCTAGAGTCTGCTGTGTGAATCCTCCCAGAGCCGCTCATGCCTTTGGAAATGCAGGTTCTGTGCCTCACTTCTCTCTGGGAGGGTGTGTCAGATGCCCATCGCCCATACATCAGTACCCCAAGGGTTGCTTTTCCTTCCTGGCTTTGGCTCCAGATCCTCTGCAGATGAAGAACCAGGAGGTGACTCAGAGCCTGTGTCTTCCTGGTCTAGTGCAAACCAACCAGATCTAGGGGAGACCAGCCGGACCCAGGGGAAACCAGCCAGACCCAGGGGAGACCAGCTGGACCTAGGGAAGACCCGCTGGACCCAGGGGAGACCAGCCGGACCCAGGGCAGACCAGCTGGACCCAGGGGAGACCCGCCGGACCCAGGGAAGACCAGCTAGACCCAGGGCAGACCAGCCAGACCCAGGGGAGACCAGCCAGACCTAGGGGAGACCAGCCAGACCCAGGGGAGACCAGCCGGACCCAAGGGAGACCTGCTGGACCCAGGGGAGACCCGCCGGACCCAGGGGAGACCAGCCAGGCCCAGGGGAGACCAACTGGACCCAGGGCAGACCAGCCGGACCCAGGGGAGACCCGCCGGACCCAGGGGAGACCAGCCGGACCCAGGGGAGACCAGCTAGACAGGCAGGGGCATGGGGTGCTGATGAGTGGCATCGGCTACTGTTCTAGAATTACAGATAATCTTGGGCTGGCCTGAAGCTCCATGGTGGAATGCTTGCTTGGTGTGCACAGATCCTAGGTTTGATTCCTGGAACTACCAAAAAGAACCTCAGTATCCCCTTGTGTTGTCATTACGAAGATGAACTCAGGTTACCGATGCTCTGAGCAGAAGTAGAGTAAATACGTGATTCTCTTTTGAAAGCTGTTACACGAACCAGCTGGAGGAAAGGTGGGTGCAACCAGAAGGGCTTGGTGGGAAGGACCCAGGGCTCTGGGACAGTGAGGTGCTGGCAGGGAGAGCTGCCTGGAAAAGGGGACCTGGCAAGGTGGTGGTCCAAGTGTGAGGTGGGCTGACCTTGGCCAGTGCGTAGCAAGGACGTTGAGTAGCTCACTGTGAAGGAAATGCTGTGACTGTAAACCCTTCTGTGTTTTATAAGCTTTGTGAAACGTTTGTCTTTTTTTTAATATTTAAGCTTCTACATACTGACTGCATAAGAACTGAAAGAGCTGATTATTCTCAATATAAGTTTTAACTAGAAAAGAAATTTTGAGAAAGTGCATGGCTTTCTTTAGCAGCTGATATGTGCATGTCAGGTCTGGAGAGAGGTAGAGAAGGCCGGGGGTGGGGGCGTGCTTCACTGGGGCAAGTGCAGCCGGCCCGGCGGGCGGCAGGGGAGAGCAGGGTGTGTCCATGCTGACAGGTGTGCGAGTTTTTTGCCAAGGTCTTGCTGCTGTCCAGCTGTTAATCCCACGAGGATGGGATTGAGAAACATTGTCCCCAGACATGATATGAGGCTAGGAGCTGCTGTTTTTGGTGCAGGCACCCTGGGGACAAAGGTTATTCTGAAAACTTGATGGATTGGGGATGTAGCTCAGCGACACAGTGCCTGCCTGGCAAGTGTGTGCTCATGAGTTTGATTCCTGGTACTAAATAAACAAAAACACAGCCCAGCGGGCATTTCAGTGCATGCCTGTTATCTCAAACCATGTCTCAAAAACCCAAACACAGAAATACCACTGCCTGTGGTCTCCGAGAGGGAGGGCTGAGGAGGCCTGGAGCCCCGGCAGCGCTCCGGGAGCAGCACGGTGCCAGGAGAGCCGAGCAAGCAGCTCCATCCTCGCCGACATCCCTGTGTGGCTGCCTGCCCTGCTGAGGGAAAGGGCAACTGAGTCACAGAGTCATAGTCCTGTGCTGACTTTAGCGCGGACTCTGGCACTGCTGTTGACAGGTAGGCCGAGACCTGCGTGGCACACATAGGTCCTCATCCATGCACGGGGCCAGCCACCCAGGAGCCCAGCACAGGCACGGTGGTTGGCACGCTTCTGGTGCTCCCAGCGTGGCTTTTTAATTCAGTGAACTCAACTGTGAAGTCTTTGCCTTTATTAAGGTTAGGAGCAACCATCAGTCAAAATGAAGCTATTTCCAGTCTAGGGTTTGACTTTTTCCTCCTCACATGCCGGCCAGCTGTCCTGTAGGCCGGACACTCCTGGGTCAAGGACAAAGGACAGTGTCACCAGGGACACTGTAGGCAGCTGGTTCCCGTGGCCAGCAGGCATGACACCTGCCCAGCTGGCTGCCTATCTTGGAGCCATCTCACCACCTTCCTTTGGTGCTGGGATTAAGCCGGGGCCATCACCCTGAGCCACATCCACAGCCCCTGTTTTCTGTTTTTTCCTCTGAAATAACTTCTCACCGAGTTACTGCTTGCCAGGCTGGGCTCAAGCTTGCCCTTCTCTCGTCCAGAGGCTGGACCGTCAGGCAGGCACCACAGCACCTCTGCCGTGCTGAGCAGGTCTGGGCCCGCTGCATAGGGTACAGGGCCTGCCCCTCAGGGCAGCCCCTGGGGACATCACCGGGAACAGTCCTCGCCGGTCTGCCTGTGTGTGCCCTGCTCATAGGTCGTGTAGGAGTGCTAGAGACCCGCAGAGCCAGTTTGCTGCTGATACAAAAGTACAAAGATCAGGACAGGCTGGAGTCCGAGAGGGCCTTGCAGCTCGGGACTGTTCCTTACAGAGCCACTTCCCAGCATAAGATTTATTTGTGCTTAAAGTTTTAAAGATGCTAATTATCGGGCTGGGGAGATGGCTCAGGGCTGGGGAGATGGCTCAGTAGAATAAGTGCTTGCCTGGCAAGCACAAAGGCCTGAGTTCAATCCCTGGTTCCGCAAAAAAAAAAAAAACAAAAAAAAAAAACCCTAGTGTTTTTCGCGCAGACTTACCCTCGCGCGTTTCTCTGCACTTCCTCCATCTTTCCGCTGCTTTGAAGGGATCATCTGTGAAATAAGCGCCAGTGTGCGCAGCGTTCCGCGGAAGCCACGTGGGGTGTAAGAAGGAAGTTCCTAGTCCCGACTGAAGTTTTGCAGGTAGGAAAATGGGGCGGGCGGGGGCAGGGCAGCTCAGGAAGCCCTGGCAGCCTCAGAAAGGAGACCACAGTGTCTCAAGGTTCCAGCAGTTGCGGCTGGGTGTAGTGGTGCACGCCTGAGCCTGTAATCCCAGCACTGGGAGGCTGAGGCAGGATTGCCGTGAATTCAGGGCCAGGCTGGACTGTGTAGCAAGACTTTCTCTCAGAGCAAGAAAAAAATACCTTACATGTTTTGAAATGTGTATGATTTTAAATTTTATTTTTATTTTAAAGAAGAAAAAAAAAAAGAATGAAAAAGATACAGAATTTCAAAACAAGATGATAGGAAATTAACAGTGGTTCTTACACTGCCCATTGTTATCTTCAAAGTTGGTGTAGCCAGAGCTGTGGTAGTCTGTGAGATACCAGGCTCCTGGTGCCGCCGTCCCCTGCCTGTTCTCTGCTTCCTGGCCACTGTCTCTCCAGGGTGCAGCGCAGGGGTCTTCGAGGGCAGGGTGGAGGCCTGGCTTTGTGGGGAGGAAGTGGCCCGGGAGGGAGGGGTGCCCCTCAACTCTCCCCGTTTCCCAGATCCCTGACTGCAAGCATCAGGTCCTCCTCTGGTTTGGGGCTACTTGGCTCTGGAGTCACCTGAGCCTTTCAGAGACAGCAGCCGCACACTTGGTAATGCTGCAGGCCCCCCGGGGGTTCTGTGTCAGGGTCTCCCCTCCCCTGCTCCAAGTTGGGTTCAGCTTCTCTGTCCAGGGACAGCCGTGTCAGGGTCATCGAGGGACTCACTTGAGGCCTTAGGATGGCCCGAGCAGACGGCACCCAGGTTGGCTGACACTGGGTCTAGGTGGGGCTGTGCTGTATGCTGATCTCAGCACCTACCCCCATCCGAGTGGAGCACAGCGACAGTGCCTGTCCCCATCCGCTCCAGCGCAGGCCAGCCTGGCCTTGCTGCACTTGCCACCCTTCAGAGGCAGTGGCCGGTCGTTCCACCATGACCATACCCAGGACATGGTCCTCTTCTGCCCTCCTGCAGGGGACCAGTCCTGTCCCTGACCGCAAACCTCCCCAAGCCAGCACAGCTCCTGAAAGTTCCAGGCCGCCTCTCAGGGGCCCTAGGATAACTTGGCCTATTTGGTGAGCAGTGGGGACTATTTTTAGTCTAAGCCACTTGTCAGAGACAGTACCTCCCCTCTTTGAGAGAACACAGCCCTGTGTAGAACAGGACTTGCTCAAGGAGTGGTAACCCAACACTCAGGATCCTTCTCATCTGGGTCCTAGGCTGGTGTTCAGTGTGGGCATCACCATGCATGACATGGGCAGGGCCCTGTCCTAGGAGGTGAGTGCCTTTGGGTGGCACATACAGCTGCTATCTTTGGTAGGGTCCTGCACTTCCTGGGCCAATGGGACTTGAGGCCCTAGCTGTATCTCCACTGGAGAAAAGCTAGGAGTTAATATGTCAAAGTCAAGAGGGCAAATTCTCCCAAGGATGGCATGTCTTGCAGGTGGAGGGATGGAGGCAGGCTTTCTGGAGAAAAGAGGATGCAGAGATTGCGGGGAAGAGGAGAAGGGATGCAGGAGGAGGGCCCGTCCCTGTCTGTCTGTGAAGACCTCCCTTGTGCAGAGTGTAGCTGCTTTAAGCATCTGGAATATGGTCACAGGTCCCCCTTTAGATAAAGGAAATGCACTGGGGGCTCCAAAGGAGCTGCATATGGTGAATCCCAAGAGGTGTGTGCAGTGGGCAAGGCTTCCTCCTGGCCCTTTCGGTGGAACCTGCAGGGTATGCACCCCCTTCTGCTGGCCATGGGCATCTGTTGGACACTCGCTGGGTGAAGGAGGTGCCTGACTACCAGTGACATCAGAGGGGTGGGCAGTGTAGCAGTGTGGAACCAGAGAGCCCCACGGAAGAGTCCCTGAGGGCTGGAACACGAGCTCCAGTGCCAGGAACCAGTCAGCCTGGACCCTGGAGAGTCCACCTCGAGGTGAAGTGAGACATTGTGGTGGCTTCTCTAAAAGACTAACTGGGGCTCAGAAATATGGGTTGAGTGTCCCTGATCTGAGAGCCCAAAGCCTCCAGAATCTGAAAGTGTTGTGGCCTTATGCCATAAGTGGAAAATTCATGCCATGTAACTTGGATTCCTATACAGGACTACTCAACCCATTGTATAAAGTGATCTCCAGACTCTGTAAGATGCGTACATGAGACAGATTTTGTGCTTAGGCTTGGATGCCACCCCTAAGGTAACACATTTGGAGTGTGCACATAACCCAAAACTGAGAACCCGCTGACACCTGCTCCGTTTGAGTCCAGGCATTTCAGACAAGGGTGTTCTGGCCTATGCAGTTCTCCCTCTCAGAAGTCCCACGGCCTACCACCATGTTCCTGTCATGGGTCTACAACTTCCAGGAGACTAGGACATCAAAGTCCTCTCAGGGGTCAGCTCTTTTTCTGGTACGTGAGTTTTCACTTCTCCAGGTACAAGTCTTAGTCCCCAGGCACTGGCCTGGGTCCCTCCTTCCCTGGCGTGTGGGTCAAGGAACAGCTCCTATGGGAACCCAAGGGCTGTGTCCTGGTCACCAGGAACCCCAGCTGGTGACGACAGGTCACCTGCAACAGGGCGCTTCCTTTGTGGAAGTTCTCATGGTGCACTTTATAGAAGATGCACCTCGGATGAAGAGTCCGAGAAGGCTGGGCTGCGAGAGACCTGAGTCCAGGCTGAGCCCTTGCTGCCCACTAAGCGCAGGCAAGGAGCTGGCCTGGAGCCCAGGGACGGGAACAGGAGCGCTGTGTCTGTCCCGGCTGCTCTGGGCCGACTGCAGAAGCGCCTGCACAGCAAATGCAGAGGCCAGTTTGCAGGTGCAGCGTAGGAAAACAAGATCATTTGCATTTTTAACCTTGTTTGAGGAACAGTATCTTCTAATAAGGGGATCTGATTGCTTCACAGTTCTTTAAAAGCAGCAGGTTTTTACTGTATGCATTGAAGGCAGTCATTGTCTTGTATTGTTGGTAGCGATAATAAAATGTGCAGGTTCTTTTGCCCTTGTTGTTTGTCCTTTAACAGATTTTAAAACTATGGATTTGGTTTAGTGGGGTTTTCAAGGCTGACCTGGCTGCTTTAGTACATGAACAATGGGAGGAGAGAGGACTCACTGCTCTTGGGGAGGGCTGTGGGGCGCCGCGGGCAGTGGTGAGCGGGAGGGCTGTGGGGCGCCGCGGGCAGTGAGCGGGAGGGCTGTGGGGCACCGCGGGCAGTGATCGATGCCCCTGTGAGCGCCCAAAGTATCAGTACCTCAGCCCTCCTGCACCTGGGGATGGTGCCACTCACCCAGCCACGGCTCACCGCACATCTAGAACACGATCTCAGATGGCGCGCTCTTCTTGTAGAGATGTGAGCAGTGCCCCTCGCCTGGGGGTTTCTGCCTCTGCATCTGGGGCCACAGAAGACAGGATGAAATTTCCAGGGCACTTGATCTCTTTGAGGAGAAGTGTGGTGGTTCGGCTTGGGGTGCCACCTGAGCTTGTCAGGCTTGGTGTTGCTCTGAGGGTCTGCTGTTGCGCAGGCAGCCGCCACTGTCCCCTGAGCTGTTGAAGTCTCCCTGGGAGCTCTTAATGGCTGCTGCCTGTCTCTCGGCCAGGGCACCACAGGGAACTGGACATTCGCAATCGCCAGTGTTTGTGATTAGCGGAGACCAACAGGACAGCATCTCTGCGCGGTGTTCGCAAGCTGAGGCTTGTTCTTCCCGAGTGGAAGCGACCATGGGGCCTTTTCGGGTGCAGCCCTGCGACGCGGGCCTCTCCTCCCTCCTCAGCCTGAGCTGGTGTTCTGCTCAGGGCCAGCTGAGCTGAGTAGGGAAAAGCCCAGAAGGCCGGGTTGGGACCCTGGCCCACAGAGGCCGCAGGTCCCTTCTGGTTTCTCCCGCTCAGCCAGGAACCTGCATGCTCGCACCTTCTCTCTTGGTCCTCTGCGCCTGTTCCCTCCCGGGCCACTCTGAGAGGTCCCAGCAGGGCTTGGGAGGGCCTCTCACTGTCCAGGCAACTCCACCAGGCTTCCTAGGAAGACAGCACTGCTCCGGAGGCGCCACAGTGAGGCCCTTGTCCACGCAAGCTGGCCTCACTGGCCGGCTTTGCAGAGAAGCGTGTGATTGGCACACACTTCTGGAGAGAAGTGCGGTGGCCGTGAATGGCCACAGGAGCTGTAAGAGCCTTTCTCTGAAACCACTGGGGTGGGGTCTGCGCCACCCTGGAGCCTGAGAGTGCGACGAAGGGGACAGCCTGGGATTTGAGGAACCCATGGAGGACCTCAGGCCTCGAGTTCTGGAGGGTCAGCTGTGCTGCCTCACACCCGGTGCTGCGCTGGGAAGTGGCCCAGGGTTCCCTGGTGAGAAGCAGCACCCTTTCTTCCCTGGGAATTGACTTTGTTTAGTGAGCCCGTCAATGCCCCTGGGAGTGCCCGAAGTATCTGCCGCAGCGGGATTCCTTGGCTGTCCCTTGTTGGGTGCTGTGGCTTTGCCCTTCCACCTGCTGCCCAGAGCCTTGGTTTCCCGCATGCTGCCACACGGATGGGGTCAGGATGAGAGGGCCCCGCTGTGCTGGACCAGGTGTCAGGTGTAGGAGGAGCTTCACAGCCTCTTCCACAGCCCTCGTCCTCAGCTGTGTCCCTGCTGGTGTCATCAAGTCCACATAGCGTTCTGCGCCCCACAGGACAGCAGTTTGGGAGGCAGCTCTCCAGTCTGTGTCCAGGGATGGCATCTGCCTGGGGCTTCTCCTCCCTCACCACCCTGCTTTCTTACCCATGTTGTTTTTGTCTTTCTCCCTTCCTTTCTTCCCATATTTCCACATGAAGCAGTGAATTGTGGGCTTTCCTGTGTGTAAGGAAGAACCTACAAGACACTGTGGGAGGTCCTCTTGCAAGTACAAACTGCGTTTCCTGTAAGTGTTAATACTTAGTGATTCTGTGAACTGCGCTGGCATGGCGGTGCACGCCTGTGATCCTGGCGTTCAGGAGGATGAGGCAGGAGGATTGCTGTGTACTCAGGGCCATTTTGGGCTGCCTCATGAATTCAAGGCCTGAACTGAACTGCATAACAAAATACTATCTCAGAAAAAAAAAATCATGAACTAATATTTCCTGTTGGGTTTTAGAAAATTTTTCCATGAGTAAATTAAGGGCTGAGAAATCAAAACTCCACATCTAATAGTTGATTAAAATAGCCTGACTTCAAATGTTGACAGAGTATAAACAACCTCCAGACGTGTTAGAACACAAAATGTGAACATGTGCGTTATTATTTTAAAAAATTAAGGTCACTGGTGAAAAATGTGGGTAAAGCTTCGGTCTCTGTTTAAGAGCTGCTTTCAGAATGTGCATAAACAGTATGAGTCGGTCAAAGTGTGTATTTTACAGTTGGAAAACAGTGCTAGCTAAGGTCAGCTTTGTGGCCATAAAAGGAGAGAGAAGAGAACGTATAGCGTGACCCACTTGGAAGGTGAAGTAAATCATGAGCCACAGAGTGACGCCCGAGGAGAAGCTGCAGCAGTCTGTGGGGCGCTTACAGGAAGGACTTAGAGTAGACTTTGCTGTGGATGTGTAATTAGTAGTTCGCTGTAGTAGGCCCAGGTAGTGTACAAATCACCGTTTTGACCCTTTGAAGCTGTACTGCAGTGGTGTTGTGTCATTCTCAGGGCAGGGCAGCTGTCACCACCATTCCAGGACCTTACCACACGGATCTTTTTTTTTTTTTTTTTTGTATTTTAGTGCAGGGTCTGCAGGGTCTCACTACACAGATCGGACTCAGTGATTCTCCTGTTTTCACCTCCCACGCACTGGGATTACAGGCACGTGCCACTACGCCCAGTCTCAATCACCGTCTCAGTTTGCCCCCCAGGGGGCAGGCCTGGCGTGGCACACCAGGGTCCACACATATCTTTCCTGCCACCCCCGGCGTGGCCTGGCCTGGTTGGCACCTCTGTTGTGTTCACTGCCCATTAATCTGTGAATCCCAGGCATCTCGTAGAGCTGAAATTGGGCCACATGTGCCCTAGTTTTGGCTGGCTTATTTCATTGGAGTCGTGTTTCCAGGGTGGAGCTGGGTGTTGGGATTTCCTTCTTTTCTGTGTAGCAGTAGCAGCTTTAGCTGTTACTCAGCCTTTGGGTCCTTCTGCCCTGGGATGAGGCTGCTGTGACCCTTGGTGTGCATCTCTTTGAGACTTGATAACTGAAGGTGGTGCCCTTCGTTGTCAGGAAAGCGAGCACTAGGCCTTGCGTTCTGTGGCCTCGAGGTGCCACTGCCCACCTGCCTGTGGCCGACGCTGCAGAGCACAGGTCACCATGTAGGCGCCAGGGAAGGAGCGTCAGCATCACTGACTCCATGGAGATGACACAGTGGCTTCCCACCTTCACGGCCACTGAGGAAGCCGCTGCCTGGGGTAGAGCCACCTGTGCTCAGGGGAAGGGAAGTGGAGAAGATGAGGCCAGTGATTGGCCAGTCCAGACATGGGGAGAGGACCTTGTGGCTTCTACGCTTGAGGACAGGGTGCCCCCACGGGGATGGAGACGGGAACAGCAGTGATGGCAGCCAAGATGGAGGAGCAGGCAGGAGGCAGGAGGTTCTGCAGGAGACCCCTGAGGAGAAGAGCAGCCCGGCCCATCCCATCTCGGAGCTTGGAGGGCGTCTCCAGCGTCTCTGCAGTGGCCTCGCCTCTCCGGGCCGGTGGTGTTTTGGTACCCGCACATTTCTTCTCTTTTCCTTTCACGCGTTTCTCTTCTTGATCACCTGGCTTTGCCTTTACGTTTCGGCACCCAGCGCCCCTGCAGTTTCCCCTTCGCTGGTGCTGTGGATACTTGGCGCTCAGCCTCACCACGGTCCGCTCACTGCACCTCAGTGAGAACAGACATCTGTCCCATGTCTGTCCGAGAGAGGGAGGGCCTGACAGGAGCTGCCAAGCCACTCCTGTCTGGCTTTCAGTTGTATGGAAGAGAACAGAACCGAAACTCCAAACTTTGCAGTGGGCTAGAATAACAGAAGAGGAAGAAAATCCCCAAGAAAAGTGCAGGGCCAGGGGAACACTGTCTTCAGGCTGGCTGTTAGGCAGGAGAGCTTTCCTGCCTCTTCCTCCTTGCCCTTTCCTCTGTTTAGTGCTTTTATGTGTCCTCCATTTTGCCGGTATCTCTCATGCTGCATGCGCATTTTATTTCCGTACATTGAAGAAAACCCCTGTCAGTCACGGAGCGTGCTGCCTTGGACGGTCAGGCCCTCACAGGCGAGTGTCTCATCTTCCCCCCTGAACTGTGTGCGAAGCCACGTCTGCCCGCGGCCCTCCCGCCTCGTCGCACTGTGGGAGATCTGACCTTACTGCCCTGTGGTGACAGAAGTAGTCCCGTCCTGCTGTAGGAGACAGTTTGGTGGTTGTTGCTCGCTTAAAATTTCTCCTGTGAATTAGTAACCAGCACTAAGTAACACTTGGTAGGACCTCTGAGGTGAGATCGGGGCTCCATGCCACCGGGATTCTCTTCTGTGGAAAGAGAACGATGAACTGTGACTAAACAACTTCGGACACAGTTTCCCACACAGAATGGCAAAGCCTTTTTTAAACATTGGCTTTTCTCCTAGAGACAGAAGAAAGTTGAAATGACTAATGATAGTTCTTTTTCCCTGCTGGAAAAAAAAATGAAGAGTGATTAGCGCTTGAAAACTTAATCAAGAACCATCATTGCTTGGCAAGCAAAAGTTTGCTTCTTTATGATTATCACTTTTTGCAGAAAACTATTCAACTTAATCTTTCAGGAGCCCTTTACACAGGGTACGTGTGAGGAAGGCGTGAGCGCAGGCCTCACCCAAGGCCCGGGCTCAGTGACGCCCCCGAGTGTGGCCAGGAGCTGTGGCAGCCTCATGGTTGTGTGCAGTGGGGCTGAGCCTGCCTGGCAGGCTCCACCACAGCCCACTGCAGCCCCTGTGCCTTTCCCCACACAGCTTCCTCACATCCACTCGCGCCCCAGAAAACAGCACCAAGAGAGTCTCAGGCCAGTTGTATTGTCAGTGCTGAATAAACTGAATTTTCAGTCTTTCTTTCTTTTGTGGGTTTTTTTTTTTTTTGGTCATTTTGAGACAAGGTCTGGCTATGCAGTTCAGTCAGCCTGGCCTTGAGCTCGCTCACATTGTAGCCCAGGCTGGTGTCAGACTCACAAAGATCCTCTGCCTCTGCCTCCTGACTGCTGGAATGACAAGTGAGCACCTCCACATCCAGCTGAATTGTCATTTTTTCAAAAGGTGCTCCACGGAGGCTTTCAGGAGCCACTGGTGGCGGCGCACAGAACCCGCAGCCACCCGAGTGCCGTCCCTGGAGTGCAGTGAGGAGCGAGCAGCCCACAGGAGCACTGAGGCACCCCAGGCCGGGAGGCGCAGGACGGGTCAGTGAGTGACCTCCGCACGGTCAGTCACACAGGCTTTTGCTCCTGGCACTGCTCTCCATCTGTGTCCCCAGCATGTCTGTGGGCCATGTACATGGTGGTGGCCGTGGGGCTGGGGTGCAGGGGAGGAGAATGGGGAGACGCTTGTGCAGCGCTGAGCTTTCGTCTCCCGGGAGTGGGCAGTGACAGCTGAGCAGAGGCTTCTCCTCAGCACATTCCAGGGCTGGCAGTGTCTGCACCCTGCAGAGCACGCTGGGTGAGGCATCACCTCAGGCACCCACGCAGCAGCAAGGTGGGAAGTGCTGCTGACCTCATGACCTCTTGGCGTCCCCGCTGCACACTGCCCAGCCTCAGGGACAGGAAGACAGAGCGGGAGGCACTGTGCACGCTTCCAGGTCACTGTCCATGGAGTTGTAGAAGGACCTGGGACAGTGCTGTCACCCTTGCAGGTGAGGACTCTGGGCCAGGACAGGAAGGGTGCAGGCTCACCAGACCCACGGCAGCCTTCCATGGGTGGTGGGTGGCTTCCAGGCTTCCCTCACCCCCACCCCGGCTCTGCGCCCTGGCAGCTCGAGTAGCCCACTGCACCCAGGCTCCCACTGCTCTGGGTCTCAGTGGCTTGCTCCTACTCTCCTGCATCTCACCCAGCCATCCAGGTCCTTAGAGCTGGCAGAGGGGACCCAGCACCAACCAGCCTTCGCAGGCCCAGAATTTTGTGGAGGCTGTGTATGGATCTAGTGTCACCCGGAACACAAAAGACTGAAACAAGGGGAGCACAGAGCAGATGAGCAGGCGCAGACGGTGCCTCACAAGGGCACTGCCACCATCCCTACTCCTGTCCCAGCAGCAGTCAAGGTTTTGCCGACCAGGCTGCTGGAAGGCCGCCCTGCGGGCTCTGTCCTTTAGTGCCCTCGGCCTCAGGCTGGGCCCTGGTGGGGGAGGGGGATTTGCAGGACGCGGTGGCGCCCAGTGTCACCAAGCTGGCAGCAGTCTTGGTCCTTAGCACTCCAGGAAGTTGAGGCAGGAGGATGGCAGATTCCAGCCCAGCCTGGGCAGTTTAGTAATTTGATGAGACCTTGTCCAAAAATAAAAAGGTTGTGGCTGAGGGCAAGGCCCCAGGGTCAATCCCCAGCACATCCTCTACCCGGAATAGCTCCCCACCTTAGCTGTTGAGGGGCTGCAGTGGAAACAACTTCTTTGCCCCTTGAGTTTAACGGCTATAACATTCTGTGTTGTAAAGCTAAGACTGCATTCGTCTTGGCTGTGTGATAGCCCACATTTGGGCATCAGGCATCTTAACCTGTGCATTCCCCAAGGGAGACAGAAAACCACGCTGCTGAATCTGATCTCTATCACCCCAAATTAAGGTTGTGTGTCTGCTCCGCCTCTTCCATCCCAGGCCTCAGCAGGACGTGGCCGAGGGCCAGCAAGGTGCTCATGGTTAAGCAGGTGCCTGCCAGGGGGGCCCCTACCTCTGCTCTGCCCTTTGCCGAGTTGCTCTTAGGTGACTTGGTTCTGCTCCCTGGTCACCTTTGCTGGAAATGCTCTCATCGACAGCCGTAGTGTGGAAGGCCAGGCCAGCTGGCCCCTTCTGTGGCCGCAGTGCGTCTCCCCCAGCCTCTGGGCTCTCTGTCTGTTTGCAATGTGAGCAGGTGGCTTTCAGCTCTTCCCCTGCAGTCCCTCTGCTGCCTGCCCTAGTCCGATTGAATCACCCGCAATTCCCTGGTCGGCAGGGTCTGGTGGAAAGCAGAGAGCTTTTGTTCCGGGAAAGCCGTGAACCATGGGTGATCGATACACCTGGGCCCTTAAATCACCAGAGAGCACCCTGCAGACACTTGGAGGGTACCTTCACAGCCACTGCATGGTCATCAGAGTTGCTCACCATTTACCTGAGGGCCCCAGTGGCCTTGCATGCGGGACGCCAGCCAGGGTCGGTTGGCCGTTTCTCAGCAGTCGGGGGAGGGGGGCATGGCTCAGTAACGAGGCTCTTAGGCAGATGCGGGTCAGTAAGCCAGACAGCCTGACCAGCACAGAGCGCTCAGCCCGGTCCCATTTGCTTGCCTGGAGGCTCGTCAGCCCCGCCTGTCCTCTGTGCAAAGACAGACTCCGGCAGTGCAGAGCTCTCCCTGCCTGGGTTGGTCTCGGTTTCACTTCCTGGGTGTCTCTGGTCTGCAGCCAGCAGTCTCGTCTGTCACTGCTGGATGAGACAGGGCCAGGGTTCTACACTGTGCCAGGTGACTGAAAATGAACATCGTTTCCTATTTGAAAGAACAATATAGATGTCCCCTGGCCTTAAGGATGGCTCGGTGTATGATTTTTCAGCTTTACAGCAGTGCAAAACAGCGGTGCGTACTCAGCAGGCGCTGTACTTGGAATTATGAATTCTGGTCTCTGCCCAGGCAGGGTGGTTCATGTTTAGATGCCCCCAACCCCGGTCACTCCGCAGTCGTGCTGAGCACAGATGATGCTCTGTGGCCTCTTGTATTGCTTGGCCCTGATGCTCCATAGCTCGGAGGTAGTAGAGGGACTTTTGACTGAGGGCATTTTTTCACTTCATGGTGGATTTATCAGGGTAACCCTATTATATGTACAGAAAAGAGCATCTACTAATTTTGGAAAATACAAAAAATACCTATCAAGATAAAATCAGTCATACCTCTACGCACTGATTAAGACGCTTCAGCATTTTGGTAAGTCAGTTTCCAAATGCTTCCAAGACAAAAAAAAATTGAATCCTATCGAGATTCTCTTAAGCATATGGTTTTTCTCCTGCACTTAAAAGATTGTCATTTCGTGACATATTTTTCATGTCCTTAAAAGTTTTTATAATTGTAATTCTTGCTACTATGCGTTATTATGTCGACTGTTCTCAGTGACTAGAAGCTTAGGTGCCTGACATTTTCTTTCCCTTGCTTCACTATGAAGGTTTTTCAAACCTGAATTTTAAACCCTTCAGGGAACACCCATGCAGTGTTAGCGTTTTTCTGTATTTTATTTTCACCTACGTATTTATCCGTCTAACTATGTAAATGAAAATAAATTCAAGTCATTCACTTTCCCCTAAGTAATTGCATATTTTATTACTGAGAATTCAGGCTTTTTTGCATTCCTTTAGTTAACTTATAAATGCTGAAATGTACAGAGCTGAAGTTTACATTCACTGAGTTTTGACAAATGTGCACATAGAGTTTTGTAGTCATGATTGTCTGTTCAACCATTTAAAACAATACCCAGAGTCAAATTAGCACATCCTAGGGTGTGGCTGTAGGTTTTTATAAAATGCTATCAGAGGGAATGCAGAAATTTTTCATACACAACTTTATTTTTGAAGGTTAGAACAAATATTTTTACATTACATGGGTCTTGAAAATGAGTGATATTTCTCTGAAAAGGGGACATTTTAATATATTTGTATGATTGTTAGCTATTTTGTTTTTAAGAGATCCTTTCTTACCTTTTCACTAGCTGCACCAGCATTTTCAAGATCTGAAACTCTGTCTTCACTTTTATTTAAACGGTTTTGCAAGCTTGTGATTGAGATTTTAATTTCCTCTATATCTCTTTGACTCTGCTTCATGCGATCTATTTCTTTCCTGTATTGTTCATTCAGGGAATCCATCATTTTTCTAATCTCCTGTATTTTTTAATCAATGTCTTTATTAGAAGCAGTTATAAATTCTTTTACTGCAGTGTTTTTTTCAGCTTGGGTTTCCTCTGTATGTTTCTGTAGTTGCTTCTTTACTTCAGATGCTATGAGTTCAGAGAATTCTTTTTTTATTTCAGAAAAGAATTGCGCTCTGAGTTCCTCTATATCTTTCTGCTGTTTCTTATTTACTATCGACGCTATTAATTCATGCATTTGAGCTGAGCTAGTGTCCTCTGCACTTGTTCTAGGTGGGCATTGGGTTTCTTCCATATGTTTCTGCATTTGATTCTTTACTGCAGATGCTATTAATTCAGGGATTTCTTTTTTTTTTATTTTCAATCTGAGTTCCTCTATACCTATCTGCAGCTGTTTCTTTTGTTTTTATTTCAGAAGCTGTTGATTCATTGCTTTCGGCTGTATGATTCCCAATTTGTTCTGTGTTAGTGTCCTCTGCACTTGTTATGGGTGGGCTTGGGTTCTGAGATTGCATCTTGTTCCTTCTCGTCATTTTGTGTAGCACTGTCTTCTGACCTTTGTTGTAGATCTTTGTTGCAGTTATAACGTTTGCACATACTGAAGTTCAGGTTCAGATCTACAAAGGTTAGATTTATCCAGCTGTGTCTGGCTTGGGTCTGGCTGCTGTGCTCGGCTCCTTCCTGCTACTGCCCTTGGGGGTGAACCTGTTGTGCCCCTCTGGCAAGACTTTCTGCTCCTGGACTAGCTGGGCAGTTATATCCTCTACGCTTTCTGCAGGGATTGCAGCTGCAGGGTTACACTCCAGGCCTGTATGCCAGGCCTGAGCTGACCCTGGAGGGGACAAGGTGTAGTAGGGGGGAGAGGCAGCTCTCCCACACCCTCACTGGGCCTGGGCTAGGACTGGATCTGGGGGTTCCCGGAACGCGGCAGCAATTCCTACTCGGTGGACGGGGTGGGAGAGGTGCTGCGGAGTGGTGGGGGGCGTCCCAAGGGTGTGGGAGAGGGTCTCACCCACGCTGTGCCTGGGCTGGGACCAGTAGTAGGTCCCGCTGGCGCAGGGTTACGGGAAGCTCTCCCACTCACTCACCGGGCCTGGGCTAGGACTGGGTCTGGGGGTTCCCGGACGCGGCAGCAATTCGGTTATTTTGTTTCCAAAGCACTTCACTTTCATGGTATTGCACTAAGAAGGAAATAATTTGCCTCTCTTGGTGGTTGTATTTCCTTCCAGTAGACCACACAGATTATTTTTTAAGACACAGCCTGGTCTTCCGCTCTGACGGGCAGTTGATAGGCATTACTAGAGTTTTTCAAATTTTATTGCTGTGCAGGGACCACTTACCGGTCCCCTGCTAGGGGCTTCTGACCTGGACTGTCATCTGATGTCATTCTTGGAAGAGGTGTTGAGTGCCCGCACATCTGTACTGCAGCAGAGTCAGGATGCGGGCCGTTTAGGGAGAGACACTTGGCTTTCGCCAGTCGTTGCCATGTTCTGTAGCGGCCTTACCTGCTAATATTTATCTTTGCTTATTAGTCATCACTTACAGTTTTACTCTCCACCTTTAGCCGAGTTTGTGTGATGTAGGCCAGACACTGGTAGGGTAGGTAGGGGTTGTTTGGCTTGGAGACACCCGTGCTTAGGGCTAAAGGAATCCTCCAGCCTGGTGTACAGAGCAGGCATGTGCCGTTCTCTGGTTGGGATTGTGCTGTGACCTGTTGTCTTCACCAGGTCACTCTTTGCCCGGGAGGAAATGGTGTAAGGGCACAGTGGGCTGGTCTGTCCTTCCCATGGGCTTGTGGCCCCAGGCCGTGTGGCTGGCCACCAGGTCATCACCCCAAGGGCTTTGCCTCCTCTTTCATCCCCTGATGCCTGCAGCCACTTGCTGTCTTTTGCTGTTCTTTCCCCCAGCCAAAGCTTCTCAGTATAATTTTCCACATTGACTTTGTGGTATTTTGCCCACTGGTGATGGTTTTCTGTCTTTTCCAAATAAGGACTTCGCTGTCTGCAGCCACAGAGCTCTCAGAAATCTGCAGGGTGCCAGCAAATCCACTTAGCAGCCATGCCCGAGGAACCTGGGAAGGCAGCACTTCTCAGCGGCCTTAGAATAGCTCTGTGGGCTCCACTAACGAGAGGCAGGCGGCTTTGCTTTTTTTTTTTTTTTTAATAGAAAAATCAGGAACTAGAGACCAAGAGACCTGAAGAAAACAGCCAGAGTTCAGGAGGTTGGGTGGTATAAGGCCTAGACAGTTGTAGTTCTGTCCAAAGAACACAGCCTGGCGGTGGCTCCAGCTCACCATCCCATCTCCAGGTTTTGGGGAGCTTGAACCCCCCTGCCTGCTGACTTTCAGACCTTGCCACCTCGGGGATGACAGCTTCTCAGAAGACCTAGGTCGGAGCTGCGTAGTTCTGCTGCTGTGAGAAGCACCACAGCTGGGCTGGACGGCAGGCCTCGCCTCCTGGGCCTCACCTCCTGGGCCAGCATGGCTGGGTTCTCAGCGTCTCTGGGGACTCAGCTGTCCTCCTGCTGCATGCCCCCCCCCCCCCGCCCAGCGCAGAGGGGAAGCTGTGCTTTTTCTTTGCTGTGGCGCGACTCAGCACATCTCCCAGAGGCCTCCCCTTCTAAATGCTCGGCCTTGGGCACCAGCCCGCATCGTGTGCAGTATGAGTCCAGATCCAGAGAGCCTCTGACAGACGTGTACAGAAAGAGCTCCGCAAGTGCCCGGCACGTGGTGGCTGTTGCTGAGAACCTTGTCCCCTAAGGAGAACCTGGGAAGGGGTTTCTTTGCACGTGGCCAAGTGGGGTTGCCACCGTGTCTGAGGGGGGTTTCTGTGTGTTACCCCTTCAGTTAACTGGGTCAACCTGCAGTGAGCCGTGGTGGGAAGGGAGGCTGTTCTCTTCCCTGGAGCCACTAAAGGAATGAGAAGGAGGAGGGCAGAGGAGGCAGAGGCCAGGCATCCTCGGCCTGGGAGCCTTGTGCAGTTGCAACGGGAATTTTAATACAGGTGATGAAGTCTGAATGCCAGATGGAACAGAAGACCTGTGACCATAAGAATCCTGCGAATCGGCCTACGTCGGCAGCCGCTTTCGTACACTGACTCATACTTTACAGTGTCCTGATTTTTATTAGCCTCTTCTTATTTCTAGTCTAAGTTTTAAGCCCAGAATCTGTCTCTGGGCACTTTAGCAATGCTGAGCTTGTCAGTTTTCCTGAAATTACTTGGAAGAAGTGAACCTAAAATAGGAAGCCTTAAGAATTAACGTGAAAGTCCAAATCACTGCCTAACTGTGTATTTTATTTAGTCGTACTCAGGACCCTGCAAATACATCGGCCTTAAATGGATTCATTTTAGAGTCACAAACTTAATTTTTTTTCCCCCTTCTAGTGGGAATATAGAATTGATTTGCTGCAGTTTGGCCAGACTGAGAAGATAGCATAGAAGTCATCAGCGGGCCAGGCGCCCGCTCCGGGACTGTGCACCAGATCGTCGGCCTTCCTCCTCTGCTTTCATTGCTCCTTGGAAGGGCTGCTCCCGGGATGTGGGGTTCTATGGCAGGTCCACACCCCTCCCCCAGGCCCATGACCCCACGGGATGTGGGGTCCCGTGGCAGGCCTGCACCCCTCCCCCTGGCCCATGGCCCCATGGGATGTGGGTTCCCGTGGCAGGTCCGTGCCCCTCCCATAGGCCCATGGCCCCACGGGTTGTGGGGTCCCGTGGCAGATCTGTGCCCCTTCTCCAGGCCCATGGCCCTGTGGGATGTGGGGTCCCGTGGCAGGTCCACGCCCCTCCCCCAGGCCCATGGCCCCGTGGCTGTGAGCTCTCCGCTGGACCAGACACTGGGCATGGCGATGGTCAGTTGCCCCTGCCAGGCCACAGGCAGAGCTCAGTGTGGTGCCCCACCAGTTTCCCCAGTCCTCGGGGCTTCCTGGCTTCCTGAGCCAACTGTCTGTATCTAGTTGTACCCACAGGACCAGGTTAGTAACAACAGGACCAACGCAAGGGAAGAGGCTCAAGAAGTGCACAAGCGAGACACCACTGCAGTCCTGCACAGCAGACCTGCGAGGGGCTCTTTTCCTCTGACATCTTGAAGGCATCAGTTTTAACTTCCTGGCCTTTTCACCCTATCTCCTTACTTATTTAGGCGCCGTGGACCTTGCACGCGCAGAACACGCACTGTGCTGCCTCACTGTGCCTGCTGACCATGCTTTATTTTTTTCTCTTCTTAAAGGAGGTAGTGCATGCTAAAGATACTTGGGGGACTATGAAAAGCCACCAACAGGAAAAGTAAAGCCTCCCATCATTCTGTCCCCTCCAGATGGCCACTCCTGAACACGTACATGTGCATTCCTCCGCCCAGGTCCGCAAGAGCACCGCGATACATAGTCCTATTGAGATCACCAAACACAAGGCGCTTTTCACTTGCACTTTCCTTTGAGTGTATGTGAGCTCTTCCTGTATTGTTCATCACTCAAACACTCTATTTTATTTTGAGACCAAATGTGTACTATGAGGGTTATTGGTCTTGGTAATTTACCAAGAAAAGACTAAAGTTAACTGAGATTAAAAGAATCTCCTGGGTCCCTAAATGTACAGAATGAGATAAGGCTGAAGGGACTCATGGTACTCGCTGAGGGTTGCAAGAAGTGCAGTGGCAGCGCGTTGAGCTGTGACCCTGGCCATGTCTTTGCACCTGTCCCCAGCTGCGTGCCCGAGGTGAGGTGGCGCTGTCACTCAGAACGCCGCCCCCACTGCTAGGCACCCACATGGGCGTGCTCGGCCCCGTGCATGCCGGTCTGTCAACCTTTTAAGTGGGAGAGCAAGATGTCTCGTTCTACTTGCTGGTGGTGACGTTTATCGGCCAGGTGTTTGTTTTCTTGTTGAGATGATTGTCCTGCTGCTTGCACAGTATCCTGCTAGCACGACTCAGATTCCTTTCCGGGTTTATCCTTTGCCTTTTGAGGCAGTTAAGTGGTTTCTTTGCATACAGATAAAATGATAAAAATTCTAGTCAACCTGTAGTCCTTCCCTGAGAATTCTTTTGCTTTTATTTCTGTGTTTAGAAAGAGCATGTTCCAAGAATAAGAAGAAATTCATTGTTATTCTTAATTCCTTCATGAATTTTTGCATCTAAAATTTTAATTCCCTATAAAATTAAAATTGTAATTCACTGGTCCTGGGGAATGTTTGGATGTGTAATGCAAGTCTCACGTTGTTTTAAATCTCAGAATTCTTACATAGTTACTTCAAGGACATCCACCAGATAGCTTGTCTTCTCCTCACTGGCTTCCGGTCTGGACTCTAGCATTCTCATCAGCTCCCCGAGCTGCTTCTGGGCTTCCGTCCTGTCCCGTTACCGTGTGTCCGGGCTCTGGCACTGTATGCCTGGGCCTGGCAGCGCACGCCTGCAGTTGCTGTCCTCGCACGGCGCGGCGCTCTTGGCTCTGTACCAGTTCATTTTTCTCCATCATGGCGGCATACTCTGTCCTCCACCAAGGGCCCGGGAGTGAGCGTTTTGGCCTTGGCACCCCTGGGGCTCAGCGTGGCCCTTGTTGCACAGGGCAGCCATAGAAGAGTGCTCAGAGAGGATGCTGACTGCTAACAACATGCTGCTCATAAGACAGCCTGCAGCTTGATTCATCCTGAGACCATAATTTGCCAACTTCTAATTAATCTGGGTACAGTTTCCAGTCATTTTTTAAAATCATTCCAAACTCTCAACCACTATGAAACCCATTTAAACACATGTAACGTATTACATATAAAATCATATACAATACCAACTATGACTATGTGACCACCTACAGAAACAAAAGCTATCATTGCCATGAATATCTTTTCTATTTCGTTAGGAGATACATTTGTGTGTTTATATATAGTACATATGTGAGTCAAATATGTTTTTCTCATTCTTTTACCATGTAACACAAGATATATTACCTTAGTATTGAAGTGTTCAATTTACATCATTTTATGTTATGGAATATCAGGAAAAGAGAAACATCACCCAAAGGCTTTGCCTCTTCCTCTGAGAAAGGAATTCATCCATTTTCACTTGTATGTAGGATAGCTGTATCTTGTTAGGTGGAACTGTTAACTTTGTTATCGTCTTCATTTGGAGAACATGTATGGTTTAAAGAGATGTGTACAGGTACCAAGGTAACAAAGGATACAATTTTGATGGGTAAAAAAAAAAAAAAAAATCATATACAAATATATGTGTAATATATTGTGTACAGATTTGGTATCTATATATGACATCTGTCAGTATGTCCATAATATCTTACAAATGGCATATTACCTATAACTGCATGCATAGCGTATCACATGTGAATATGTATCGAATAGAGAGTTGTGTGTTATATACATAGAGGGTACTTCAAATGACATCATACTTTCAAAATCATTTGAGAAAACCACAACCTCTGTCTCACAGTGCCTTCCTGTTGCTAGCACCCAGCACCGACATCAGTGTCTCGGTTCCCTCTAGGCAGGTCCTGTGGGTTTCTGGTAAGCTTTAACCCTTGCTGTGGCGAGGGGCTCCATGCCTGCCTGCCTATCCTGTGGTTTCCTAGAAAGATCACAGGCCTGGGCCTGGAGATCACAGCCACCTGCAGGGACAAGGCTCCCTGGGAGGGATGGGAGGAAGGCTCCCTGGCCAGGGAGCCAGCAGGGCTGTCCCCCAGGACCTCCTGTCCCCCAGGAGCCTCCCTCAGAATGCTCTGTTCTTTGTGTCTGGCCTTCCTTTCATGCCTGCATGTTTAGTTGCCCCGCTGTGTGTGTGGAGCCTGAGTCCTGCTCTCCAGATGACTGCAGTGGGTGCAGCGAGGGCCTGCACCGCTCTTGACCCTGGATTTGAACTGCTCATGCACCAGCCAAGCTTCCCCTTGGAAAGCTTCTCTGTGGCGCCCGTCAGGAGCACCCCTCTCTCATTCAGAGTAAAGCATCTCCTTCCTGTGGCGGGAAGGAGAAAGCTTGGACACCTCCTCACTGTGGGCAGAACCATGTAGAGTATTCTCAGACAGGCTGCAGCAGACTGGCTCTCAGTGTGGCTCAGCCAGAAAGGCAGCAGGAAGTGAAGCCAGCTCCGCCCCCAAGGTTTGGAGATGGTTCCGCTGCCCTTTTCCTGAGGGTGGACCTTGCTGCCCTGCTGGCTCCCTGGCCCTCTTCTCTTCCCTGGGACATCTCTCATTACCTGTTTTCTCCCTGGGGGCTCCAGCTGCCTACAGCTGAGGGGCAGCCAGAATTGTGATGGTTCCTTAGCTTCAGATCTTTTCAATAAATGCTGAGGCTCAGCATCCTAGAGCCAGACACTGAAAATATGAACAGCACCGACGTAAGCAACCTGCTTTTGTTTTCTTTTGAGACAGGGTCTCTCTGTGTATTCTGTGTTGCCCTTGAAATTAGTATGTAGCCGAGGTGACGCTCTTGCCTCAGCCTGCAGTGCTCAGACTGACAGAGGTGGGCCAGCTTGCCCAGCTTTCCTTGGGCGCTGGCTGCCTCTGGTGACGCGGGTAACCCACGCCAGGCCGCATCTCTGGCCAGTCTCCCAGCGCACTTCCAGGTCAGAACCTGGCTGCTGAGGGAGGAGTCCTGTTGGGAGAACCTGGGTGGCCACTAGGTCCAGTGCTGGCTTCCGCTTCCGCTTCCCCGGGACTTGCGTGACTTGCGCATTCTCCTCCAGCTGAGGCTGCAAGCCCCAGGTGCACCCTGGGGCTGCTCTTAAGGCCTCCTGTCTGCAGGCCTCTTCGGCGGCGCCAGCTCCTGAACCCTGTGCTGGGCCTCCTTCAGTCATCTGTTCCGAGTCAGACCTGTGTTTCACACACCCGCAGTATTTAAATGGCAATGGAATGCCCTTCTCTGACAAAACTAAACAAAAAAAGGGGATACAAATGAAGGACCATTTTTTATCTGTATATACAAAATAGTTAGGATAGACATACAGCTACTTTCTCTTAATTCAATGAGAAGAAAGATTTGTACCAATATTGTTTGGACAGGATATCATGCCTGCATCTTGTACTATGAATAACCACTACAAAGACAACAATATGCAATGTATTAATTATTGAAAGTGTCCTACTAATCAGTTTTGAAAAACTGTCTCATTGCTGTTTGTTTCTCAGTAAAATTAATTTTTAAAAAAACCAGACAGGTTGGCCATTTGGGGCACAGGTGCGCCTCTGAGGGCCCCAGGTGGCCTGGCCTCGGCCCTCTTCCGAGACAGCCAGCCCTCCATGCACAAGGTTTGTGTGTCTGTGGGTCTGGCAAGTGTGACATTCGGGAGGAAAGCTGCCTTCACCCCACATACCGGACATGGTGTCAGAAGCCCCCAGAGAATACATGTGGGGTCTGCACAGTTGCAGCATTGCCTACAAGGGACGTGGGCAGCGAGGGCTTGGGGAGCCTCAGGCGGAGGTCCTGCAGCCCTTCGCCCAGGACTCCTGTCCTTAGAGGTGATTCTGTGGACGCCAGCAGGGACCCAGCCCACTGGGGACATGGCCAAGGTCACTTCACACGGGAATAAACAGCTTTAATTGTCCCCATGGGCCTCTAAGATGGTGGTTAGTTCATGAATTGGAGTGGGTTGCTCAAGAGTTTTACAACAGGGTTTTGTGGGCCTTTTTTCCCCTACAAACAAGAGCCACTTTCCCCCTGCCAACCACTTTTTATCTTGCCACCCAGACATACCCATTCATTTTGATAGTAGTCCAAACAAAACATAACTAAGAAAAAAATGGGCTCCAGCAGTGCCACATGTGTGTCCAGAAGCCGCTGGCCGTGTCCTCTCCATGCCTTCGTCCATGGTTTGCACTGTTCAGGCCAACCACTTTTTCATTAAACTGGACAATTGAGGACTCTGTGCCCAAGTCCAAGACAGGGTGGGAAAGTGTCTCAGTGCTTGAGGTCCTCACCAACAGGGTCCCCACCAAGGCGGGCCTGGGAACTAAGTTGTTTCCTGACTCTAGAGGAAAGCAGTCTCTTGTCTGTGTGTCCCCACCGGCAAGGGCGGAGCCTGCTGTCCCGGGATCCCAGTAACAGTGTGTCGTTTGGATCTGTTCCAGAGTTCCCTGAAGAGAAGAGGCAGCCGGGATACGTACAAAGAGAAGAAGGCCTCCAGCCAGGTAAGCACGCTGTCCGGCTAGGGCGCCACTCCTGAGCAGGAAGCAGGGAAGCAGCCAATTGGGAATTTTGGCAAACAAGGGCTAGCTTTGCCTTCAAAGCACTCAGAACCACCTGCCAGACACTGACTGGCTCACGGCTCCTCGGGCCGCCTTTCTGCCCGAGCCACAGCCTCTCCCCGTGTCTCTCTCTGCGAAAAGGGCTGGAGGTTTCTCGAGGAAGAGCAGATGGACTCTGTGAAGCCCAGGGAGGCGCAGGCCATGACCATGCAGTACCCCTCACCCATCTGACAGTGCTGCGTCACAGCAAAAGACGCAGCTGTGGGAGCCTGTGTCCTTTGCAAGCTGTTGGGGTGTTTTGTTTTGGATTCGGGGGTTTTGAGTGTATGTGTACATATGTTTGTTGTGCACTACCTTAAATTGTTCTGATGGAACGTAAACCATTCTAGCTGGGAAAAAGTCAGGAAAAGCTCAGCCTTTTTCACACGCACAGTGTGTGTTCTTCAGAGCTATTTTGACTTTTCTAACAAGTTCTGTAGGATTCCTTTCTCCCTTTTTAAAAAATTGCTGCTAGTTTCAGGTATTAGGGGACAGAGGTGTTATTTTCAGTTCCCCATACTCTAAGCACCCACATAGCAATGAGAGATGCCTGAGGCGGGTGCCCGAGACGCTGTGGGGTGGCCCTGTCTCTGGGCCCCAACCCCCATGGCTCCTGTGGTTCCCTCCAGTTTCTGTGTCCTCAAGCTCTCAGTCCCCAGGCAGTGCGAGCAGCGGGAGTGCCACAGTGACCATCTCACCCCCCTCTGCTCCCCCGAACCTCACCTGGGATGCCCGTGCCTGGCTCTTTCATCTTCCCAGGACTGGGGCAGGCTTCTACTTTCCTGGCTCTTGAGCAGCAGAGAGCTTTTCCTGCACGGGCAACTGTGGCCAAGTACACTAGGGGGAGTGGTGTTTGCCTGGGGGTGAGAGCTGCAACCCTGGAGCTGCCGTTCTGCTGTCTGGTTGTGCGTGTGGAGCCCTCTGCCTGCCTGCAGGGCCATTGAGAAAGGAGTTTTTGTTTAGCAGCAAGCTGGAGCTGAGTGCCATGGGAACTGCAGGCTGCCCACCAAAACCCAAAGGAAGCTGGCGCCCTGGCGTAAGGTAGGCATGTGGCCGTCAGCACTGCGGTGCTGGCGACATGGCAGCCTTGCAAGCCAAAGAATATATAGTGATGGCAATATATTTCTGTCACTTGACAAGGCCCTTCTAGCTGGAGGTGACGGTGCTGGCCCTGCGTGTGCCCCTTGCCATGCTTGCCTCTCTGCGCAGCAGGAATCGGTTCCTCTGGAGAGTTGCCGCACAGCCCTCCTGGAGCTGTCTGGGGACTCTGGTACCCTACCCTTAGGCCACCGCCTAAGGAGTCTAGGCAGGTCCTAAGTCTTCATTTCTTTATTTTTGAGACAGTGTCTCACCACATAGCTCAGGCTAACCTTGAACTCTCTGTGTCACCCAGGCTGGCCTCAGGCTCGCTGCCACCCCCTGCCTTAGCCTTGAAAGTGCTGAGATAACCAGCACACCATGGCTGGCTAGATTCCAGTCTTTGGTTACGTGATAAGACAGGGGTCCTGCCTCCTGCCAGCTGAGCCCTGGCTGTGATTACCCCTTTTTCTCAGGAGTGGACAGCTTAGGCCCAGCTCCTCCAGCACCCAGGTGCAGTGGCCCTTGAGGAGGAGTCTGCCCATTCCCACACGTGCTCCCTGGTCCCCAGCTCTGCTTCAGTCCTGGTGGTGGCTGCACTGTGCATGCGCGAGTGTGAGCAGCAGGGACAGTGCGCTCAGCCATCCCGTGGTGTTCCTGCTGCCCACATAGCTTCTTTCTTTAGGGAACCAGAAGACTGAACATCTTGTCATTTTCAGGTAACCTGTGACCCTGTCACTTCCCCTGTACAAGTGGAGCTGTGTGCTTCCACCAGCCTCAGTCTGGGCTCCCAGAGATGGGAGCGGTCCTGGCATGCTCAGGCTTGTCGGGTGCGGGTACACGGAGCAGGTCCTATGCAAAGGAAGGGTGTATAGAGGGCCCCATGGGACTGCCCCATGCGTCGCATGCACAGCACACTCTGGAACCTGCAGTGTCCAGGTCTTCTCAGAGGCTCTCCTCCCTGGTTCTGCAGCCTGGGCTCCTGGGTTCAGGCAGGAACTCTGCCCTACCTCTACACTGTTCATGGTGGGGTCCCACAGCTGGACAGTCCTGTGGCCCAACTTCTCTGCCTTGGAGACAAGGGGTCCCACAGGTGATTTGGGCCGTGCACAAACACTGGCTGCAGGGACAGAGGGGCTGGGAGCCTCCCCGGCTTCCGGAGTGGTGTTCTACTCCCAGAAGAATTCATCTACACAGTCCTTGCCCTGTCTGTCTCTTCTGAGATGTGTATATTTTAGCTCCCTGCGAATTCTGTTCCTTCATGGGAACCACAGAGACCTATCAGTGTATTTGGATTCCTTGCACATCTTTGTTTTACAAGCAGTTGGAAAGTTGCTTTTGGATGTGCTACTCTCGAAAGTTCTAAGCAACAGTATGCCGGTCTCTGGCACACAGTGAACGTTTGCTGAGAGAACGGACGAGTGAACAAGCGAGTGTGCTTTCCTTCAGTGTTGGGGCAAATGACGTACGTCCTTTATAGTTCAGAGATCTCTGCTGGCCTTTACTTAGGTTTGCACCCAGCAGTGAGAAGCATTTTGCCCAATAGTTGAGGGCTGGCACGCTTCATCCCAGCTTGTCCCAGAAACCCTTTATGTTTGCCTAGCCAACCTGAATCAGATCCTTAACGTGATGAGTGACTTTCGTGGATTACACCTCCTATGCCAAGAAAAACAAAAGAGGCACTGGCTTTTTTCTCTAGTGTGAACTGCATTCGGCAAAGCAGCCTGAGCGGTGGCGGTGGTGCTGTGCGTGACCCCACGGACCTTCCCACTGACCTTGGGCTCAGGGAGGATCTTGATTTAGACACAATGACCGTGACCCCCGGTGGTGGGGAGCAGAGCTGAGGTGCTGGGCAGTGTGTCTGCCCCAAGCCCAGCCAATGGAGTTGTAGGCACATGGTCCACAATGCACCAGCTGCATGCTCAGTCGGGGCTTTCTCTGGAGTCTTCTGTGCTGTACCTTTCTCCTCTGACTTGTGCTGAGGGAGAGTAGCTGGGGGTCTCCTGGCAGGTGGTGGGTCCTCCTCCCCTGCAGGGTCAGCTTGCTCTAGAGTGCAGGAAAGCCCCCGCTGCTTGGGTGTTGCATCTCAGAGCCTCTGGGTTTCCCTCTGCACTGGAGACACTTCTGCTGACTTCTGCACCTCTCCCAGCAGCCTTTTGGAATTGTGATAGTCAGGAGTGACCTAAAGAGTGACCACTGTTCTGTCCCCATTCACTGTGGTCATACATTGCTTTCTAGAGCCACAATGAGTCCAGACTGTGTCGGGCATGAAGGCCACATTGGAGAGGCTATGCTGACCACCCCTCTTGGCCCAGAAAGCATCTTCTCTTCTCTACCAGGCAGCCCAGGCCACCAAGGACATGGCCTCCCTGGGTCCCTCCTGAGCCCTGGGGTGGCCCATGGGGTTGCTGACCAGGACTCCTCCTTTGCCCAGCACTCGGCTGCCCCTTGGGCCTTGAGCTTTCTTGCTGTGTGGCAGCCACTGGGGAGAGGATAGCGTCAGAGGCTCTGATGGGCCGTCGAAGGCGAGGCTGGAGTGACCGCGCAGCCAGCCTTGTGGTCTGCCACGCTCAGGACTGCCCTGACACTAGGTTTCCAAAGCCCCCTCCCATCCATCGCCTCATCGTGTTGTCCCCGTGCTATCCTTGTGATACCATCTCAGGGACCTCCGCTGATGCTCAATGGCTGGGCGCAGCTGGCTGGGAGTTACTGGGCGTTTGGTCCCTGTCCCCCTGGTTTTCATGGTAGTGCCCTGGAGGTGTGGCCACTGCCTGCTGGCTGTACAACTTGGCCAGGGGGCTTGGTATCTCTAGTGGGTGCTGGTGACAACCAGTACGGCTCCACACAGTCACCCAGGGCCACCACGATGCCTATGGGCATTGGGTTCCATTTCATGGTCTCCTCCAAACATAGCCTGTGAGATACTTTCATGAGTATGCTTTATCCAAAACTGATCCTTTGGTTTTTTATGGGGCCTGCCCATTAGCTCAGTTGTTTAAGTGCCTGCTTAAGCAAAGGCAGTCAGGCTTCGGATGCTGTGGTCGATCCTCAGATCCTCAAGCCAAACTAGACCTGCCTGAAGGCATCCTGAGGCCGCAAAAAAAAAATCCTTTTGGTTTCTTGTATTTCCATGATGAAGCACCAAGCGGCAGGCCCTTTCCAGGCCCCTTCCACAGAGCCCTTTTTTGTGGCTGCTCTCCTGGGCTGCTGTCCCTGTATAACTGTGCACCAGTGCCCACGAGAAGATTGCTGTTTGTTTGTGTGTGCTGGGGCAAGGTGCCAAGGGAACACCAGAAACAAGCATTTGGTATTTTCAAGTAACGTGTCTCCTGGGCTCTTCTCTCCTGACAGGATGACAGTGCCGACCTGAGGTGCCAACTTCAGTTTGCCAAAGAGGAGGCCTCTCTGATGTGCAAGAAGATGGCCAAGCTGGACAGGGAGAAAGACGAGCTGGAGCGGGAGTTGCAGAAGTACAAGGCACTCTATGGGGATGTGGACAGTCCCCTGCCCGTGGGGGAGGCTGGCGGGCCCCCCAGCACACGGGAGGCCGAGCTAAAGCTGCGGCTCAAGCTGGTGGAGGAGGAAGCCAACATCCTGGGCCGCAAGATTGTGGAGCTAGAAGTGGAGAACCGAGGCCTCAAGGCGGAGATGGAGGACATGCGGGTGCAGCTCGAGCAGGAGGTTGCTGGCCGGGAGCGTGTGCCCAGTGTCCCAACTTCGCCCTTCGGGGACTCCCGGGAATCCTGTGCCGAGCTGCGCCGGCACCTGCAGTTCATGGAAGAGGAGGCCACGCTGCTGCGGAGGTCCATCACTGAGATCGAGGCCCACAACCAGCAGCTGACCCATGAGCTGAGCAAGTTCAAGTTTGAGCCTCGCCGGGAGCTGGGGAGGCTCAGGGAAGGCATGGGCAAGGGCACTGTGGGTCCCCTGCAGGAGGAGCTACGTTCCGCCAGGTTACAGATCAGCGAGCTGAGCGGGAAGGTGCTTGAACTACAGAGTGAGAACCTGGCGCTGCTCTCCGACGCCCACTTGGGACTGCAGGCCCCAAGCCCCCGAGACAGCGATGTGGAGAGTGACACAGGCCGGAAGGAGAGCGACGCAGAGGACAGCCGCCTGCCCCAGCCCAGGCGGGAGGGCCCTGTTGGTGGGGAGAGCGACTCAGAGGAGATGTTCGAGAAGACTTCAGGCTTTGGGAGTGGGAAGCCGTCAGAGGCCAGTGAGCCCTGCCTGGCAGAGCTGAGGGCGCCTGAGGAGGCTGAGCACCTGGTGGTCATGAAGCACGAGGCCCAGCAGCTGGAGCGCACAGTGGAGCACCTCGTCACTGACATGGACAGCTTCCTCCGGGACTCTGCTGGGCTTCGGGGTGAGGGCGAGAGGGGCCGGGATGAGCGCCCGCTGCTGGGGACCATCAATGGGCGGATGAAAGCCTTCCAGAAGGAGCTGCAGGCCTTCCTGGAGCAGGTGGCCCGTCTGGGGGATGGCGTGTCACCCCTGCCCCACCTCACAGAGTCATCCAGCTTCCTGTCCTCCGTGACCTCCGTGTCCCGGGACTCCCCTGTGGGGAACCTGGGAAAGGAGCTGGGCACGGACTTGCAGGTAAGGGGGCTCCCGGCCTCGCCTCCCCACCGCGCCCCGCTCTTCCTCCTCCTCGCTGGCCTGGCTGCTCTGGGGCTCTCACTACTCACGGCTGCCTGGCTCTGATCTCAGACCTGCATTGTACTAAAGCCTCCAGCACCAACCAAATCCTTGCTCTTGGTTGGGTTCCTGTTTTGCTTTTGAGTTCTCTTTTATTTCGCGTTTCTTCCTCCGTCCTCCTGTGTCGTTTCTAACCACGCTGCTGCTCGGTGGTTTGGCAGCCCCTCGAGACATAGAGCTCGCCTGTTTGGTCCCAGGGATCTGCATGGCCCGGCCTGGCCACAACCAGCTGCCCTGGTGAAGAAGCAATGAGGCATTTAAGACATGCTGCCAGCCCCTCACAGTCAGGATGGGCAGTGGACTCACTGCTGGGCACCGAGCCCCTCTGGTTTAGTGCCCAAGGGGCACATTGCGGCTTGGAACAGCCCTCGGGGGCATGGGCTGCCCGCTGCCACTGGAAATTAGGCAGAGTGGGAACAGGAGGCCCCCGAGAGAGAGAAGCCGGTTTTGCTGGAAAGTCGCTGCTGCCGCCACCCTGACTCCCAGGGCCGTGTCCTGGCCCAACCCAGGCATGTGGCCCACTGTGCCGGGAAGGGGCTTACGCTGCTCAACATACACGTAAGGAAGGAAGAGCCCTGTCCTGTGTCCTGTGTGGCTTTGTGCTTACAGGGAAGTTGTGACCTGCATCCCCTGTTGCATGTCCCCTGTCACCTCAGTCTGCACCCTTCTCTTTCTCCCTGCTTCCAGCTGTACCACACATCTGCATCTCTCTTCACTCTCATGCCGCTTTGTTTAAGCTAGTTTCGCTGTTCGTGCTTTTCTTGTTGGGTAGCATTTGTCCAGTCATCTATTTTGTCAGTTTTTGTCTTCTTAACCCCAACCCCTGGGCCTTTGTCCTTTGTTTTTTTTGTTTAAAATTAAAATTAAAAAAATAAAACAAATCCTCCCCTGCCTTCACAGTCCAGACTGAGAGACCAGTCAGAGTGGCAGCTGGGGCCAGACCGAGGGGATGAGCGCGACAGCCTGCACCTTCATGCTGCGAGGGAGCTACACCGCCGGGCGGATGGGGACACTGGGAGCCACCGGCCAGGAGGCCCGAGCTGCTCTAGTCCCGAGGTCAGTGCCCTGAGGCCTTGTGCTCCGGGGCAGCCCGTGGGACTTCCTGCCTGTGTCAGGGGCTTGGGGAATGGGCAGGAGGACACAAACCCAGGGCCTGCGCTGTGTGCCTGTGGGTGGCGCCCGTAGGTGCCTGGAGGTGTGCCTGAGCATGTGGGCAGATTTGGGAGCAAGCAGGGAGGAAAGCCAGGGGAGGTTTCTCCCCCCAAGTCTGGAAGAAATGCTTCTCCTTGGTTCTTCATCGCCTGTGTCTTGTGTGACCCACCCTGTCATCCCTAGGGACACTGCTCTGGTCTGGTGGCACAGTCAGCGACGTTCATGCCCACCGGTGACCTGAGCAGCTGCCTCCATTGCATGCAACCCTGTGTGCACAAAGCCGCAGCCACCTGTGTGGGCACCTGTGTTGTTCAGCAGTGGCCTGCTGTCCCACAAGGGGGGCTTCTAAGGCAGAAATAGTCCCACCCAGATCACAGAGATGTCACCAAGGAACGAATCCTGGCTGCCACCTGCTCATTCCTCGGGTCCTTGGCAGGGCCAGAGTGGCAAACTGTCTTGAGAAAGAGATGCAGCCCCAGCATTAGCACTTAGTGCCAAAGTGTGGGGTCAGGGACATGGGGACTGTCACAGCAGAGGAGATAGAAGCTCAAAAGCCAGGCAGATGAGTGAGGAAATGGAGCCCAGGCCCGCAGAGCAGGTGGGTAGGCGGTGTGGGGCCACCTCCTGCCAGGAGAGTCCAGGCAGCTCTAACCCAGGGCCGGCCCAGCCCTGGAGAGCAGGTCACTGTCTGCTTTTGTGGTTGTACTCCCATGAGAACATGGAATTCCCCACAGAAAGCTCCAGCACAGACACGTGCTCAGGAGCGTCCGTGGTTCGTGAGAGGCCAGGCCCTCCCAGCCAGGTAGCAGCTGAGTCCCTGCTCTGGAGGGAAGCACGCCTTCTTTCACGAATGCCGGGCCTGGCCATGCCAGCCCCAGCTCCCAGAGGGCAGGTGGAGCCCGTGGAGGGAACCACCGCGTCTGGGTGCCTGGCATCATGCTCTCTGGACACGGCGCTGGACAGTCATCACAGTGGGGCACCTCCAGCATGCTCGTGTTCCAGAACCACTTGTCAGATGGTCCCCGGCTTGATACCCAAAGCAAAAAGGAAGAGCAAAGGTCTCGTTCAGCGAGGGAGCGCCTTCTACGGAGGGGCCTTCACAGCAAGCGCTTGGCTCGCCCACTGCGCACCACCATCTCCTCTGCCGTGCAGGTGGTGGGCACACTGCAGACTCACAGTAGCAACAGTAATTTCCTGTGGCGCGTGTGACCCACATCCAGGACAGAGCCCTCAGGAAGACGCGTTTCCCAGCTGCAGCTGCTGCCGCACACTGAGCTCCAGGTGGCAGGCACAGCAGCATCCCAGGGCCACAGCTCCACTTCTCCTGGGGTCTCGGGCCATTCTCTCATCTGCTAAACAGAGTGAAAACAGCGCCCCGCTCTGATCTCACTGGATAGATATACACAGACAATTCTCAGGACCAAAGGGCTGTCAGTGAGGACTGAGCTCAGAAAGCACCAAGTGGGTGTAAAGTGGGTGGATGAGACAGCAGGCAGTGGACGCCGGACAGGCCAGCTGTGTGGGACCTGGCGTCGGCAGCATCCAGGAAGGGAAGGTTCTGAAGTTAAGCTGAAGAGAAGAACAGACTCTCAGGTTCCATTTGTGAATACCTTTCATGTTGCTGGCCTTGTCATTTTTTATTTTTTGTGACAGGAGAAAAAAGACAAATCATTTTGGAAGCTTGCTAGTGATGCCATGGCAGCAGCTATAGACACCACGATGGTCCACTCTCACACGTGGCCCAGTGTCACGGCTACACAGAGGCCGCCCTTCCAGGAAAGGGTACCCAGGCCAGCTTCCCAGAACAGCCAGGACCCGCTGGCACCTGCCACCCCTTCCCGCACCTGCGTGCAGACTCCTGGGGACAAGCGTGTACAAGGCCTGACACCCGCCACAGATGCCGGCACTATGCCCACACCAGGCCTAGGTCTGCCTTGCAGTCCCTTTGAAATCTGCCACGGACTCACATTTGTCTGACGCAGGCCGCAGCAGAGTATTTCACACGGGATGTGCATGTGCTTTAGAAGTTCCCAGTGAGAAGTGGCCCGGTGTGGACTCTGGTCAGATTTCACATAGATGAGAAGCCGCTCCAGAGTCCGGAAGATTGGGTTTCTGTGTCGGAAATCTCCGAACTCTCCTCCCTCGCGCCACCTCATCCCTCCACCATGGACGCGCACAAACATCTGCCGGGCCTTGTGCACCCGCTGTGAAATGCCAGCCACTGTAGAACTGCCTGGGGTTTATGCCACAGGTGTGACCCACCTGCGCCACTTCTGATAGAGGTTATGGTGGCCCTGGCCAGGACAAGGTGGGACTTAACAGAGACAGAGGCTTGGGGGAGCAGGAACTGTGGGTTCCTATAGAACACTGCTGGGTGTGACAGTGAGCACTTTGAGAAGCGCTGCTCTTCTCTCACTGAGGTGACATTCATTGTCTCCTTCGAGTGGACAGTCATGAGCTGTCTTCTCTGGAGGTGTGTAGGAAATGAGTAGTGTGGGCCACAGCTCAGGACTCGTAGCAGCGAGTTTCAGGTGTCAGACAGCGTCCCGACAGCCGGGAAGGGGAGGGGAGGTGTTTGTGTCAATAAATTGCCTTCACAGGAGGGCCTGGTGGGTGCGTGCGCGCGCTGTAAATTCAGCACTGAGTGTGTTGGACGGTGTTCCCAGGCTCGTCTTGGGGTTTGGTGATGAAGGAAGTACTTGCTTCGTGTGACAGCGCTCCCCGGCGTATATAGCTGTGGTGGCCGTGTTGACCAGAGTGCTCCAGCACCAGCTGGCCAGTGTGTGTCCGTGTTGCGTTCGCTCTAACACTGGAGTAACCCGGGCATCCCCGCACATGAGGAGTGCTTATCTCGGGGGTTTTCTAGTGCGTGAAAAACGTGGACCCCACAGGATAATGCAGTTCTGGGAAATGAGCAGGACTGGCTCTGGGGCTCCACAGGGAAGTGGGATCCCTGGCAGAACCACCTCACAGCACCCGCGGGTCTCTTCCTGGGCTCCTCCTCCGTGCAGTTCTCCCAGATCAAATGGTGCTACAATCTGATAAGAAAACTCAAATATTTATTAATATGAAAGCAGCTTAAATACCTCTAACTGAAAATGTGAAGTCCTTCAAAATCCTTAATACTTGACTCACCCCCAAAACTTTTTAAATGGAAAATTCAACACTGTGAAACTTGGTTTCATTCGCAAGATGATTAAAACATTGCAAAGTTACCTGTAGTCTGTGTGTATAAGGTGTATGCATAACATAAATGGGTTTTGTGTTCAGACTTGAGTCCCGTCTGCAGCCATCTCATTTGCATATGCAAATAGTCACAAACTCAAAACACTTCCAGTCCCAAGCGCTTTGGTTTAGGGATGTGCAGCCTGTACATAGCAACTAAATCAGCTGTTCTGTGCTTTTCTTAGCGAGCTTTATGAGAACATCAGTTTTGACATGTAGTGATAGAAAGCTTTGGCTGGTCCCTGTGCATGTGGAGCCTCTTTCTGCAGAGTAACAAGTGGCTAAAAAGCAGAGCTGAGGGGTCCTCAGAAGTGTGCAGTGGAAGGCCCCCAGCCTGCAGCTAGCAACCCCAGGCACTGCTGGGTAGTTGCGTTACTGTCCTCACCCCGGTGCCTGGACCATGCCTGGTTCCTGAACAGTGCTCGGCACAGTCAGTATCTGCTGAACAAAGTGCTGCATGAAGTACAGACATGCTCTCACCACAGGGCTCACCTCCGGAGATCTCCGAGGACTGGGTTATGCGGAATTGACGACCTCGGCCGTCCCTGGCTGTTGGGGTGCATTGGGGTGGTAGCTGCATTGACAACTTGAACTCTCAGGCTTTGGTGGCACCAAGGGACGGAGATAGGGACTTGGGCCCAGTACCGGTGCGGAAGGGGAGTGACAGGTAGAAGAGACGCTTGCCGCTGGCTGCCAGCTGGCAGGGCAGCACCAGGACCTCAGCCAGACGGTGTGGACCCCAGATTGGAGGAACGGAGCCACGGCAGTCCTCAGGGCCTGGGGCTTTGCGCCAGACACCAGGTGGGCTCCGACTCCCTGGGACAGGGCCTCATGGTCCACAGGGGCCTTCAAACCCAAGCCCAAAGCAGGGCGTGTTCTCAGCCCAGACATATCTGAGACCGTGGGTAACTGACTGCTTGCTGAAGGTGAGCTCAAAACACAGCCTCAGACCGCACTGCAAAGCAGCCACCAGCGGCTGGAGCCGGCAACGAGAAGACGCTTGCTCAGGCCTTCAGATAAGAGGATTACCGGGCAGCGCCTGTCCAGTGAGTGCACCGAGAGCCGTGGCCAGCAGGCGCACATGAGGGGGGAATGCGTTGCCGTCCTATCTGCGCATGCTGTTTCAGCTTTCGTTAGTGTGCGGCACGCCGCGGTCGTATTCCACATATGGAGCTGCTGAGTGCGCGTGTCTCAGTTACTCTTCTCTCCTTGGAGGACAAAATACCCAACACCCAAAATGAAGGAAGGAAAGGTTTATTTAGCTCAGTTACTGGAGGTTTCAGTCCATACTCAGCTGGCTCCAAGGCAGACTGGCACATGGCAGAGGGCAGCCTTTCATGGTGGCGGCAGAAAGCAGAGGGAGGAGTAGCAGCCGCAATGGCAACAGAGAGCAAGTCTGTCTCTCTGTCTCTCTCAAGTTACATCCGACTCCCCGCCCCAGGCTGGGTGTAGCACTCACACCCATAATCCCCGCAGTACTCAGACCCATAATCCCAGCCTTGGGTCATGAATTAATCACAAACTTTAGAACTGCCTCAGTGACTGCATGAGGCTTTGAGGGGACAAATACACACAAACCATGGCAGCACACGACGCCTAAGCGCTCCTCACGGCTCCTCACCCCTCCCTGCCCTCCATCTGTTGCCCCTCATTGGTGGATCTCTCCGTTTCCTGTCTTTCATTTTGCTCTTTTATTTATACTTAGGGTTCTCCTATAAGAGAAACCATGTAAAATGTAAGCTAGTATGTCTGATTTATTTCACTTCATATCATGTTCTCAGGGGAGTCTGCACATATTGAAGGCATAATCCAGTAGGCCTTTTGGAAATGACAGATTGGTCATTGGGGTGACTTCAACATGTAGACAAACACCTGTGTTCAGAGAGATTGCACATATGAAAGACTACAGTAATCTACCAACCAGTGAGTCAAAGAAGTGGGTAATGTTTCCAGATGCTCTTGAGTTTCTTAAAATAGGATGAGTTTAAATCTCTAGCTTTCAAAAGTTTTCCCCAGGGGTTCAATCCCCAGCGAGCCCTTGCCGGCCCCGCCCCCAGGGCATGCTGAGTCGGTGATTGAGACTGGATGTGGTGGTGGTGGCTGTAATCCCAGCACTTGCGAGGCTGAAAACAGGAGAAACATTACAGATCTGATCTGTGTAGTGAGACCCTGTAGATCTTGTACTACATACATTTTTTTTAAATGTTAAAAAAAGTTTTCCCCTAAATCGCTAAATTCCTGGTGAGTCTCAAGCTCTGGCTGTACTCTGCCTCCGTAGCTGGGAGGACGGGGTCTTTGCACTTGGCTGTCCTGCATTTCCTGTTACTGGGGTCTGATCCTTGCTTGCAGCAGCCTTGGTCCCATCAGGCCAGGGAGAGCCATGGCCTCCAGGAAAGGAGACGAATGTGTGAGGGGGCAGGAGGAGCCGGTGGAGTGGTGCATTTCTGTGGCAGCTGGCCTGGCTCCCACGTTTATGAATCACCTGTGTTCGCATCGCACAGCCTTGCAAGTAAAACGTCAGGTTAAATTTTAACTATGCTTGAAAATTTTAGTGTAACCGTGTTTCCACCTCTAAAATTCATATTATTTTAAAAGTAGCAGTTTTTGTGACCTCTGTCCTGCATCCATTTGGACATAAAAGATGGAGATCACTACAAAGAATAATAATACAGATTCCTTGACCTGTTTTCAACGTGGGTGTAACTTCTAGCCTCGGTGTGACCTTCTTATGTGATAAGTAGACCTCTGCTTAGATCCTCCTGGGCAGTGTTGCCTCTGTTGGGCTTGAGGACAGGTGTCAGCTCTGTCCCTGGAGCACTGGCTCTGGGACAAGGGTCTCTCCCCAGCAAGCATCTGAACCCATGGACTGTGCATATGGAAACTCCATGTGGCTTAAGGGGCAAATCTAAGAGCGGAGAGTCAGGCTCACCCAGGCGCCTTGCCAGGGTCCCCAGTCCCCGGGTGGCCACATGGTTATGCTGGTGGCAGACCTCAGGTGCTGGGTCCCCTCAGCCACCTTGCCTGCCAGGTGGGAGATGAAGGGAGAACGGCATCGACATTGCCAGGTCACACAGGTGGCCACAGGGCGCGGACTCCTGGGACGTCGCCACCGTCACTCCACTGCTGCATTCCATGCGTGTCACTCGTGTGTGTCTTCGTCTGTCCTGCGTTGTCACCTGGGGCAACATCCTCGTTTTCACTAAAGCCCTTCCTTTGCCCCACCACGAGCTCAGGGGCCCTCCCATTTTCCCTGAGCAGAGTGTATCGGTAGCAGAACTTCAGGGCCAGCTCGAGCAGGCGACCAGACTGCGGCAAGAGGAGACAGAGACATTGACAGACAAGATCCGGAAGGTAAATATGCACGCGGAGCCCAGCTCTGCCCTTCTTGGGCCACAGAGCTCCTGTCTGCACTGGGCACAAGGGCACATGCCAGTGAGCAAGGCTGAGGAAGGAAGAACCCGAGTTCCAGCCCAGCCTGCACAACTTGGTGACTTAGTGAAACCCTGTCTCAAAATACAAAAAAATAGGATGTAGATATAGCTCAGTGAAGGCCCTGGGGTCAGTCCCCAGGCCCAGGGCAAACCAGAAAGCTGTCACATCAGGCACAGATCAGCAGGCACATGGGATGACGCAGTCCCACTCAGATGTGTCCCCTTCTCTGGGGGACGAGCCACAGACCCCCGAAGCCGCACAGTGCCCAGCCCTGCACCCGCTGTGCTTTTCCCTCCACTGTACTCATGAGAAGCTGGACTTGGGATGCAGATGTGGAACAGCTGGGCAGTGAGGAAGCAGGGCCTCCACAGCAAGAGGCCATGCGCAGAGCTGCAAGTAGGCTCTTCTGGCGCTTCTGCTCTGGTATGTGGGGCCAGGCGTGACCTTGGGTAGCTGAAGCCACAGAAGTGGACCCATGGGGACAGGGAAACTGCAAATTGCGATCCTGTGGTGGGGCCAGCGGCAGCTCACGGAGCAGGGCCCTGCAGTCCGGCCGGCTGGGCAGCGCAACTGTTGTGTCGGTGGTCACACCAGGCGAATTCTCTGACGGAAACACCAACGCACCTTAAACTGCTGTCTTCAAAGCACTGCCACCACTTGGACAGGGGCAGGAGCTTCTCCCTGCTCCAGAACAACCTGCTGCTGCGGCTGAGTGTCCTTCACCTGCTGGGCCTCTTCCTGGAGGTCCAGGATGAGAGGTTTACAGGTGCAGGTGGCCGGCGATTTAAGTTGTCAGTGATCTCCTGGCTCACCCTTGCTGGGGCTCCTCTTCCTCCCTTTGTTCCTGAAAGATGGCTGTGTGCTGAAAACAAAACAAAGCAGCCGCCTTATTATAAAATGTGCCAGGGCTTGCGCGTGGGGCGTGTGCAGTGCGCTTGTGCCCCGCGCAGCCAAGGCCACGAGGGTCTAAGTGGGTCACAGCCTGCTTAGGGATCCTCCGTGCCCCGCTCAGTTACGGAACAGCAACCAGTGTGCTTGCCTGCCTCTCTTGGGGCCACGCAGCCCTTCCAGACGTGCCCTTGGAGGTCAGGAATGTCATTAGCAGAGGGAAGTAACTGCCTGTTACACAGAAGACAAATTCCTAACTAATTAAAAAATGTTTGGGCCTCGCACCACACGTGGTCGAGTGGTGAGGTTAGTGCTAGAGAGGCCGCCCCACAGCGGGGGGTCCCCGGAGTGCCTCGAGCTCGGTGTCACGAGGAAGGTGTATGGAAGAGACAACGCCAGCCCCACAGGCAGCTCAGAGCAGAAGGGATGGTGACCGCTGATGTCCCGGGGCAGCCCCAAGGCTGGGTCACACCTGAGGCCAGCACCTGAAGAAGCAGAGAGGGCAGAGAGGTGCTGGGTGCTGCAGATGCCGGGCCCCACTCCCCACACCCACCGCAGCATATGGGGAAGAGCCATGTTGTCGCTGAGGAAGCCGAGGCTTTCTGATGCCGTCGAAATGGACACAACAACCAGCAAGGTGTGGCAGACACCGGGTTCCAGACATTCCCCGCCCACAACTGCGCAGCACCCTGCGCCTGTGCGGAGCCCCTGCTTGGCCTCCCCGGCCTTCATTGTCACTGCTACTGGCCTCACCCAGGCAGCCAGCGTCCTCAGCCCACATGCCTGCACATTAGTCCAGTTCTCGAGGGGGAGGATCGCTGCCTTAGTAGGCATGTGACATCAGGAGAGTCCTGATGAGGTACCTGCTGCTCCAGCCCCTTTGTGGAGCCTTCGCTCTGTGTGCCCCCTTAACTTCTACAGATTTTTATCCCTGTACCTTATCTGAAAAATAAGATTTAATTTGCACCCTTTTGCTTAATCAGCACTGAGGCAAACTAATTCTTGCATGAAAGACGGCTACTGAAATATTTTAACAACAGTAACTTAGCCAGACATGGTGGTACACACCTCTAGTCCCAGCTACTTGGGAGGCTGAGGCAGGAGGATCCTTTGGGTCTAGGAGTTCATGTCCAGCTTGAATGATATAACTAGGCCTCTATTTCAAAGAAAAGCAAAAAGCACGAACTTGACACTGAGGTGGGACATACTTCTTTATCAGCGGTGCTATTACCTGCCTAGGAGAGATGCAGATCTGATCTGTTATGTCTGCAGTGTAGAGATGGGTCGGCCCACACTGGGATGCACTCTCCACTGCCAGGCCAATCTCAGTGGGCCTCCCTCCACCCCTCAGTCCCTCCCCCCACTGCCCCCACTCCCCATCAGCTTGGGTTCTCTTGCATAGCTCAGGAGGTGAGCTGGCTCCCCACTTCCTAGCAGTGGGGCACACCTGTGCACTGAGCCCAGGCACAGGGAAGGTGGGACCTACTTCTGTGGCCCTTGAGTCCCTCTGTAAGCAGGTGTCCTGAAGGGTTAGAGATGGTGCCAGCCTCCTCAAGACAGGTGGGCAATGTGGCCGTGATGTCTCTGGGCCTGGAGTCTCCCTTCCCTGGGGGCTGCTGGCTGGTTTTGACAGCCCTTGCAGCATGGTGTGGGTTAGGTCTGGTCCACACTGGGGCCCCAACTGGGCATGCGCAGGTGGAGTGCCCCCTTGTCACCCTCTCCATTCTGTTGAAGCTGGAAGAGGAGCACCTGTACGCACTGCGCTGGAAGGAGCTGGAGGTGCAGAGCCTGGCGCTGCAGAGCACGCTGCATGCACGCACCTGGGGCGAGGAGCGGGCGCTGCTGCACCGCGAGCTGAGCACACTGAGGCAGAGTGTCTTCCTCTTCTATGTCAAGCTGCGGTGGCTGCTGAAGCACTGGCGGCGGACGAAGCAGGGGGAGGATGGTGCCGAGGTAACAGCTGGCCGAGTGCTTCTCTCTGCAGCTGGTTTCTTCTTGACAGCATACCCACCCCTTTGAGTCCCCTTGTGGGTTCACAGGCGTGGGAACGCAGTGGTTTGTCCCCTTATGTTTGAAAAAAATGCCTTTGCTGCTGGGGACCACTGTGAGAGCACGCTGGTACCGACTCCATCTGGGCGCCGTTTTGCTGCCCTCTCCTTTGCCACTGACGTACCTGACTGAGGCCGTAACTCCAAGGTCCGGTTCTGTCCTTGCCCACTTGCTGCTTCCAAAGCCTTCGGCCCACTCCCTGCTTCGTCCCAGCGGTGGTGACACATGCCAGGCGCCTCCCGGGGTCTCCACTAAGCCACCTGACCCCTGCGCGTCTTTCCCCTTGTGCTCTGTTCCTGAACAGTGTGACAGCAGCAGGGCAAGGACTCGCGTTCTGATCGGGTTTTACTGAAAAAGTGAGGGTGGCCCGGGCTCTGGAGCTAGGGAGCCTGCAGTTGGCTTCCTTTGGGCCTCCAAAGACATCTCATCTGCTTTTCACTCCAGCGGCCACATGTATAATTTGCAGCCATCCTGTAAAATGTAGTTTTCATTCCTCAGGTTGCAAAAAGTCCTTAAAAATTAATTCAAACAGCTTCCTAGGACTCGTGACACGAAAAATCATTAGGCAGTAGAACTAGTTGTAAGGTGTCCTATTCTCTGGGATTTCTTCTCTAAATTATAAAGTGGTACGGCTGTGAACAGCATGATTTTTCATTGTTTTAGCAAGTTCAGCACTACCCTGTGCTGTACAGGTGGAAGAGATACCTCTGGGTGAAAGGCCCATGTGGATGTCCCAGGAGACTGAGAGAGAAAGGACTCGACAATCCATAAATGCATAGCTCTCTTCAAGCGGTGCAATTGAGGAGCCTGCCGTCCTGGGTTCTCAGGAGGTGGAGGGAGAAGGATCACTTGAGCTCAGGAGTGTGAGGCCAGTGTGGGCAGCATAGTGACAGCTGGAGAAAATCAGGCCTACTAGCAAAAGGCTGCGGGCGAAGCTGTGCGTCCTGTGTGCTGATTTCAGGGCGAGCGTCCAGAGAGCCTCCCCGGGCTCGGGGAGCTTGGCGTCCAGGGAGACCACCAGGCAGACAGGCTGGAGCACGATGGCAGCGGCCGAAGCTGTGACTTTGCTGCGCGGGAGACTTCTCCACTCACCCCGGTGCAGATCAGCGAGCAGGCGTCGTTGTGGCTGCAGACTGTGGATGGGAAGCTGCTCCACAGGCAGGTGGGTGTCTCTCCCTGGGCTGAGCTTGGTCACAGATCTTGAGTATCAGTGTCATGGTGACAGAAACATCCTCCACCTCATGGCCACCATGGTCGCTCGCAGTCCCTGGACTTTGGTTAGCAATCTTGCTGTCCACACTCACCTAAAAGCAGCCCATCACTTCTCGTGGCTCACACACACGCACATGTGAAAGAAGACCCAGATCAGAAAGGGGTGTGCATCCCTGTGGGACCAGTGCATCCATCTCAGAGCCAAGAGATTCTGGGGTCTCCTGTAGACTTGAGCAGTTGACACTTCCAGGGAACAGGGGACCTGACACGATGTCCTGACCTCAGGTAGAATGCAAGCTCAAAGCCCAGCTGGCTGGGAGGTGGGGCTCAGGAAAGAATGAGTATGCCCTTGCGGCTTCGGTCTCCAGCGTCGATAAAGGGTTTCGGGTTCTCTACGGCCATTTGAAACATGCTGTCCCATGTACAAGTATTTGGTGACCCTGTGAAAGTAAACGCACATGGGAAGAGAGGTAAGAGATCAGTGCTGCCGTGTTAGTGTCACAGAGCACCGTTGGAATGACCTGCATGGTTATGGAGTTGACGATCTCTTGGTTACTTTGGCCCAGCAGGTCCACAGGCTCCCAAAGGAGTGTACAGCAAAGAATAAGAGAGGCAGATGGAATGGCTTCAGGGCCCCGGGAGGCCCAGAGCCCTCTCACAGGGCCTGCGGCTCTCTTGGGCTGTCAAGCCCGACTCTGGATGCCCATCTGTACTTATTTAGTTATGAAGGGCGGAACTGCTCAGGACTCTCGGGTGAGGCGTTAGGCTACCCACCCAGGAGCAAGGTGCCAGAGGCTGCAGCCTTCACCCGGCTGAGGTTGGAGCAGGTGTCCTGGCTGCGACCCTGTCTTATGCTGAGGCGTGTGGCTCCACCCACCATGCCAGGCCCCAGCAGGGACCAGTGACCCCCAGAGGTTCACTTACTAGAGTGTGCCGCCCATCTCCAGACAAGGGCCCAGGCCTTGGGCAGACTCACGGGAAACATGGAAGGCCACTGGTTAGTTAAGTGCTGCTCAGGGCTGCTTCGCAGCGGGCTCCATCCCTTGATAAACCAAAGGATAGTACTGAAAATGTCCTTTTTAAAATGCTATGCAGTTCAGGCTGGCCTAGGCTGGCTTCAAACTTGCAACAATCCTCCTGCCTCAGCCTCCCAAATGTTGGGATCATAGGCATCCAGCAGAGCCTTGTATAAAGCTTGGGATGTTGGTTCAGATCTAGGTGAGGAAAAGCAGAGGGTCTGATTTTCCCCGCGCACCAGGAATCCTCCCGCCCACTCCTGAGTGTTCCCAAGGTGGGTAACTCTGGGAAGAAAGGGTGCTTCCCAAGGACTTTTGCCCACACCGTGGCAGCGTGTTGATGGCCACTGGCTGTGGGAGACCAGATCAAGGAAGAGGCTTCCCAGCAGGGATCTAGGCCTTGCAAGCGGTCCTCAACTTAGTCCTGCTTCTATTCTGAGGAACGGTGTCCAGGTCAGATCTCTGAGGTGCCTATGGTTAGTTCAAGTGGCTTCCTGGATCACAGCAGGGTGATGTGATCCTCAGCCCAGCAGCCCACCGTTTAGGGAAAGGAAAGTATGTGACCCCCCTGGTTTTCTAAACCATAGTCTGGAAAATGTGGGCCTTGGGGGTGGAAAGTAATATGACTTGACCCAGCCCAAAGTTCCCATTTGGCAGGGTTTTAAATTGTCTCCCTTTTTCCTCCTGTTCTTCCCAACATTAGCTCTTAGAGACTTTCTTTCAGAGTGAACACAGGTGTCTGAGTATGTGGCACGGCCTTGTGCAGTGTAGGCACCTGGGGGCGGAGGAAGCATCCAGACTGGGGCAGGTCCGCCATCAAGCGTGAGTGCACCATGCTGTAAGGGGCAGCTGGGCCTGGGAGTGACTGCTCTGTGAGAAGCTCCACTTCTGTCCATGGCATGGGCGTGGCTGGGGGCGCCTGGAGCAGGAGCTAGTGGGAGTCTGACAGGCTGCTCTGCAGAGCTAGGGCAGAGCAGAGGGACGCACGCAGGGGAAGCAGCCAAGGACCTTCCCGAGAATCAGTGCCCAAGCAGGTAGCTCTTGGCCTGGGGCTGGGTTGTGGCGTGTTCCACATCTCCCGGTGCATCATAGTTGACAACATCATTTACCTGATTACCAAAAACAAGGCGCACTCACCGGCCAGGGGAACCATTCTAGAAGCGCCACCAGCTTGGCAGCCAGGGCCCTGACAGTGTCCCCTGCTTTCCATTCTGTACTCATCGTGCCATGGCGGCTGGATTGCTCTCTGTGCCAGGCATTTGGGGCCAGCACTGCCACGGCGGTGTATGCTTGGAGGCTTCTCAGTGACTCCTGAAGTCAGGGTTCAAACCCAAGTGATCAGGTGCTGGAGTCATGACGCAGCTTGGCTAATGATTCCGAGTTCCTTTCTCACTCAGGGAGGTGATGTGACCCTCCTGTTGAGACAGCCACAAGCAGCCATGCAAGACCAACAGGATCCGCTGTAAGAGCTGTGGGGTGATGTTCCCCAGCTGCCTTTGAGGCTCGCCCACTCCAGCTCACTGCAGAGACCCACCGGTCCAGGCTCAGGCCTGAGTAGGACTTGGGCACCTTTGTCCCCCAGGCATGTGCAGCCCTGCCTGTCAGCTTCCCGCAGCCACGGGGCCCTGGAGCCTGGCCTATCCGACACGTCCACACTGGCCGGCTTTCTGGCTGCCCAGCTGCCCCCTTTCTGTCTTGTCCGAGATGAAGAAGCTTCCAGAAAGAACATCTCTGCCAGATGAGACCTAGCTTATTTTTGAAGTACAAGGAGGATAAATGCAGGGCCTGGAGTGTGGTAGGCAAGCGCTCACCACGGCCACCCGACACTGCATAAGAAAGCTCTGTCCCGAGCCTCAACAGCTCCTCATGTGAGGCTTGTCTCCTGCACACTCCACAGCTTCACGGCCTCCCTGACGAGATGGCTCCCTCCACAGAAGAGGAGCCAGCTGGTGGTCACAGAGTGTCTTAGTTATTTTTTACTCATTTCTGGGACAAAATATGCAACACCCAAAATGAAGGAAGGGAAGGTTTATTTAGCTCACAGTTACTGGAGGGTTCAGTCCATACCCTGCTGCCTGCAAGGCACACGGCAGCAGTTCATGGCGGCAGAAAACAATGAAGAGCAGAGGAGGAGCAGCAGCTGCGGCGTCCATCGATCCTCTCTCCCATCTGCGCTGTGAAGACTGGCGCTCCACTGTGAAGATCAAGCTCCTCCAAAATGGCATAGCTGCAAAGTGGCACGACGAAGACCCGGACTTCGCCAAGGACCCGGGGTGGAGAAGCCTTCCTCGACTCCTTTATATACACCTTTCATGCTGAGTCACTCTGGGGCGGGCCCAATCACGCCCTAAGGCAGGCTCTCCCTGGCCTGCAGGGTGGGTCCCCTACAGCTAGGACTGCAGCCCATTCAGCCATCCAAGTTGACACAGTGTGTCAGCTACCACACCTGCATTTGGTCTGTTTGCTGTCATTTCTGCTGCTCTGAACCAACCGTGTGCATGGGTACAAGTTCACATATACCCAGGGAGACCTTGGGTAAGAGGGCTGCCTGCCCCGTCATCCCTCCCACAGCCGGCAGGTCACAGCGCACCTCGCCATGGCTGACAAAGCTCTAGCCCTCTCTGGTCTGGTTTCTTCCCAGACGGACCCTGGAGTTTCATCAGACCTGGCCTGAGTTAAGCCTCTGAATAATGACTCCGTGTTCACTTATTAAGTGTGAGTCTTATTGATTCTTCCTAGTGTTATGGTTTCTGTCTAGACGTCCCTCCAAAGCCTCATGCAGTCACAGGGCGGGCTGCTAGAGTCTGTGATTGATTCATGATCCGATGTTGGGATTATAGGTGTGAGTGTTACACCCGCCCTGGGGCAGAGAGCCTTAATGCTGCATAAGGGAGGAAGAGAGGCTTGCTGTCTGCCTCTGCCCTCCTCGCCTTTTGCTCTTGTGGTGCTTCTGTTTTCCACCGCCATGAACTTCTGCCCTCTGCCAAGTGCCACTCTGCCTTGGAGCCAGCTGGGTATGGACTGAAACCGCCACAAACTGTGAGCTAAATAAACCTTTCCTTCCTTAATTCTGGGAATCAGGTATTTTGTCTGCACAACAAGAGAAAAGTAACCAAGACAAAATTTGATACTGAGAAGTGGGGTGGTTGCTGTGACTATACCTGACCATGTGTTCAAGAGCCTTTGGGAATGGCTTATAAGAAGAGGGAAGGTGTAGAAATACCCATGAAAGAGAACCACTGAACACTTTCAGCTGTTCTGTATGGGAGATTCTGGTCAGCTCAGAAGACCAGATTGCTGACAGAAATCCTGCCTGTGAAGACTGGGCTTGAGAGGTTTCTCTGGGAAGCACCATGCTGGTTGTTGGACTCCACATGATGTGTGTTATGGCTGGGCAGAAAGCTTGTCTGTGGGCAAACTTGTGTCCAGCGACTTTACCTGAGGCTGAGATTAAGGGTGATGGACTGATTAATCTGGCGAAAGAAATTTCAAGGAAGTCAAATGTTGAAGCAATGGCATGGCTATTATTGGGAGCTTTTAGCCAGATTCATGTTGACACTCAAGCAAAGAACCCATCAGGATGATTTAAAATTGTTCTGAATTTGGCCAGAAAGAAACTCCGATAAGGTTGTGGACCACAGCGTTAGAGCTGAGATCTTCATTGCTAAGAAGCAGCAGAAGACGAGAAAGGATGGCCTGAGGGCGTCACAAGAAGCAGCCAATCTCCACCTTTTGCAGCCTCAAACCTACAAAAGTGAAAGACTTTGCTTTGAGGAGAAAGCCCCAGAGCATCTTGTTCCAGGGTGGCGGTGGCCACACAAGTTCCAGAATAGCTGTCTGAGAGAATTTGCTCCTCAGAATCAGGTTCAGAGCACTCAGCAAGCCAGGCACTCGACCTCTACAGCCAAGAGAGAAGAACATTGGTACTGCTCTAGTTGGCATCATCCATGTGGCATTGGTTTTAGGCACATGCAGAGTGCAAGGGTTCTGAGGTTAAGAAGGCTTCCTCCTTGATTTCAGAAGGCCTGGGAGGCCAGGTGGTGTGCCCCCGAGAGGGCAGTGTGTGAAGCAGAGAGAGAAGCCTAATGTGCAGTGTAGACCACAGATTGGAGAAGCCAGGAATGTGAATCACCTAAGAAAAGCTGCAAGAAGGGAGCAAGGCAGGTCTTGAGAGTGAAACCATAGGGGCAGGGCCCCGTAAGGCCTTTGGAGCTCATGATTTGCCACAGATTGCTTCTGATGTTCCATATGGAACTACATTACTTAATGTTTGCCTTGCTGGATTTTGGACTTGCTTGGGTCCCAAAGCTTTATATCCCCTTGTTTTGTACCTTTTGAAATGGTAATGTTTCCCTTGTTCCATTGAACATTGGAAGTGTTCAACTTCCATTTGTACAGGATCTCACAGCTAAGAGTTTGCCTTAGATCTTGGAGGACTCTTGGCACTTGAACTTTTCAGCAATGCTGAAACTTTCAGGACTTTGGAAACTCTTAGAGATGGACTAAAATGCCTTTTGCATAAAGGGATGTGTGTGAATCTTTGGGGGACCAGGGGCAAAATGTTATGGTTTGTATCTAGATGTCCTGCCCAAGCCTCATGCAGTCGCTGGGGCCATTTCTAGAATTTATGATTAATTCATGATCCAAGGCTGAGACTATGGGTGTGAGTACTATACCTGCCCTGGGGCGGAGAGCTTGGGTGCAGTATTCCTTATACTTGCTTACTGCCTGCCTCCGCTCCTCCCTTTTGATCTTGCTGGTTTCCGCCACCATAAACTGCCCTCTGCCATGTGCCACTCTGCCGTGGAGCCAGCTGAGTATGGACTGAAACCTCCACAAACTGTGAGCTAAATAAACCTTTCCTTCTTTCATTTTGGGTGTCGGGTACTTTATCACAGCAAGGAGAGAAAAGTAACCAAGACACCTAGCCAGGATTTGTGCTTCAGACACTGAAGGTGACAGCAGTGGTGACCAAAGGCACAGTGTCCTCCAGCACCAAAGGTCAGGCACACCCTTGGCCGGAGCGCAAGTGGCCCTTGGTAAAGGAATACCCAGTTTCTGAAAGTACTGTTCTGAAAGATGCCCTCAAGCACTTGTCCGCTCTCCTGGGGGTAGAGGGACAGTGGTTTTAGAAAAGAATCCTAGATTAATCTAAATGTAACAATGAAGGTAAAAAAAAAAAAAAAAACTACAGTGACTTCTTTATAAAAATGTTGCTGGATGTGTGAATGTAGCATTGTTTCTGGCTGGTGTCGCAGGCAGGGCCTGTCCTTGCTGATAGAGCAGTGGCCTCCATTGATGTGCGCGGCCCCGCCTGTGCATGTCAAATGGCAGTGCCACAGGGCTGGGGCTGGCGCCCGAGCATCACAGGTCCCTCCCTGCCTGTCAGAAGATCAGTAAGGAAGAGGCGGAGGCCCTTGCCTGTTTTGTGGCTGCTGTCTTGTGGATCAGCGTGGGTCAATGTGTCCGCTCCACCTCTCCATTAAACCTGTCTGTAAGGCTAATGGCCTCAAGGCAGCACGGAGTCCATCGAGGGTGGTTTAGTGTTCCCCGAGGTAGGATTTCACCTGATACACCTGCCTCAGAAATCTGGGCTTCTGAAAAGCACTGGCATGGTCTCACGTTTCTGAGTGTAGCAGGTGAGGCCTAACTCCCCAGTCACTTTTTGTGGATAACATCGAGTGTAGACTTGCATGGCACTGTGAGTGCCTGGCTGGCAGGAACGGTGAAGCCGTGCAACATGACATTATCTCACCGTCGGGCTCCTGGTCTCTTTCTCAGTGCTTTGCGCTGACGTGCCCTTCAGTGGAGGAGAAGGACCTGCTGAAGCTGTTTTATCATGCTTCTTGGTAGAAAACCAATGAGCTGATCTCTGAAGAGTTTGAGAAACCGGGCTTTGGAGTTGAAACTGATGTATGTTTAGAACCCACCCCAAAGGCTGCACAGCAAAACCTTTGGCACCAGAGTTTCACGGGATTCAAACCCAGGGTGGCTTTCAGTAGAAAGAGACTAAATGGAACCAAGTCTTAATTTGATGCTTGAGTTGGGTTATCTTTGTACCCAGAACCCATTGTAGGGCACCACCAGGGGAGGAGGAGAGAGAGGTGGCTTTCAGGCTTGCTTTCTTGTTTCCCTGGGCATGGGAGAGGACAGGACTCTCAGGGATGTTAGGTGACTACAAGAAAACACTGGGGATGGGGTACAGCTCAGTGGTAGAGTGGCCAGCTTGCTCAAGGCCCAGGATTCAGGACCCTGGCTGCAAGAAAGAAAGGAGAGAGCCCAAAGGAAAGAAGTGAAGTGGAAAGGGGACAGGAGGTGGGTTGGGGGGCAGGTCAGAATTTGAATATTCCCAGTTTGGCTTCTGGGGAGGATAAACCTGGGGTATAGTGCAGGCCCTCACTTCTTTAACATTGGGTGGGTGCAAAATACAAGCAAGGTTGTTGAGGACTGTAGGAAACAGAACTAGTGATCATCATGGCTGTGCTTCTTTTTTGTTTTCAGTCTTTTATTTATAAATAATGGTACAGGGTCTTGCTATGCAGCTCAGACTTGTAGGGATCCTCCTGTCTCAGCCTCCCCAGTGCTGGGATTACAGGCATGCGCCACCATGCCCAGTTTCAGGGGGTGGCACAGCGTGGGGCCCAGCATGGCATGTAGTACCAGGGATTGAACCTGGGTCCTTGCGCATGCCAAGCAGGCACTTAGACTGCTGAGCTATCTCCCCACCCCAGGGCTGTGCTTTGTGTGGGTATGAAAGCTGTTTAGGAGAGTCATGCCTCCCTGTGGCTCTTTGGGATCTCTGGAAGTGTCCCATAGACAGCCTCGGTGGCTGTCATGCATTTGTGGCATGGCTGCAGTGGCTTTCTGCCTCATCACCTGCTATTCCTGGCCTGTGAGGATAAGTCCCCGTAGCACCAGTGCTCTGCGCTCTTGTTCTTCTGGGGCGTCTTCTGGAGCTCTGTCCGTGAAGACTGACCTTGCCCTGGGGTCACGGCTCTTGTGTTGCTTGCACCGACCTAAACATGCGTGGAAACACGAAGCCTTGCTTTTACTAACTCTGATATGTACTAAAGCCTAAAAGTGCTTGCTTCTCTTCCAGAGAAACCAAATTTTTAGTCGCAAAAGGATTTCTTTTTATATGTGGGTATATAAAATGGTCAGAAGAGTCATGCCTGCCCTTTAGACTGTAAAGTTCGAATTCCACTGTAGCCAGCAGTTGTGCAGTGTCAGGCTGGAAGCTGCCCTGGCAGAAACCGCGTGGGACTGGGGCGGAGGAGCTCACGGGAAAGCGGTCGGTCACAGTGAGAAGGTGCCGTGCCTCCCCCGCTGCAGCACACTGCCCAGCCACCAGCTCGAACTCACTGTCCTTTCATACTGAAAATTTTCTTGATTTGAAAAAAAAAATAGTAATTTTTCTATTGGAGTGAAAAACTAAGCAAATCTATCATAAATACATAATTTTTCAGCGGACTATGCAAAGACGTGTTTCTGAAAAGATTGTCGTGCTCACGCAGCCACTGTTACATAATTGTATTTTTGCTTTTTCTACACACAGAATTTTTAGAAACTCTTGGTGTAGAGCTTTGGCAAATGGCTGTGTGTCTCTCGCAGCTTCCCGCGGTGAGGAGCATATCTCCCTGAAGGCCGTCGCGTGCTGTACACTCGGTTGATGGCAAAGCGTGTAGGGCTTTGAGAAGGTTCGCTAGCTGCTGAGCTTGTAGAATGGTCACTGATTTGCACTTCTAGTGTCATTTGTCCCAAGTAAAAATTGGTGATCAAGGCAAGAAAAGCCAAAGAGCAATAAATGCTAATAACTAGGCTTCTTCCTTCTACCAAAAGCCTGCGTATCTGCTGCTATAACTCAGTTAAATGATGGAGACAAATCTAGAGTTTCCAGTTAATTCATCTGCTCTTATGAAAGGGTTCCTCTTCACTTTATGTACTTATGTACTGATTTGCAGTACCGGGGATTGAACTCAGGACCCTGCGCTTGCCAGGCAGGCGCTTATTCTACTGAGCTCTCTCCCCAGCCAGGATTCCTCTTTACTAATTGAACTTTATTTAAATGTGAAACCATATACCTACAGTCTCTGAGGGTCTTCCCACGGATGCTTGGACTTCTGGGGGGCGGTGCTGGGTTACTCAGTGGCCTTGGACCTGAGCGGGGCCCAGGGCACACTTGGGGGCTTTCAGGTTGGAGGAGACAGGAACCGCGTAACACAGCATGCTTCATTCCTCCAGACAAGCTCCGCACGAGGACGCCTGCACAGATGCACGCGTACCGGGGATCGTGGCTTCCCAGCAAGCCTGGAAAGCCCAAGCAGAACAGCTTTACGCTAGGGGTACAGGGAGCCACCACAAACCCCTTCACCTGCCAGACACATCATGTGCTCAACATGAGCGCAGGATGGTGCAGATGCTGGAGGTCAGGGGAACTGATCCCCGGGAGTAACAGGAGCAAGAGGCAGGAGGGAGGGTGGCAGCTGCAATGGGGCCTGGTGAGGGGGCACAGCGGCCTGCAGACAGCGGCCTGCACCTAGGATGTCACCACTGTGAGCCATCAGTCATCCCCTGGGACCAAGCCTCCCTGGGTGCCTGCAGGTGAGATAAGACCATCTCATGTTTACAAGAGTACAGCCACACACCGTCCTTGCTCCTCAACAGCTGGTATAGGTGATGTGCAGGGAGGCACGTGTATGCATTTTCTTGGCTCTGTGCCCCACACCAGGACACCTGATGTCCCACAGGATAGCTGGCCAGCCCTGCACAGACCTCTGGCCCTTTCTGCACATGCACCTCTGCTATGGATCCTAGGGCACAGGCCTGAGTTCCGCCTGTGGGCACCGCTGCCTGGTGCCCAAGGAGGCCCAGCTCCCTGATCCAGAAGCCCCTTTGCCCCACCCCAGGTGCCACCGCAGCAGAGGTCCTCTCACCATCCCTGCGGCAGACCCCACCTTCTCCCACCTGGAGGATGATCTGACCTGCTGTTCCCACAGGTGGTAGAGAACCAGCAGCTGTTCGGCGCCCTCGAGGCTGTGCTGGAGGACTTCCGCTCTGAGCTATGGGAGGACGAGCTGGCCCGGCGGCGGCTGCAGTGGCCGTACACCAGTGACACGGCTGCCTGGGACGTGGAGTGGGCCATGCTCAAGGGCCGCCTAGAGCAGGTACTGGTAACCAGGCTGTGCTGCTGCTCAGAAGGGCAGGGGAGGACAGCATCCCTGTGCAGGGGAAAGGGCGGTGGCAGCTAGGGCCCTCCTTACAGTGCCAGCCTTCCCAAGCCCCTGAGGTCCCAACACTCCCAGCTCCCTAACGCACCTGTCCAACAGCACACATCGGGGTGTCATTGGCCCATCTGCCCTCCACAAGGCTAGAGGGGGCCAGTGCAACCATGTCATCACCCTGAGGGGACGTAATTCTAGTCAGGGAACTAAGAGCAGGCTATGTATGTCGGGGGTTCTCTGAGAAAGTTGGGCACACGCTGTCCAGACGCCTCACAGTCACTGCCTGGGACTCTTCTTCAGTCCCAGCCTCCTTCCCACCCTGAGAGAAACTGAGGCCAGAGGAGGAACTGGTCTCAGATCTTGCACCTCTTAGTGCCAGGGCAGGAAGAGGGCCCAGCACCCTGCCAGCCCCTGCACGTGGCCCCCGCCAGCAGTGCCCAGGCCTCTTCCCGGTAGCTTGCTGGGATCCCTCGAGAGCAATCCATAGCCTCTTCAGCACCCGCTGCTCAGGGCTTGTGCCACCCTGTGTGTCTGATCTCTACTTTCCTGGGCTCTGCCAGAGTCAGTGACTCTTGTCTGAACTGCCTTGGTCATGAGAGAAGAAAATAGCAAGGAGAGGAGACATCTCTCCAATAGCCTGGAAAAAAGAGGACACAGGCCTGGTGCACTCCTGGGACCCACACATCACCCAGTACTCCAGCGCCCGGGCCCACCTGCCCTCCTGCACCACCACCTGGCCCACAATGAGCCCATCAGCTGGCGGGGTCAAGCCCGGTAATGGCCCCTGGCCTCACTCAGGTGCTGTCTCTGTGCCCAGCCGTGGGGCCAGCACAGGAGAGAGGCTGCCCCTACCTATATAAAGATGTGTGTGTGGGTGCCCGGGGTGGGGAGCTATATGGTTTCCAAGTCATGAGGTAATAAGAGGGAGGCATAATCTCTGGTGGGATCCAGTTCCAAAACATCTCAGCCTTGTTGAGAACTTGGCATGTGCCCACACGTTTGCTGCAGAGAAAGGCTCCAGGGCACTGGTGCACACCAGGTAGTGGCACTTGGGCTGCAAGCCCCAATGTGCGGCTCTGCCCAGCTCAGCTGGGTGGTTTCTCACACGAGGACATCCTGGGAAACGTGCACAAGGTCCTGGCCAGTCCATGTGTCATGGTCCCAGCTCGATCCTCTTCTGTGCAAACTAAATGTAAATGTTTTCTCTCAGGGCAGAGCCCATACAGAGCTATTCCCCTAATCTGTGGTCCCTTCAACTGGAGCCTAAATCAGACCTTGTGCACACTCAGTGTCTGACAGACTTCGAGGCCTTCCCCACTGGCAGGCAGTGGGGACAGGGCTGACGTGGGCAGCACTGTGGGAAGTATCTGTGGGCCGTCAGCTTACTGGGTGCCCAGGGAGGCCACAGAAGGTGTCACAAGCAGGACATGCAGGAGAACAGGACCAGTGGGGCCTTTTGGGGGAGGCATGTGACCCAACCAAGGAGCATGGCATTGGGGGCTGCGTGCGTTGAAGCACTTAGTACTGCAAGCCTGACTTTACCGTGAACTTCAGATCTTCTTAAAGTAATGGCTCTGGCTCTGAGGTCAGGATCTGTTGGCCGTGGAGCAGTGGGTGGGCCTGGGCTATGGACAGTCTTCAGGAAGCTGTTTGACCTGAACAGGAGAAGCTGCACGTGGCCTCTGCACTGCTTCCAGCCCCTCGGCACACCTGTGTCCCCTCACACTCGCTACAACTATGACTGCAGGTGACAGGCCACCCAGCAGTCACAGATAGTAACACTGGGGAGGATCCTCTGGCTTCCCTGATGGCCAGAGGGGTCCACGAGCCCTGGGGAGTAGGGAGGAGTGGGTGAGAAGTGGGTGGTATGGGCATGACAGGCACATCCTGAAGAAAACGTGAAGCAAGAAAGCAACAGGTGCCCAGGGCCGTTGGCAGCCCACGTGGCTCCTAGGTCGCAGCTGATGCCAGGTGACAGTGCCTTCCCTTAGACAGGAATAAGGGTGAGAAGGAGCAGGATTTCAGCCGTCCCAGCAGGTCCTGGGGTGGAAGACATTTACAGCCTCCTGTCGCAAACGCAGGGGCATGGACTGAGAAATCGATCCCGAAGTGTCACAGGGTCTGCCCTTGGCGACAGTCTCCGAGAGCACAGCCACATGTGTGCACTACCACCGCGGGAGCTCTCTGCGACACACAGCTGCACCTGAGGACTATGGGTGTCCTGGACACAGGGACCTCGGGCATCTCCAGGACTTGATGGCTCAAGAGGTCCAAAGAAGAACCTGAAGTGCTGTCTTCAGGACTTGGGAGAGGACAGGGACACTGAGACGAAGGGGGCAAGGCCCAGACCCCGGTGCTGCCAGGCAGCAGGCACTTTCTGAGGCGCTTCCTGGAGGTTGGGGTGAAGGGGGACTCCAGCATGGCTGGCGTGGAGATAATGCGTCTTGGGGCTGAGTGTGATGGAGAAGGGCAAGGAAGACCAGTGGACGGGACCAGGCAGAAGCCAGGGAGATGCTGCTGTGGTGTCACTGAGGACTTGGCTCCCTACCTGCGCCTGCCTGGACCGCTGGCGGCTGCTACAAGCTGGGGAGAGGGGCAGGCCCGTGCCTCCCGCTGGCCTCTGCTGCCGGTGGCTGTGTCCTTCCTGCTTGTGCCTGTGGTATCTTCCCCCCTTGAAAGCAAAGACTTTCCCCCAGTGGCCAGGTTGCTTCGCACTTCAGCCTGCCAGCTGGCTTCCCTGAGCAGATCCTGTCTCGCCCACCCTCCCTCTGTCCCAAGGCCTGCCCTCCTTGCAGATCCGGGGCAGAAGAGTCCACCCCTCACAGCTGAGGCTCAGCCTTTGTCTTCCTCCCTTGAGGCCCTGTAGGTGAAAACTTCCGCTTTAACCACGCACATCCTCAGCAGCCCAAGAGGGGCAGATGGGCCTTCCGGATAGTGCTCACTGGTCTAAGGCTTCAAGCAGCTCTCTCGGAACAGTTAAAAAATATTGACTAGCTGGGTGCGGTAGCGCACACCTGAAATGCCTGCTCGTGGGAGGCTGAAGCAGGAGAATCCCAAGACACGACCAGCCTGGGCACTGTAGCATGTGCATCCCTTCTCCCTCCATCTCTTGATCCCTTTCTCTTTTGCAGAAGTTCCATCTGCCTTTGCCTGGTCCCTAGCGTCTGTTTTGCTCTTCATCTTACTTATGCTGCGGATTTGTGGTACAGGAGAATCCACGTAATACTGAAGCTTGTGTGTCTGGTTCGTTTAGCATCATGGTCTCAGGCTGCATCCATTTTTCTGTGACTCAAGTTCGTCCATCTTTATGGCGAAGCCGTGCTCCGGGTGTTCCATGCCCCCTTGTTGCTCTCCGTTCATCTGTAGGACACGTGGCTGCTTCCACGAGTGGCTGCTGCTAACTGTGCTGCTGTGTACACAGGTGCACAGCTCAGTGCGACATGGCGCCTTTAACTCTTGGGAAGATACCGCCAAGGGCATGGCCGGGTCATGGGGCTTCTAGTTTTAGTTTCTGAGGACCCTCCAGGCTGACTCCTGCAGCTTCTGTCCCACCAGTGGTGTCACCGGGCTCCTCCCCACACAGCGTCACCAGCAGTTGTTCTTGTTTGATGTCTCAGGGACACCCATTCCTTCTGGGGTCGGATGGGACCTCAGTGTTGTTTTAATTTGTCCTTAGCTAGTGGCCAGCGGTGCTGAACAATTTTTTCATGTATCTTCTGGCCATCTGTTCGCCATCTTGTGAAAAGTGTCCATTCATTTCCGATGTCCATTTTTGATTAGATCTTTTATTCTGTGGGGTATCACATGATCTTAGTTCAGGTTTTAGAAATGAAATTGTTCTCCCCTGTGGCCTAGCCAGGCCACCATGGGGCCTTGTGCAGATCTGCTCACCCCACGAGGCCACACCTGTAGGGAGAGGTCCCTAAGTCTTTCTTCTCAGCAGCTGGAAGAGCAGGTGGAGAGGAGCGAAGGCAAGCCCACTACTGAGAACAGGGGCGCACTAAGAAGGGAGCCGGAGAAGCACCAGAGTCTGCTGGCCGATAGCCGTGGCCTGGGCCTGGGCCTGCACTGGCAGATGCGGCACTGCGAGAAGAGCTAGAGGCGGGAGAAGGTGGAGCTGCTGCCGTGCCCGGAGCTCGAGCGGTGCGAGTGGGAGCAGCGGCGGCAGGAGCTGGCGTGGAGGATGGAGCAGGTGAGCGCAGCCACGGTCACGGAGCAGCAGAGCACGCACTCGGGGATAAGGAGCAGGCTGCCCTGTGGGCCTCCAGAGAAGGCAGAGATGACAGAGTTTCTAAGGTTTGGAGGTCATGCACGCCTGTCTTCCCAGCATCCTGGGAAGCTGAGGCAACAGGATCTTGAGTTTAAGCCCAGCCTGAGCTTAGCAAGACACTGTCCAAAATGAAAAAGGGCTGAGGATGTGGCTTAGTGCCCAGGCCCTGGGTTCAGTCTCCAGTACTGGCCATGGATCCCTGGATTCCTCGCTCAGGAGACCTGTGCCTGTGCTGGCCCTACACAGATCCCTCCATCACTCCATACCTGTCTGTGTACGTGGAGAAAGGAGGATGGTTGCATTTTAAAGTCATTTGCAGGTGAGACTTCAAGAGAGGTCACATCAGGTCATATTTGGCACTTCCTGCCCCAGAACACGTGTTCACTTGTGCCTGCCCCTGAAGGGGCAGCCACACCGAGTGCAGCAGGATGGGACGGAGGCCGTCAGCCTCACCAGAGGAGATTGAACTCAGCTGGAGCTGACACCACACCTGCTGTGGCCAGGAGGACCCATGGAGGGGCTCGGCCAGCCCACGTTGCAGAACGCAGAGTGGCGAGGAGGCTGTCCCCCTGTGTGCAGGCCTCACCCTGCACGCTCGGGACTCCGCGGGGCCAGCACAGTGGGCGGCCTTCCTGAGCGCTGCGCAGGTCTGGCTGCCACGCTGCACTGACGGAGACAGCCTGCCCAGGCCGGGTTTTTATTGTTTGTTTATTGCGGGCTGTCACACGCATTCACTGGCCTTCCAGGAGATTGAATCTATAAGAAAATGAGACCAGGAAAAACCACCTCATTGCAGCAGGGATTTCAGTGTGAGACAAGACAGGCGGAGGGGGAGGAGCTAAGTGGCAGGAAGAAAGAGACCAGGCACTTGGGCCACGAAGCCACCAAGGAAGCCGGCAGAGGCCTCGCTGGGTGTGGCGCTCCTGCAGTTCCGTCCCCTTGCTGATACTTGATACAGCTTCATTTCAGAATTCCTCAAATCCTAGCAAGAGGAACATCGTCTTCCCAGTTCAGTTGGGAAAATGGAGCTCTGGCGGTGGCCTCCTGTGTGCTGACTGTGGGCCTGTGCAGGTGGCCAGGGCCCATTGTGGGTGGAAAATTGAAATAAGTGGCATGGATTGGTGGCCATTGACTCAGCCATCCTCAATTTACCAACGTCACAGTCACCAGGAGGCTGGTTGCTGGGACTATCCTTCCTGGCCACGCTCTGGGGTCCCTTATTGTGTGTCCCATGCAGCCACCGAATTCACGTCTTGGCCGTAGTGGCTTCCTGGTCAGTCGTGTGTAGGTTTCATTCATTCCAAAATCTTACAAGTTCAGATATAAGATAAGCAAGCCTTTCACTTGTGGCAATAAGGAAAGAGAGGTAAGACACATCTGGGCCACCTAGCTTCTGCGTGGGTGGCATAGGGATGAGCTGCTGCCTCGTTCTGAGCCCAAATTTGGGGAAGATGCAGGTTGTCAGTGCTGAAGGGACAGTCCCAGATGGAACTTGAGCCCTGCAGGTTGGCAACCCGGGCCGCTGTGACCTGAGGTCCACTTGGGTCTCCTGCCACTCTTCATGCCGCTGTGGTGGATGCCTGAATAGTTACGCGGTGAACCTGCTGTGGGGTCTGGAGAGAATTCATTAACAATGAACAGATGCATCTGACATGCAGTGGTGTCTTTCAGAAATAGGCCCAGGCTTTCTCCCCAAAAGTCTCAACAGTTTTTATAAATGTCGGGGCCCAATCTGGAAACTGGGTGAGACAGTCCCTGGTGACCTCTGTAAGACCAAAAGCCGGCCGCAAGGTGTGTGAGCACAGACACACAGGGCGCTGTGGGGTTTGCTTGTCACCCCTTGGGCTGTTCCTTCATCTGGTGTTCACGTGGCCCACGATTCCTCACGTAGGCGAAATTGGCTGGACATTCTTCACAACGCATCCTCGAGCTCCGACTGCTCAGTCAGCCACGCGACCTTGATTTGATGGCCCTGTGCAGGTGCCGAAGAAGTAGCCTTAAATCCATTTTCCACTTCCAGAACACATGCCTCCTACTTGTTCGGTGTCGTTAGCTTCCGGTATAATTCCTGCACCACACAAGAGGTGCCGCGATGAGTGGCGGGCAGGGGGCGCGGTCGTAGGCGCACTTCGTCTGTCACCCCCAAGGCCTTGTCTCCATCTGTGCGACAGAGGGGCCGCTGGGTTTTGTGGAGTCACAGCACATTTTCTTTTCAGATTGAAAAGCTCCAGTGAATGAGTGCATAAGGTCGCCTGTCACTGTACTTACAGAGCTAAATAGGAAGCGCACACGTCACCTGCTCTCCTTGCAGTAACTTTCTTAAATCAGCTGCTTTTACAAACTGAAAGGCCCTTTTAAAGCCTGTTGACAAAGCCACCTTTCTCCCCTTCACCAGCCTAGGTAAGGGGACACTCTTGAGGCCCTGTTGTGTCCTGCACTACTTTAAATGCAAATCTGATCAATTTTCCATTTGCGTGAGAGGTTCTGCCACAAGCCAGAAGTACAGTAGTCGCTCTGCGGGGTCAGAAGCCGCCCCGAAACCCTACGCTTTATTACCACACCGCAGAGGCATCCGGGCAGCAGAGTGCTCCGGCCCAGCCGCTGCGGCTCACTTTAGGAAACCCAACACGTAGCAGCTGAGCGCGGGTGCTCCTGGCCACCTGCGTTGCCCGAGCTGGGACGCGTGTTCATCGATGTTCCTGTGGTCATCCTTCCCCCTCCACGCACATTCACAGCCTCCACTGTGAGTCTTGCATTTTAATTCCTAGCCCAGAATAGCTTAGGGACAGTTGTGTCGAAACCAAATAGCCCTGACGTGCGCTGGGTGAGTTAACGAAAGCCGTCAGCATCGTTAAGAGGGCCATCGTTAAGTGCGCGGCTCGCGGGCTCCAGCATCTGAGCTCGGGCTGCCAGAGTCGTTCTCAGAGGCTGCACTCAGTGCCTTGAGCCCTCCACAGCGCTGCCCCCGGATGACTGAAAGGAGTAAGTGGGTGGCAGTCCCATGTCCCCCAGCTGCCTTCCTGACGGGCCACAGGCCTGGCTGGGCCCAAGGCTCACACTGAGGCACTGAGATGCTGCGTGTAAAGATGCTTTCTTAAAATGCTGTCTGTCTCCGTCCAAGGCACTGTAGAATTTCCTGGTCCCAGGTCCCAAGGACTGAAAAATCTTCACCTGGCCATTGCTTGAGTCAGCCCCAAATGTCACTCCTATTGTTGGGTAGCTCATGGGCTCATAACCCTGTAAAGACCCCACTGGCAAGGGAGGCTCAGTGCTGCTGTCTGAGGTGGTTTAGCAAGGAGGACTGGGGATCCCGGCCCACAGCCCTGAGAGGGAACCTGGTTCCTTTCAGAGCTCCACCATGAGATCCCTCCTGAAGTGGCAAGAGACACAAGGAGGACAGCATCGTGGGTCCTCCACCCCTGCCCACAGGCTGCAAATCCTATCTTCCAATCCCAGTTGGCTCACTGCTCCTGCCTCAGCTTACCAAAAAGTAGGGCTGAAAAGTGTGGCTTTTCCCCTGTGGTTGGCTTTGCAGCTAAGTTTTAATCCTCTCTAGCAGTGTGAAAGTTGTCTCTATAATGGTTACCACTCTGCATGCTTGTGGGGCAAGCATGGGACCTGCTCCAGATTGTGGGGGCTCTCAGGAGAGCCTGGCTCACCTTGGAGGGAACCCCACACATGGTGTCATGGTAACATGCCCACAACTTTGAGGGCGATTCCCAAAGAGTCTGAACCCTGTTTGAATTTTTAAAAATAAGTACAAAATTTCCCACAAGCATAGTACTTAAAGCTATACAAAAACATACTTTACAACAAAATGAAGAAAAACAGAACATAATACACACACAAACACACACAAGATTGATCAGATGAATTGAGTTTTGTGTAAGTGCAAGTTTTTTTACTCCAAGTAAAATTGTGGTTTTTGTTGTTGTTGCTACTTTGGTTTTTTTAGAACAGGTCTCACAATGTAGTTCAGACTGAGCTAGAACTCGCATAGAACCCAGAATAGCTACAAACGTGTGGCAGTCCTCTTGCCTTAGCCTCCCAAGTGCTTGTGCTACAAATTGTGATTAGTTTAAAAGCATTTGTAACATGTTCTGAATTTATTTTTTGTCTGTGTCTTTTTGAGATAGAGTCTTATGTACAGCTCAAGCTGGCCTTGAGCTCACTGTGCAGCTCAGGCTGGTCTGGAGCTCGAGGCAATCCTCTTGCCTCAGCCTTCTGAGTGCTGGGATTACAGCTCCTGAAATTACATCTGAACATTGAGAATGTTTGCTTTTGCTGAGGCTTGACACTGACCCACATGTCATTTGCATGCTGGAAATACATTTGGCCTTAAGAAAACCATGAGCCCAAAGTGGGAGGCTAATGATTTCCATTTCTAAAATTTTCAAGATGCAGAAAGAGAACGGCCCCCAGAGAGGCAGCAGTTTCCTCTGTGATCAGAAAGAAGGCAATCCGCCCCTCTCTTCCCACCTGGAAGGCCCTCGCATGTCCCGGCCCATATCCGTGTGGCCCTGCGCGGACCTCGACTCCCTGCCTTTTGAGGACCAGCCACTGTCCCAGCTGAAGGAGTCAGACCGGTGCTCAGCCAGCGAGAACCCCCACCTGGACGCCTTGGCCCTGGACGATGAGCAGGAGGAGCCACCCCTGCCCCGGGGAAAGCCTGAGAGGACCTTCAGGAACCGCCTCCCAGAGGTCAGCCTGGCCTCATCCCTCTGGTCAGCCCGCTGGTTATAGCTACTCTCACTCACTGCTACATGCTGAGCAGCTGTCATTTGGCCCAAACCTGGCAGCATCCAGGGCCAACCTAGGAATTCCCTGAAGGTGGACTCTCCCCAGTGCTCAGGGGGCTCACTGGCCCCACCCTAAGCTCCTGGGGTGATCTGTGGGTGATGTCACTCTGCCACCACGTTTGGGTGCAGATACCATGCTGGTGTCCTCCACCAAAGGACGGGCGTGGGAAGAAGCTGTCTGGTGTGAGCCACAAGAAGACACCGCGTCTGCGTGTTCTGCCTTCCCTGAGGTTGGGAAAAGCAATGCCTGAAAAAGTTCTGTGTTCAGGAAGTTCCCTGGCTTTTAGAAGTAGTGAGTGTCACCAAACATACTATAAACATCTTATTCTGGGCAGAGGAGGAGAAAGCGTAATACTAAGAACCCTGTGTAAATTAGATTCCCCATTGATGAATTATGCTATATACTGAAATGCTTCCGGCAAGGCGTTTCATTTTTCTGGTTATGTTGGGTTTTTAGGGGGAAAAAAATCTCATTTTGAAAATTGCTGCTAGGAGCCCTTTCTAGTGAGCCGGCTGAGCAGCCAGCGTGCCTGCTGCCCTCGCCCTCCCCACACCGCTCAGCTACTGAGACAGCGCAGCTCGTATCTGCTCCATGCAGCCAGGTTGCAGGGTGTCAGCTCTCGATGGCTCGGTTTGGGGAGCATTCGAACCATTTCCCGGGCTCAGGTTTCAGAGCAGAGAGGACATGGGACTCATGGACGCATGTCCTGGCCCCAGATGCATCACAACAGGGGCAAGAGTGTGCACTCTGCTGGAGTTACTGTTCCCAGGGTGTGTTCCGTGGCCGCTGCAAGCTTCTTCCCAGAAGGGCAGCCCTGGGCGCCTTCTTGAAGGTGACCCTGTGGCTGTGCTCACTGCCAGCTCAGCTCCCACTCCTCCTCCTAAGGGGCTGCCGCCCAACTGAACTTCTGATCCTGAGAGAAGGTTTATTACAGGGCAGTGGGTGGGACAGGGGGACCTGGGTCTCCCAGCGCCCTCTTCTCCACCTCCCTTTGCCTCCGTCCTCACACACACACACACACACACACACACACACACACACACGGGTTACCTTCCCTCCTGCTCAACAAGTTTTTTGCCAGCCTCTCTCTCCTGCCAGCCTCAGCAGTGCCAGCCCCTCACCATGTGTGGACTGCTGCCCTCATTTCAGACAAACTGTCTCTCTTTTACAGGAAGAAGAAAACCACAAGAGGAGTCTTCAAAGGTGAGATTGATCAGGATCCCATCACTGCTCCAGCCTCCTCTTTGTCCTAATGCCCAGCCCTTTGTGGATGCAGTCTGTGACGACATGTTGAGTAGTTTACTTATCACTGTCTGTTTTATAAATGTACGTTCTTGGTGGATTAGCAAGCGAAAGAGCAGAGCCAGTGTTCCTGACCGTTCTGCGGTCTGGATGTTGCTGTGACAGTTGTGTCGAATGCACAGTGGGGTACTGTTTGGTGTATCTGCAAAGTCTGTAGAAAACGTCAGTGGAAAGTCTAGGAAAAGCCCCCCTGGATGTAGGAGGTGCGGGATACATTGTGTTTAAAAGTCCACCAGGAGGATTTACGGAATTTTTCCTGGCAGTGAGCCCTGAAGGAAAGTACAGGACTCTGCAGTCCGTGTCAATTCCATGCCCACTCCCTGCTCCCTGTTCCCGCCTTGCTTCCTGGCTTTGTGTTTTCCTTCTGCTCTAGCTGAGCGCCTGCTGGGGATATAGCTCAATGGCATAAACACCTGCCTGCCAAGCTCAAGGTCCTGAGTTCAATCCCGGGTACCACACATACACACACAACAAGTTAAAATTTAGCTGAGGGCCTGGTGTTGCCTCTGCAGGACCTTCCCAGGCCTTGGCTTCTCCTTGCCTACCTGTGGGGGTGGTATCCCCCACCCGAGGTCTGTGTCATCTTGTCACCCTCGGGCAGGGCAAGCCCGGCTGCACAGCCAGCTTCTGCCTCCAGAAGCCTGGACTTTGGGTGTGTGGCTCAGTGCCGTGTGTCTCAGTCTCCTCATCTGTAACAGGAAGACGGGTCTGTGTGCAGCTTCATGCCCACAGGAAAGCCTGCAGGCAGGGCTGAGCTGGCTGGCGCAAGCTGCGGTAACCTCCCTGTGGCCTCGCTGCTCCTTAGGTTCTTGCGTGCTGCTTCAATCCCCAGTCACCCTGCCTGTGGCAGACCAGAGCAGGCGCCTGGACACTCCACAGAAGGAGGCGCCCTGTGCCCTGCAGCGTCTCCTCTGGCTGCAAGTGCCTGCACTGCCTCAGGCTGCAGGAGCCAGTGCTCTCCTTCCTGTCCCTGCTGCTCTCTTCCTGTGTTAATTAAGTAGAGCCCTGGCGGTGTGCAACCCTCACCTCTGGACACCACCTTCCGTTCTTCAGCTGAGCCAGGGCAGAAGCCTGGCTCTGTGCACTCCATCTGGAGCCCTGGGTGGGACAGGCACTGTCTGGAGTTGGCTCACAGGGTACTGTGGAAAGTGTGTCCCACAGGAGCCAGTCCAGCTGCAGTTCCCACCGCAGCTTCCTCCCCAGTCACCCCCCTCCGCCCTCACAGTGGGTGAGATGCCCACGTGCCTGGCATCCCTGGGTGCCTGTCCCGGCAGGCAAGAGACACTCAGTCCACATCAAATGGAAATGTGTGCACTCACAGTGCTCCTGTGTCCGGACTCCGCACCCCACTTCACATCTGCCTGACCAAGCTTTCCAAACCCAATTCCTGCTTAGATTCAGGGGCCCTTACCCTTTGGCTGCGTTCATGTCTGCAGGGGAATTTCTGTTAGCTAAGCAGGACATAGAGGAGGAGCACAGACAAACACAGGGGCCATGTGAAGGAGCAGAGAGGTGGCCAGGCCCACATGAAATTCTTTTAGAAGTAGTATTTGGATCTCCACAGATGGGGAATGGGAATTGGAGAGGATCGAGATATGTTATAAATGCACGCATACCAGGTCCCCAAAAGTAATGTAAAAAATGTATTGCAAACATACACTGATAAAACACACACACACACACACACACACACACACACACACACACAGTGAAGAAAGAACCTAGACTTTCAAAACCAACAAAAATGTTCACTTTAGAAGGTCATCTCCAGAGCTGAATGCAGAATTCAATGCCTGTCCCAATCAGCGTGAGGGGTACGGGTAGAGGTAGAAAGGGAGGCAGGGTTAGTATCTGGAGGCAGTGCCCATCTGACTCGGAGGCCCATTTCCCTCTGTTCTCTGGTGTCTCCGCAATGGCCTTTGGTGGCCACTGTCCCAGGCTGGTGGGGACACAGCTGTTGCCTGCCAGCTCATCGGTCTGTCTCACAGGATGCTGAGGTCCTTTGAGATGGGTAGCGTTGGAGGTAGAGCCCCCAATCCCCCGTTTTCATGGTGATTAGCATCCAACCAGTCTCAGGCTGCAGGGACAGTTCCAGGGGCCTTGGGCACTGCTGGGGTCCCAATGGTGGAGGTGGAGGGGCATCACTGTGCACTCACGGCCTCTGCTCCCCTAGGGTGGTGTCTGTGTCCTCCATGTCCGAGTTCCAGCGCCTGATGGATGTCTCCCCCTTCCTGCCTGAGAAGGGCCTGCCGCACCCCAGCAGCACAGACGACATCACCCCACCCCTGTCCCCTGACGACCTCAAGTATATTGAGGAGTTCCACAGCAAGAGCTGGGACTACACAACGCCCCCTAGGGCCGGTCCAGAGCGGCCCCCAGACCCCTGGGCAGACAGGACCGAGGGCGGATGGGCTGGGCAGGTGGCCCCAGCAGAGCCCTTCCCTACCTCCTCCTGGTTCCTGACCACAAGCGTTACCATGACCACGGACAGCCTGACCAGCCCCGAGCACTGCCAGAAGCAGGCACTGCGCAGCCACGTCCTCACCGAGCCATCGGGGGTGCGCGTGCTGCACAGTCCACCCGCCATCCGCAGGGTGGACAGCATCAGGCTGGACCTGGAGGGCCCCCCACCCACCAGCAGAGCCAGAGCCAGCCTGGGAGAGACCAGGGAGCCCCCCGCACCGGACAGGTGGCCCTGCACCCCAGCCCGACACCCCCGAGACTATGCGGAGGGGGCCCTGTGCCCCCTTGAACTCTCCCTCTGCACCCCCTTGGCTGCCACCCCACCACACAGCCTGGACATGTCCAAGAACATGAGTGACGACAGCAAGGCGGCAGCCTTCTCCATCAGGAGCACCCTGGGCTCTGGCCCCACCCGGCCCCTCGTCAAGGACATGGCCTGCCAGACAAACGAGTCCCACACGACGGGGACCCAGACTGTGCAAACCATCAGTGTGGGTCTGCAGACTGAAACCCTGCGTGCTGGCGGTGTCACCAGTAGCCCCCACAGGTGTCTCACGCCAAAGGCAGGGGGCGGCACCACACCGGTGTCATCCCCATCCCGGAGCCTTAGGAGCAGGCAGGTGGCCCCCGCCATCGAAAAGGTGCAGGCCAAGTTTGAGCGTACCTGCTGCTCCCCCAAGTACGGGTCCCCCAAGCTGCAGAGAAAGCCCCTCCCCAAAGCTGACCAGCCGGCCAGCAGGACTTCGATGGGGGGCGGCCAGAAGGGCTTCAGCGAGTCGGCCTGGGCCCGCTCCACCACCACGCGTGAGAGCCCTGTGCACACCACCATCCCCGATGGCCTCTCCAGCCTCTTCGCCATCGTGGACCACAGTCCAGCCCTACAGGACCCCTTCCAGAAGGGCACGCGGGCCGGAAGCCGTGCTCACTCCACAGAGCCCCGGCCAGAGCTGGGTCCTGGCCAGGAGACAGGCCCTGGCTCCCGGGGAAGGTCACCCAGCCCCCTGGGCGCAGTCAGGGAGGACGGGGGAGAGAGCACGCCCATGAGGCAGGACCTGTCTGCACCCCCTGGCTACACACTGGCGGAGAGTGTGGCCCGGATCCTGAACAGGAAGCTGCTGGAGCATGCCCTCAAGGAGGACAGGAGGCTGGCTGTGCCCGGGCCCCCGAGTCTCACCAGTGACAGTGTCATGGGAGAAACGGCCCCAGCCGAGCCGGGAGCCATGGAGGTAAGGCGACAGTTCCCTCTGTCACAAACCAGTGCACTGCTGTGTCCCAACATGTGGCCCCACGTGGCCTGTGGGTACCACATCGCTGCAAAAAGTCCCATTTCCATGCCAAGAGTGAGCAAAAGGGAACAAAGAACAGGACAGAGCTGGGCCAGGGCAGTGCCAGGGCGTCGTGCACGCACTCTGCAGGCATGGGTCTGCCCAGGAACGACCACAGCTGCGGCAGGCATGTGAGCCTGACCCTGCGGGTGAGGAGAGGAGCCTGCGAGTCCCGGGTCACCAGGGGCAGGAAAGGGGTTGGCTTCTCAGTCCTCCTAGGGAGGTGGCCCCCCAGAATGTAGTCTGAATCTGACATGGGCCAGGCGCAGGGACGGCTGCTGCTGCAGAGACCCAGCTGTGGCATGATTGACGCCCTCTGAGGGCAGGTGCTGCTGGGCAGGTGCGCCCAGCTGACACACGTGGCCTCTGTCCACCAGCCCTCAGGAGCCCACAGGTAAGTGCTGGTGGCTTGGGAGGCACCCCTGCGTGTGGTCACCCTGCCATTCCTGGCCCCAAGGCGGCCGTGAGATCAGAGGTCCCCGACCCCGGGTCCTCCCTGGCTGGATGCGCGTATCTCCTATGGCAGGGGCCGGACTGCAGTTTATGCCTGGGAACCACAAGATGCTTTGAATTGCTGACAGTGCGAGCCGCCAGCAACCTGTGGCCACAGGAAGGCAGGGGCCCGGTGGGTGGAATGTGGTGCCCTCTGAGGCTGCCCTGGCCTCGAGCCTGTGTGGGGTACACTTGCTACCAAGAAGGTGGCTTGCTGAGCAGGAGCAGATTCAGGGCCCCAGCCCTGGGGAGCCTCATGGGCCCCTCTGCCTCCACCGCCAGGGTCCGGCTGCTCCGCATGGAGTGGGATTGCTGTTTGAACCGAGCTGGCAGATCAGCCCTTCTGCCCCTTGTCTCCCCACAAACGCACACAGTCACTCCGGGTCTCCAGCCCTGCATCTCTAGAGCTACTCCTGGTGCCTAGCTCACTCCTCTTCCTGCCCCTGCCACAGATACCCTCCTGATCATCCACCCGGAGGTCTGGGCATGGGGGCGAGGTCCCATAGCAACACGGAGCCGCTGTGAGGAGCAGTGTGGTGGGAGGCGAGGGTGCCAGGAGCTCAACGCGGCTCGCCCCTCTGTCCCGGCTGGAACAGCAGCGGTTCCACGGTAGAGACCAGAGCACACTAGGCACGCACCAGCCCAGGTCCCATCTGGCACCCACTCTGTGCCGGGACAGAGGCCTTTCTCAGCAGCAGATGGCAAAGGACAGGTCCCTACTGGTGGCCGTCCTCAAGCCCTGCCCTCTGTCCTTGGCTTGGAACTGCACCTGTTCTGCTGTTGAAAATACGCCTTCCAACTGCTTGCTTTCTCTTCTCTGTCTGTTCGTCCAGAACCCACCTGTCTTACTCACTGCCCCGTGGGGGCTCTAGCCCTGCCCGCCTCACGCTGTAAGTGCCTCTGCCCGGGCCCCCGTGTTCGGACACGTGTGTGTGTGTGTGTGTGTGTGTGTGTGTGTGTGTGTCTGACACATCGCCATCTGGGGCCACTCCACACACATCCCAGGCCAGGTCAGCACCCCACTGTGCCACTCAGCCACCACTCACAAGGGTCCTTAGGTGACAGACAGCTAGGGATGGTGACCCTGCGCAGCTGGCCCTGAGTCCTGGCTGCCCACCTGCGACACACACCTTCGCAGTGCTTAGTGATGAGGCAGAGTCACAGCAGCAGCCAGTGTCCCAAGCAGTGCCCCACACCGTGGGCCATGGTGCTGAGAGGGGCACACTGCCCTGGCTTTGCTGGTGACTGGGTGGCACTGAGGGTGAAGAGAGACACAGCCTGGAAGTCACAGTTCCCTCAGCTTGGGGGCCGCCCACAAACCCTTCCCTGACACCAGGTGGCACCCACAAAGGCACAGGGCCCTGAAGTGTCACCAGTGTCCACAAGAAGCCAGGAGCCACCCTGCCTCCCCAGCCTTTCCCATGCCACAGGCCCCACCTAGGTACCCCCCCAAGGCCCACATCCTCCTCATGGCCACCCCCATCTCCCTGTGGAGTGGCATTGCCATCCCACTGGCTTCTCGCCTTCCTCTGGTCCTCTAGGCCACTTGTCAGGTCCCACTTCCTGACACCTTCGGCGCCCTCATTCTGCACTACCCCTCCCAGCCACCCATGGCTACAACCCCCGTCAGCTTTGGGTTGACCCTCACTGGGGTCCCATGGGCCATAGCCTTCTATGTTTGTGTCACCAGCTTCTAACTTGTATGTCCTAGTCAGCTAGCACGGGGCTGAGGACAGATGGCTAAATGTTCTCCAAAACAAGATGGGCCTCGAGAGTACAGACCTCGGGTGGCTGAGTGGGCCTAGTGTGATCGATCAGCCCTCAGAAAGTTAGGGTGCCAAGGACACAAGTGACAGCGACGGTGGCTCCCAAACGTGTGCTGCTCTGAGAAGCCGCCACAGATGACAAGACCACAACTGAAAGCTCACCACAGCGCTGCCCTGCCTATGGAGTCTGCTCAGCGGCTGCTGGCTGGTGGGGACAGCTTCATAGGGGCAGAGTTGGTTTCAGGGCACGCTTGTTGCTAGCCCCGATGGCCCAAGGCACTGGAGAACAGCAGCTCTTTGTAGCCAGCAGAGCTGGTGACGGGGCTGGCAGGGTGGGACCAGGACAAGGGGCCGCAGTGCCTGTATGTAAGGAGACCCATCCCGCAGCTCGCCACCTCCTGTCATAGTGTCCTGTCTCCCACGTGTCACCGATCCCTCATGCCGAGCCCTTGCCTGGTCACTCACGTTCTCCATGAGCATCACGTCCAATCATGTTCCCCTGTGGCTCCCGAGTGTCTGGCAGGTGTGCCAGGCGTGCGCACCTCAGACTGCCCACCTAACAAGGCTCTCTCCCTCTCTTGGCCCCAAGGAACTGCCTTGTTCCGCACTCGCCCCGTCCCTAGAGCCCTGCTTCTCCAGGCCTGAGAGACCGGCCAACCGCCGCCCTCCATCCCGATGGGCTCCTCCCAGCCCCTCCGCCTCAGAGGCTCGGTCACCTGGGGCGCCTGCATTCCTGGAGGAGCCCGGTGCCGAGGACGGACCGGAGGAGAAGCCACACCTGTGATGCCAGCCTGCACGGACCACCAGAGCCACCACCGTCACACACCGACGCTGCCCGGAGGAGAAAGGACCTCGGTCTTCATGAGACAGCTGCTGAACGTCCGACCTGGGACGCTGAGACGTTTCTAGACTGGGACAGTACATGTGCCTGTAATAACTTCTTTTCATAGCTCAGAAAACTATTTTTGTCTCCATCTTTTTTACACACAGTATATTAAACTAAACAAAAAGGTAAATAAGGTTACAAATAGATTTAAAATGTCAAAGTTGTAAATGTAAAGTGTACCTTGGGAGGGACTCTGCCCGCTCCCAGCCCGGAGGTGCCTCTGTTACGCGGACTGCACTGTTCCTCTGGGTTGGGCTTCTCCCCACGTTGGATGTAGAGTGTTTTTAACTTAATTTTAATTTGTCTGGGTTGGTGTTTTCTTAGGAATTTTTTTTTAAATGCTTCGGACTGTCTGCTGCAGTGATATTTTGTGGTGAAGGCTGAGAAGCCGGCAGCTCTCACCCCGGGGAGGCGGGTCCCTGTTTGGGGAGGGGACAGAGGCCACGTGCAGCTCCCCCAGCCCGCCTGTACCTGGCTGCATGAACCCCACCGCCTCCCTCGCCTGCCCGTCGTCCATCTGGTCTACTGTGATCGTCCTAAAGTCCCTGTCACTGTTGGCCCCTTGCACTGATGCGACAACAGCAACCTTCTAAATGGTTAAAAGATTAACTGAGACATACAGCGCTCACTCAGAATCTTTGCTTAGAGAAAAATACTAGAGAGCTGCGAGGTGCCAAATCGTGACCAGCAAGGTGCCTTGTGTCTGTCCCAGACCACGAGGAAGTGGAAATAAAGCCTTCTCGAGGTGGCAGCACGGCCTCGTGTCTGTCTTATGCTCCCATGGCATCTGTGTTCTCCTGTGCGCCCCGTGGATCCCAGCCCTAGCTGCAGAGGGGGGCTGCGGTGGTGTGACAGGGACACTGGGGATGGCGCCATGGTACCATCTCACTCAACCCTGAGAGGACAAGGCGCAGCTTTGTTCCCACTGCAAGAGCCCAAGCGGGACGGATGGCTGCAGGGAGACTGGTGCAGGTCCCGCACCACACCAGACCCTGCCCTGGCCCATGGCGACAGGCTGGGCCCTTGCCCAGAGGCCGCTGCTGCCTGTGTGCAGCTCAACTGGGCCTTTTCTTATCTGCACTGCTGGGGGTGGAATGGAGCCTGTGGTCCTTCTGCTTCAGCCCCAGGGTGCACTCTGGCTAGGAGTGGGGTCTACAAGAAGCCTGATGCCAAGGGACAGCGTGAAGGAGCCGCTGGGCCTGACTGCCAGCCGTGACTGGCACTCGCTTGCTGGCTCCTTGTCACCTAAAGAGCAGATGGAGCAAGTTCTAGGCCCAGTGTTGTCCCAGCTGCTCCTTTAAGTAAATCTTTGTAAAACACAGGTGTTGGGGAGGCCTGAGCCCTGCGCACAGCTGGGCAGCTGTAGTGAGGCAACCGTAGTAGGGCAGCTCCTCAGTCACAGGGAGCCACCAGGTGACAGTGGCTCCTCTTCAGGTAAAAAAGAAATGGAGACCCAGACAGCTCTCTGTGCTCACAGTTGCATTATTCAGAGTAGCCGGAAGGTAGAAGCACCCCAAACATCCACCCACAGGCGGGAGTTAAACAAGGTGTGGCCCGTACATAGAGTGGAGCACTACTGGGCCTTGAAAAGGAGGGAATGCTGAGTGAAGTGGGCCAGTCACAAAAACGCAGTGTTGTGGTCCGTGTGGTACTGTATGACACGAGGGTGGTCGGCAGGGGCTGCGGGCGTGGGATGGGGCCCCGTGTGAAGGAACAGTCCCAGAGTGTGGTAGTTGGGGGCGCGTAGTTGGGTCAACATCCCCAGCGCCACTGAACTGTGCTTGAGAATGGTTCCAAAGGCAAACGCCATGCAGATCTGACCACACTGAAAACTCTTTAAGTGCAAACCAACTTTGGACATAGGGGCAGGGTTGGGCGGGGCAGGGAGGAGCACAGCCACACTGTGCATGCTCAGTGGCTTGCGGCCCCAGCAGCGTGGCAGAAGCAGAGAGAACGGTTTTTGTACTCCTCTGACCTGGCTAAGCGATGGGCCACTGGGAGGAAGGGCGTTGCCCGGGAGCCTTGAGCCACACAGCCAGTGTCCACGGCCGACTCGCTGTGTCCTGGGGCACACTTAGACCAGCATCCCAGGGTGGTGGCGATGCCCCGCAGCCCCCATGCACTTGACTTCTGGGACAGGACAGTCACAGTGCCCGGGCCCAGAGGAAGAAGTTGGACTGATCATTGGAGCAGAGAGGTCAGGTCACCGCAGGACACCCCAGAACTGTCCCCACTTCTTCGGAGCTCAAGATTACACCACAAGCTCCCCAGGCCTTTTTGCTTCGTTTTCTCAAAGTTGGTTACTTGAACTTCTAAGCCGTTGCTGATCATTTAATAAAGGCCGGCGCTTGCTCTGTTAGCTGGGGAGAGTGCTGCTGTGAAGCGGGGCCGAGCCCGGGGCGTGCAAGCCGAGCTCTGCCCCCAGCCCTTCCAGTTTTTTATTTTGAGACAAGGTCTCAGGTTGGGTTCAAGCCTGCAATCCCCCTGCCTCAGCCTCCCAGTGCTGGGGTTACAGTGTGCACCCCTATGTCCAGCTGATTTTTATTTTAATAAGGAAACAACTGGGGGTTCCCCTTGGCGGGGGCTGCACAGCGCCATCTGAGGTAATAAGGAGGCGCTGTCCTTGCTCTTCCGAGGAGCCTGAGGGAACCAGCCCGCGGCACAGGCAAACTGTCCTGCTTCCAGCAGGTTAGCAAAACCTCCCGGGCCTCCAGGGATCCTAGCAGAGCTTCCTGCCCACAGTGGCCCTGGGCTGAATTCGTCACCCCGCAGAGGCCCCAGGCTGGGAAGCAGCCCTGCCCACCGTGGTCCCCACAGATAGCATTTTAAATCCCTTAAAAACAAGGGCTGAGGAAGTGATGTCAAACGAGGTGCACTAAAAATAGCTGTTGCAGTTCTAAACCCTGGGATTCTGGAGCCAGAGCAAGCAGGGAGCTGAAATGTGGATCACAGTTTTGTCACCCAGTTAGGGGAATTCACCCCAAATAACCCCAATAAGATCAGTCATTTGTGAAACAACGTGCAGTGGAGTCTGGCTGTGGACTCCTCAAGTATCAGTGCTTGCCATGTGGACTGCATCAGCGTCACCTGATACTCATTCAGGTGACAGGGCACTCAGCTATCCCAAGGGACACAGAGGCCAGCAAACCCGAAGGCTCCTGGGAGCGCCTGCACTCATCGCAGGCCCACCTGGCCCGGCAGCTCCTGCCCAGGGTCCCCCTGAGGCGAGCTCACATGTGCAGAGCAGTGATGACAACTGCTGCACCTCGTAGGCGAGCTCTGGGGTCCGAGAGGCACTGCTGGTCAAGCACTAAGCCTAGGCCCTTACGGTGACTCTCCAAGGCACGCATGCCCAGTGCCGCCATCCTGTCTGCTGACGTGTATGAGCACAGAGGGGTCTGCTCCACCTGCCGCCCTGGCAGTGGGCATTGTGGAGAGTGCATAAGGCTTCTCCAGAAGCCAGGAGGAGGGGACAGAGCGAACACTGCCAAGAGTATGCGTGGGTGGTGCCTGGGGTACTCCTGTGGGATTTCCCAGGACAGATCCAAAGTCAGCCATTCCTTTTGGCTGTTGGGCTGGTGTTTTTGTCCAATGTGCTCCGGTGCCTGTCTTTATTATAAGATAAGTGGGGGGGAGAAGCCCACAGGTGCCACTACTCCAACCTGGCATCCGCCCCAACCAGCAATCTTTCAGAGTGGCCAACTTCGCCACATTCCGGGGCCTGAGACAGGAGGGTCACAAATTTGAACCCAGCATGAGCTGCAACTTAGCAACTCAGTGAGATCGTGTCAGAATTTAAAATACAAAAGCACCTGGGGAGATGCAGCGCAAAGGCCATGTGTTCCGTTCCCAGAACCACGCAGACAAGGTTGCAGCCAGCGCCAGCAGACCTCCTGTGGTACTGTGCAGAGAAAGTCACCTGTCATCTCCTCCATAAAAGACCCCCACCCACCCACTTCTGTCCTTTGTTAGGTCCCTGTGGATAGCACTCCAGACTGGCTGGGCCAGCGCTCTCGGGGAGGTGCTGATAAACGCACTGCCGGTGGAGGTGCGTTCGGCCTCACCACGCTGCCAGTGGAGGTGCGTTTGGCCTCGCCGCCGTCTAACGCTGTCCCTGTGCTCTTCTTCCTCCCTCTGGCTGTGAAGTAAAACTGCCCTTCCTTGCTGCAGTGGCTGCCTCTCTTCAGCCAGCAGAAGGTGAGCAGTGGCCAAGCGTGTCACTTCCTGTGGGGAGCTCAGAGCTGGTACCCTTCAGGTCCCCTTTTCTGCCCGGACAGCTGCGCAAGCATCGGCTGGGCAAGGCCCTGGGTGCCTGGACACAGACTGGTATACCTGGGTGAAAAGTCAGCTTTGGGTTTGGTAAGCTGCCGAGGCGTGGGGATTGTGCAACAAATCTTACCCCATCCTGACCCCAACATCTGTCCCCCTCAAAGTGGGAATTCTCACATAGACAGAGACTAAGCTGGAAGGTGGCACTTCCATTAAACACAAATGGCTCCCGGGCTAAGGAGGCCAGGGTTGACTTCTTCACCTTTACAGTAAAAGGAATCTCCAGCTCCTTGCCACCAAGGGCAGGTGGTAGGCGCGCTGGGCTCAGCATGGAGGACTGCCCACAGCACTGGGCACTGCTCCTCCGGCAAAGAGCAGAGTGAGCCTGGGAGCAGGTGCACGGTGGCCACAGCGTCCTAGAAGGGGCCCGAGCGAGCGGGCAACCAGCTTCGCCTGAGCACTGCATCCTGCTCACTGCCCGCTCGCTCGCTGGTGCTGGGCACCTGCCCAGCCTGGCTTTGTCTTCCACCTGGCCCAGCCCTTCAGACCTTCCTGGGGTCCTGGTGCTTTCCCTGGTAACTGACAAGCAGCCAGGGGTGGTCTGGCTCCACCCCAAGCCTGCCAATGGCATGGGCGATCAGACGTCCCTGGCACAACCAGCATGCGGCAATGTGTGGGAGCCACCGCCTGCTGGGCTGGCCCTCTGCGTGCCCCTGCGACACCGGAGGACATTCCTGTGGGCAAAGCCACCATCCTTCTTGGCCACAGATGCCACACCTGCCACTGACACCAACGTCATCCCCAGCCCATAACTGGTTAAAGCAAAAGCTCACATTAACAAGACAGACCCATCTTCCCCTGAGAATGCCTTGTCCTTAAAAGTCAAGTCCCACACTAAATTGAATTCTCGAAACCTCTACAGCTCTTGTCTAAATTTACACTGACCCACTTAGGGGAGGGGCCGGAACCATGCAGTCTTGTCTTGTTAACAGGAAATTCGGGACACTGTCCTCAGGGCATAGGTGCCCCATAAGATTTAGCAGCCGGCAATCATATTAACTCACCACCCCCAAGGTCAGCGGCAGCCAGGGCCATTCCCAGCAGTCACAGTGAGGCTGCCCCTGACACCCGAGTGTAGCATCACACCAGGTGCTGCGCACAGGGAGGTGACTGGGGAGCAGCCTCCTTGCCTAGCAACTCCACCCTCTTAGGAGCATCAGAAGCCTGGACCAGTTAGCACACAGCCCCACATTTCAGTGGAGGTGAAACAGGCTTTGACGCACTGCTCCTGGTGGGCGACAAAGCATAAGGCTGGGGCATGTGCACCAGCATCCCGTATCCTGGGCAGGAGCCCAGCAGGCCAAGTTAGGGCAGGTGGCGTCCCCAGGAGCCACTGTGCCACGGCCAGGGAAGGTTGGGTTCCATTAACGGCTTCCACCAGCCTCACCCTCTGCCTCACAGGAAACCAAGAGGCTGGGGAATCTGCGGCTCCCTCTGAGCTGGTGAAGTTGGGCTTCCTGGGTACGTGTGGGCCCCAGAAAAGCCAAGGAGTATCCTGGAGTATCGCACGGTGCTGTGCGAAGTGAGCAGGCCCTTGGTTAGTGTCATCCGGATCCAATATGTTAATTTCCAGCAGCTCCCGTTACTTTCAGGGATGAGTGTATTAAAATGTAAAGGATATGTAGAAAGAAAAAGTCCTATTTTTGACAGCATGGGGGGACCCAGAAAGACGATGCTGCATGACCTCGTTTATGCACAGAAGAGAGGATCAGATGGCTGATGGCAGGGGCTGGGCAGGACTTGGGCGGCTCTTGGTTAAAGGGTAATCTCTGAGCCCAGAGGAGGTGGTTCCCAGCATGTGTTGGGCAGCAGGGTGATTAGCGTTAATAAGAATGCATTGTGTAAGTGGAAATTGCTGAGAGAGTAGATTGTAAATGCTCTCACCACAAAAAAACCGGCCATGGTAAGTACTAGATGTGCTAATTAGCTCGAGTTAGCCACTCCACT
>NW_004524651.1:11714558-11715462 GCF_000260255.1 Octodon degus
GGAATACAAGGAATGTAGACCAAGCCACATGACCTTCGAGACTGGGTTGCCTAACCTAAACACACACATAATGCACCTGTCACTGAGCTGCAGTTTGTTCAAGGATTGATGGTTTCCCTGGGGAAGGGCCAGCCTCATACCTTTGCCGTATGGAGGCCCGAGGGCCCGGCCTGTGCAGCTGTCCCAGGTCTGGTCCCTGGAGCATGCCCCACCCCCAGGGTCCTTTGGAGGGGTCTGCAGGAGACAGCAAGCGGGTCCTGAGCCATTTCAGTCTTGAGAAGAAGTGCCAGAAGCCCTCTCCCCGCTGCCTCCAGAGCCCACCTCCCCCACGGGCCCAGGCTGCTGGCTGGCCTGCAGGACCACATTCACAGTGAATAAAAGGCACTGCCACGCTTTCACGGTGCACGGTCGGACCCAGGGCCGCCTGCCTTGTGCCGCAGCCCAGGTGCCTCGGGCATCATTGGGTGGGGTGCTCTGAGGGGTGGGGCCTTGTGGAGAAAAGCCAGGTGCTGGGGACATCCCTTAAGGGGAGCTGTGGGGGAAATGCCAGTCCGCCAGTGCCCTGGACTGACATCAGAGCAGAGAGACAGGCGAGGCCTGTAGCGCTCTCCAAGTGCAAGCTGGCAAACTCTGCAGGGAAGGCAGGGCAGCTTCACCCTGGGGCCCCGTAGACGGACAACCCTTTGTCCCAGACATGGGTCCCTCACCCAGCCCTCTGCCAGCCCTTGAGCTCTGTGCTTGATGCCTAGCTGTGCACAGAGCAGCACTCAAGGACACCAGGCCCCCGACCCTGGAGCGGCTGCTTGGTCACCAGACCTGCCACGCCCGAGAGCTCCCAGCCTGTCATCTGAGGTAGGGTGGGCTCCCACCAGGATTTCTCTCTGGCTGGCCACACAGGTGCCGG
>NW_004524651.1:11716877-11717944 GCF_000260255.1 Octodon degus
AGCTCCAGCAATGCTACAGCACAGTTCCAGGGGGCTCCTGTGTCTTCCTGCCATCAGATATCTTTCTGGGAGCACAGGTGCCCCACAGTCCTAGTGCCTTTCCCTTCGGGTGCCCGCTGTTGCTAAGTGACCCTGCACAGCCACCATGATCTGCATGGCTGTGTGGTCTCTCTCTCCAATCCCTCATCCACTCCATCCCTTGGTGACTGCTTCCACTGTGAAGTCTAATTACAGATCCACACTCAGGCAATCAACACCTACTTATTAGCTGCCTGCCTCATCCTGAGACCTTGAGCCCTACCGAAGCCCCAGGGAGAAAGGCCTCAGTCCCTCAGCTGTGTGCAGGGAGCCAGGAGCAGGAGAGGGGCCTCAAGCTGCACTGTGGCAAAACCCATGCCAGGGACTGTGATGGCGGGGTAGGCTCAGGGCTGCAGCTGGCTTTGTCGGCCCTGGGAGGCCACTGCCAACCTCCCCTCTGGCCTTCACATCTGCGAGCTCTCTCCCTGACAGTGAGGAGGGGATCCACGGAGGCTGAGGGGCTGTGGCTAAAGCAAAGAGCTCTGTGGCGTCGTGGCTAGCTGGGTTGGAACACAGAGCACACAGAGTGGGGCACACATGGTGTGTCTTCACGCAGAGCTGCCACGACGTGGATCGCTTGCTGCATACAGAAGCAAGCGATGTGGAGGGCTAGAGAAAGGAAGAGGACTGGGGCCCGGGAGCTGAGGTACAAATACCACAGGGAAAGCGTGTCAGGCAGGTAGTGGCTGTGAGTATTAGGCGGAGACTGGCTGCGGGGGTGCAAAATCCGGAAGAATGGTGCCTCGCAAGGCGGCAGCATCCGCAGGCACTGAGGAGAATTTGAAGTTTGCAGTCTCAGGGATGGACCGCTTCCAGATAACAACAGTGACTCCAAGAGCAAGCGTCGGGAGGGCTGCACAGTGAAGGGCATCTCCGGGAGCAGTGGCCATAGTTGGAGTCCCAGCTACTGGGAGTATGAGGCAGGAGGACTCCCTGAGTCCAGGAGTTTGATAGCAGCTCAGCACCATAGTAAGAATTCCTCCGCCGCC
>NW_004524651.1:11718044-11718967 GCF_000260255.1 Octodon degus
CAAAAAAAAAAAAAAAAAGACAGTGTATTAACTGGAAGTGAAACTGTCAGGAAGCAGCGGTGGCAAGCAGACAACCAACAGGCAGGGCTTGGTGTGGGCGTGCTGCCCTCCCAGTTGTGGGCCTTGGCAATGCTGGGCCCTGCCCCACCCACTGGCCTGGTGGGCAAGGATGCGAGGTGCTTCCGCCTGACTTTCAGTCCCTCACTTAGCTGTCTGTAGTGTCCATCCCTCCTACAGTCTGGTCATCGCCTCTCCCCTTCGCCTGTGCGAGTCAGCTTCCCCACAGCTGGGACACACTACCTGAAACCCACAATTTGAAGAAAGGGATTTCCTTGCCTCCTGATTGCAGGGGATTCAGGCCACAGTCAGCTGCTCTAAGGCAGGAGCGCAGGGTGGAGCACAGGTGATGGGTCTGCGGCAGGGAGGACTGGAGCCGGGCAGCAGCACCAGATGGAGGGGCAGGGGCCAGGTTAGAGCCCAGGGCACACCCCAGGCCCACCCAGACAGTGCTGTGCTAGTCTGCCAGGCGTCCCTTATCCAGTGAGGCTGGCACATCAGGGTTGACAGTCGCACCGCCCACCTCACCCGTCCCCGTGCCCTGTCCATCTCCTTTCTCTCGGCTCCCTGGTTCACAGGGGCTCGTGCTATGCCCTCCCCCACACACGTATCAGAATAAGAAAGGATTGGCAGAGAAAGAAAACAGCTTGGAGGAGGAAGCCCGTGTGAGCCCCAAGAAAACGGCTGTGGCACTGAGCTCTTTCCCGACGAGCCCAGTGTGGCGACAGGTGCAGGCCTCCCTGAGCCCCAGCAGGTCCCCCACTCTGATGTCCCACAGGGATCATGGAACCTCAAAACCCATGTTTCAGGGGCCGGGGAGATGGCTCAGTGGAATAAGCGTCTCCCTGGCAAGCGCAAGGGCCTGA
>NW_004524651.1:11720403-11724184 GCF_000260255.1 Octodon degus
CTCCTCCTCCTCCTCCTCCTCTTCTTCTTCTTCCTCTTCTTCTTCTCCTGTCTTTCTGAGACAGGGCCTCACTGTGCAGTTCAGTCTGACCTTGAATCACCAGGTAGCCCAGTCTGACCTAGAACTCTCAACAATCCTCCTGCCTCAGCCTCCAGAGTGCTGGGGTTACAGGCGTGCACCACCATGGCTGGGTGAGAACTCTTCTTAAAGAGAAAAAAGTGTCCAATGTGGATACCTCGGGAGGTCACACTCCTTGGGCTCTGTCCAAGTGGCATAGGGTAGCATACAGCTCTGTCATGTGATGCACAATCCCTTTCTACAATACTGGAGAAAAAAAATGGCCCCATGCCTACACCTGCATATTCCTACAACTTCTCAGAGTCCTTTGAGCAGTGAGTGAGGAGATAAACCATACAGGAAAGAATGTCTAGAGAAGAAAAAAGAGAAAAAGGAGGAAAGAATAGAAAAAAGAGAAAAAATGGGGGGGGGGAAGAAAGAGGAAAGAATAGAAAAAAGAAGAAGAAAAAAAAACAGCAAAAAGCGAAGGTTGCTGACACACTGCAGTCAAAGGCCCGAGGCTGATGGACCAGACTTTACTCCATGGCACAGAGCAAAGCCCAGGGGTTCGCCAAAAGGTGGGGTCTAGGGAGGCTCAGAGCCTTACTCCCAGGAGGACCCTGTGTCCCAGCCCCTGGTGAAGCCCCAGCCACAGGCTTTTAGCTACAGGCACCAGGACCCCTTGCTGCTGTGGCCCCTTGGATTCCCCACAACACACAGTGGCTGCACACTGGGAACACACATGTGCTGCATGTGTGTGTGTGTGTGTGTGCGTGAGTGTGCACACCCATTGTGAACCCTCTGGGTGACAGATCTGTCCTCTGGGTATCAGGAGTCAGTGAGCTGGGACACATGGGCAGAACCAGCATCAGCCCCCATCTGACAGCTGTTGGGTCCCAAAGCTCAAAAGCAGAGGGTGAGACCTGAAAGAGGAGGAAAGTGGGCCTCTCTTGGGTCTGAGTCCAGCCAGCAGGGCAGTGCGGGCTGGGAGGGCAGGTGGCTGGGAGCTGTGAGGGGTGGCAGGGCGGCACAGACCTACATGCCCTGAGCAGGGCATGAGGAAGCCAGGCAGGCGCTTGGCCTGCGGAGAACTCATCAGAATCCAGAAATGGCCTTGCACGAATCTGAACACAGAGGGCTCAGCCAGCAAGGTCCAGGCCTACTGAGGCTGACCCAGGGACTGAAGAGGCCCCACCCCTCCCTGTGTGCTCATGTTCCATCTGCAGATATCCCTCTTTGTCCTTGAGCGTCACAGCCCCTGGCTCCAGAAGATGCCTCAAAGTGGAGACACCACTGAGCCCTGTATGTACAGAGTGTTTCTCTAGACATACGTAGCCATCATAGAGTTTCAATTATAAATTAGCTCATTCTTCTTAAAGGGTAAATAGTACTCCATTATATTTTAAAAAGTACCTCACATCTTCTTTATCCATTCATGTGTTGATGAGCATTTGGGCTGTTCAGCCATGACAAACTGTGTCGCTATAAACATGGGTGGGTATATATCACTGTGCTATGAAGCTTTGAGTTTTTCTACAAAGATACCCAGAAGGGAAATAGCTGGGTCAAAGGGGACCTCCAATCCCAGCTTGTCGAGGACTGTCCACACTGATTTCCACAGTGGCTGTGCCAGTCCACACCTGCACCCACAGTGGAGAAGGCTTTTTCCCCACGGCTCCTCCAGCATTTGTTACTGGCCCATTCCTCAATGACAGCCATTCCTTCTGGGGCAAGATGGGATCTCAGAGCTGTTCCCATTTGCCTCTCTCAAGTGAGCAGTGCTGTGGAACTGGTTAAATGGGTGCATCCTGAGCCCACGTGTTAAGGAAACGAAATCGGACACAGGCCTGTAGGCATCATGTTGTCTCTCTGGGGCGAGAAGCTGACAATAAGAAGCAAATACAGAAGAGACGCTGTGACAAGCAAAGAGAGCGGTCATGTGGGGAGGGGTCTGCGGAGTGGGAGGCAAAAGAAAAAGAGTGAGAAAGAAGGAAAAATGGAAACAACTTTTGTAAACAAGGAAGGGAAGCGGGGAGGAACCAAGACACATCACACACAGGCGCCAGCTCCTGGGATCACTGCGATTGCTGTGTACACCTAGAATGGGCCAAGAAGCTTAATTTTAGAAATTTTATAAATTAGGCATAGTGTGATTAACAAGTAATAACAAAATCAATTGATTTTAACAATATATTGTAATAATAGTTGCTTAAAACTTACAAATCTTTTATTTCTGGAATTTTCCATCTGATATTTTGGGACTGCAACTGACACAGCTATGGAACCGCGGCAGTGAATCTGCTGATCGGGGTGGGGGCAGGGACGGATGCGCAGCAAGCCGATACCCATAGCAGAACAGAAAACATGCTCTTCTTATCCTAAGCTTATGCCCCAAAGCAAATATATTCTTTTAAAAACAGAATATACAGAGCAAGTCTTATACATGCAGTATTTCTGTTCTGTGGGTTTGCCGGGACACAGTGCTGTGGGGGCTGCGGAGTCCTCGCCTTGGGGATCAGGGCTGTTTTCCTGGGAGTGCAGCTGCGCCCAGCAGCGAGCAGAGTACAGTAGGTTCCCTGGGCTCCTACGAGTCCTCCAGAAAGTAGAGCACCTTGTGGCAGTGCTCTGCAACTTGCTTTATCCACGTCATTGTATTTTTTCAAGATTTATTTCTATGAAGACCTGGACTCATAAGGCACTCACTGCAAACCTCCATGTGGAGGCTCTAGGCTTAGCAGTTAGCAAATGCCACCCAGGGTTTCGGGCACCTCCGAAGCAACGCTTCGTCCTCCCAAGAGCTGACGTCTCGGCACGTGGGTCATGGGGCCCCTGGGTGATGGAATGTGACTGGGAAGACAACTGGACCTGCCGCCAACCCCTGGACCACCCCTCTGACTTCATCTCCCATCGTGGAGATGCTATGAGAAGCTTACAGTCTGGCTAATGCACTTCTCGCTTTGTTTGGCAAACTCCTGGGCAGTCTTCAAAATCCAATTCAAATGGCATCTCCAGGGGTAGATTTGCCATGAAGTCAATGAAACCTAAACCTTGGGTCTCTCATTTGCACAGACTTCTACCAAGACCTGGGAGGGGGTTAACAGTGTGCTCACCCAGCCACCTATTTTTGGAAAATTGTAGGATCGAGATACTTTTTCACTGAGAGGCATCCAAGTCCTGTCACCACCAGCCCTCTCCAGACCTGAGTCTGCACCAGTGTCTACACTGGTGACACTCTGGACCTCCCGAGAGGCCCCAGGTGCTTCATTTTGCTAAACTTTCGAGGATTTCTGTGTACGCCTCTGCCTCCAGGACCGCCACCTCATGCATACCGCTGACAAGCGTGGGAAAAGGCAAGTGGGAAGGGCGCCTTTCTCTGCCAACCATCCCGTCGTCCTCGGACTCGGCCCCCTTCTCTCTTTGGAGGCAGCCTCCCAGTGGCCTGTTCACTGCACACCAGCAGACAGGGAGCGGCCAGGAGGGCCAGAGGACAGCCGCAGCAGAAGGGCACTTCGGAGGTCACAGGAAGGGAGATAAAGGAAAATCACAAAAGAAATGCTGGGGAAAAAGAAAAAAGAAAAGAAAGAAAGAAATGCTGGGAGTCCAAATAGGGGAAGAGACAGAAACGGGCATCTATGATCGGGAGAGAGCCTGGTTTTGGGTGGGAAATGTCTCATTTTAAAATGAGAGAAGACTCAGGGTACCTTTTTTAAAAGGAAATATAGGC
>NW_004524651.1:11724284-11730427 GCF_000260255.1 Octodon degus
CTACATAGCAAGATCCCGTCGAGAGAGAGAGAGAGAGAGAGAGAGAGAGAGAGAGAGAGAGAGAGAGAGAGAGAGAGATTATGGGCCAGCCAGCTAGCTCAGTGGACTAAGTGCCTGCTTGGCAGAGTGCGGCAGCCGGGGTTCCATCCCCAGTGTGCCACACCAGCCCTGCCCCGGGATGCACTGAGATGTCAACTGAGACTGGGCATGATGGTGTGCCCCTGTAATCCCAGCGTTTGGGAGGCTGAAAACAGGAGGAGCACTCAGAGTCTGATCTACATAACAAGACACTATAGACCCTGTAGACGCTGTACTAAATACATTAAAAATATATATAAAAAGAGGTTTTGCGGTGGGTTATCCTGAAGACCAGCGAATCCCACACCCTGGCCTCTGTTTCTGGCTGCCTCCCACCATCAGCTCACCACTTCCTTCAGCTTCCTTGAAGAGCCAGCCTCCGTCCCAAGCCTCCCTGCTGAGCACACCACGTTGCATTTCTCCCTTAGCTCTGCCACTAAAACCACGCACAGCACCACACGCGGCGCAGCACGTCTGTTGGGAACCTCGGTGCCATCCGCGAGCTGTGCGCAATGAGCTTTCCTGCTTTGCGCCTGACGACCTCAGCTCACACACGCAGAGCCCCACAGAAGGCTCCGGAGCCGCCCACTTCAGGTCAGCCTCTGTTCCGCGGGCCCAGACTGAGCAAAGATCTAGAAAAACGCGATAGGATTGCGTGGATGAGGAACAAGGGGTTGGCAAGGCGAGGGGCGCGAGCACAGGCGTTCTTGTGTAGCTCCCGGTGGGAAAGGACGGCTCATCTGGAAACAGACGTCGCCGCTGTTTCCTCCATTGAGGAGGAAATCGCGCCCTGTAAAGCTCACCGAGAAGCCAGTGTTGCAGGGCAAGCCATTCCTTATCCCTGGTGCCGCTAGTACTAGGTCCTGGGCAGGCTCACACAGAAGCTGGAGTCATTCACAATTTAGAGAACGCAGCCATCAAAATGTCACTGCGTTTGAGGAATGGATGAATAATTTAGCTTACTAAAAGTTAACATTTAGAAAAGACCAGACTTGCAAATTGCGGGAGATGGTGGCTGCCTGGAGTCTCGGGGCCTGCTCTCTCCAATTAAAAACCAAGCAAAATGACCATGGAGCCAGTATGTTGACCTCCCAGAAAGCCTGATATTTTCTTGCTTGCTTGCTTGCTTGCTTTCTTTCTTTCTCTTTCTTTCTTTGATAGGATTTCATGATGTAGCGCAGGCTGACCTTGAACTCCAAGTGCTGGGATTACAGGTGTGCGCCAACACACCAGCCCCCACGGCCGGACTGTGTGACAGATCTGAGGGGAGGCAGCCAGAAGGCCAGCTCCCTGGGCAGACACACGGGGCCACATTGTGTGACTGCAGCTCACCCAGCACTCATGGGGCTCCCACCAACCAGGGCACAAGTTGGGCGCTGGGAAGGCTGAGATCACCAAGCCACCATCACCTCGAGGGCTCGAGGCTGTGGGGTTGACAAGAGCCCGGAGACTGTGCGTTCCTTCCTGGAGCTTGACCCAGCTGGAGTCAGGACAAGGGGAGCAGGAAGGCCACTGCCGGGCTTGTATCGTGCATGGAGCCGACTGGTAGAAAGCTCAGGTACCTGGTCTGCGCCCCCCTCCCAAAGGTCTGCGGCTCTGAGGTAGCCGATGATCGCTGGGCAGCTCCAGCAGTGGGCGCAAAATGGGGTGCCAGCATGAGGGCCCAAAGGGCAGCTTTGCTCCTCCTGCCACTGTGATGCTAGTTCTTAAACAGGGCACTTCTCAAAATCCCAGCTGGTGAAGCCCTCCAACAAGCCCATTTTACAGATAGAGAGCTTGTATGACTCATCCTAGGTCTCCCCCAGCACTGCGAAGTTGACCTATCAGAAGGAAGGAGACACCTTGCTCTTCATCCTTCCTATGCTCCAGGGAAGGTGAGACCAACTTCCCAGAGTTCCATCCAAGCTTAGCATAGGGCTCCTGAGATGGGTGAATCCTCAGACCCTGCAGCATTTCAAATGACTTCCAACAGGGACAGATCCCAGCGTTTAGGAGATGGACTACGAGGACAGAGGCTCACAGGATAAGCTCCACAAGGCAGGGACTGTGCTCTCTCTCTCGTGCTTCCACTGTAACCTTATAGCAGCCCAGGGAAGCACAGGCACTCTAGAAATATGGGGTGAATGATAGGTATGAAATAGGGAGCCAGGCAAGGAGCTCTGGTGCGTGCCTCTCATTCCGGCACTCAGGAGCTGCTGAGACAGGAGCATCATCGTGAGTCTCAGGCCAGCCTGCACTACGAAGTGAGTTCAAAGCTACCCTGAAATGCATAGAGACCCTGTCTCAAAAAGACAACAAATAGGAATCCAGCAGCATGAATTTGCAAGCAGGGATGTGACTACATGACTAGGAATCCTATGTCATTCTTATTCCTCTCAAACTGTATTTTTTAGATTCTTAAAAGGGTTTTATTACTGTGCTGGCCCCGCCCCCAGGGTGTACTGAGACAGTGATTGAGACGGGGTGTGGTGATGCACGCCTGTAATCCCAGCACTTGGGAGGCCGTAAACAGGAGGATCACTCCGAGTCCAATCTATGCAGTGAGACCCTGTACACCCTGTCCTAAATACAAAATATAAATAAAGGGTTTTATCATTAGTATTAGTATCATTAATTGCTATTATTAGTTTGCTGGTGCTGGAGTATTCTTTGCATTCTCATGGCTGCCAGAAAATCTGAAGTTCTGAACAGTCTCAGATCTTGACTTGTGGAATATCTTCAGAGGTAGTTCAGGACAGCTGTCTTACCAAACATAAAGTGAGAAATGGCAAAGATTCCAACTGGAATGATAGGGGAGAGGTCTCAGATGACTCAGAACCCAGAGGAGAGGGCTGCTGCTGCAGCCTGGGGCTGGGGGCCAGACACGTTCTGGGCGTCTGGTGACACCAGGCTGGCCCCAGCAGCTCTACGTCTGTTTTTCTGTGTCCCAAGCTGTCTTAGTTACTCTTCTGTGGTTGCTGGGACAAATACCCGACATTCAAAATGAGGGAAGGAGAGGCTTATTTAGCTCACAGTTACTGGAGGTTTCAGGACACTGGAGGAGAGGCTGGGGCGCTGCCGTGTCCAGGATGACCCTCCCCACACCTCTCAGAAAGCACAGGATGGCCAGTTTAACGGTTTGCGCTTCTCTGGCCCCTCCCCTCTTGCCCCGCCCTGGCCCTCTTGCCCTGCCCCGCAGGCCCCACCCCTCGGGCCCGTCCTGGTCCTCTGGCCCCGCCCCTCAGGCCCCACCCCTCGGGCCCGTCCTGGTCCTCTGGCCCCGCCCCTCAGGCCTGCCCTGGTCCTCTGGCCCCGCCCCTCGGGCCCGCCCTGGTCCTCTGGCCCCGCCCCCTCAAGCCCCACCCTGGTCCTCAGGCCACCTGTTACTCCTCTGGCTGGGTCTGCCCCATACTTACATGAGGCTTTGGGGGGACAACTAGACACAAACCATAACAGAAGCCTGCCTGTCCAGTGGGCCGGCCATGGGAAGGTGAGCCACCCCTCAGGGTAAGCTCAGTTCTGCTATGTTCTTGCTTCTCCTGGGCAGGCTGGAAGCTCAATGGCCTCTCAGCACATGGGGAACAGAGCTGCAGAAGTGGATTTGACTGGACGCCTCTGGGCTGCAGGGTCCCTCACAGCCAGGTGGGCACCGGTGTTAACACCACCATCCGCTGCACCTCAGGAGACTCCTGGTGGTTCCTGCAGACCCATGTGGTACTGTCTCCACTCACCTCCTGCAAAAGCTGAACTAAGACTTGAACTAAAGCACTCACCCGGCTCCCTCAGCTGTACAAGAGGTGCAAGAGGAGGTAGGAGATACCTGGGCCAGCTCATCGCCACACCGGCTCGGCCTCCCACAGCAGCACTGGAGTTCTGTGTCCATTGGTGCAGAACCAATGTGGAGCCCTCCTCCAACTACTGACACCAGGACTGCTGGGTACCTGCATGTGGGCTTCTCTGTGCTGCTACGTATGTTCAGGACTCCTTTCCTAACTGCCAGGGTTTTCCCAAGATCCGAGGTCAGATCTGTGGGTGGGAAGAACTGGACCAAGCTCTGAGATCTCCCCTAGTCTGGGTAGAACAGAAGTTATCAACCCCAACATCGTCCTTAAGGTCTCAACGGACTGAGTGGCCCATGTATCCTTCCATGCTGCCTTCTCCCTGTCACTCACAGGGAGCAGGGTGCGGGAGTCCTAGTGAGGCTGAGCCCCCGCATGGGGGAGGAGGGAGACTGCTGCTGAGTAACACTGGACCACAGTTTCCTTGTCTCTTGTTTCCTCACCATTGACAAAGCCAGGATCATGGTGCTGGCCAAATGCAGACCAAAAATGGGAGAGTTCACAGAGTTAAAACAAAAGCAGCTTTTAAAAAAAGACCTAGTCAGGCATTATGGTGCACACCTGTAATCCCAGCACTTAGGAGGCTGAGGCAGGAGGAACACTGTGAATTTGAGGCCAGTCTGTGCTACACGCGAGTTCAAGACCAGCCTAAACTACATAACAAGACCTGTCTCAAAAACAAAAATCATAGGGCTATAGATAGCTCAGCAGACACAAGGGCCGGGGGTTTGGTCCCCTAGAGTGTGCTGAGGCTGCAACTGAGACTGGGCGCGGTGGTGTAAACCTGTAATCCCAGCCCTTGGGAGGCTGAAAAACAGGAAGGATCACTACAAGTCCGACCTGTGTAGTGAGACCCTATAATCCCTGTAGACCCTGTACTAAATACATTAAATAAGTAAATAAGTAAGTAAATAAATGAATAAAGCAATCTAGAATTGTCTTTACAAAGTCAGGATAAGAGTATGGAGGGCAAGCATAAAATAGGAGCCTGGAAAAAATAGAGAAATACCGTAACCTTTCTGAAAGAACTCAATAATGGTTGGTAAGCCTTCACCTTCTAATGCTGGGGTTGATAAATTATTCAAAGGAAATAGCCTTGGCTTCCACTCACTGCGGCGCAGGAGTATTGATCCACCACCACTAATCACAGAGCCCTTCTTGAAAGATGCCAGTGTGAGTTGCAGGAGTGAAGGCCTGTGTTTCAGCTGGCTCACCCTTCCTGCCCAGAGAGCTCAGCTGCCCTGCCTCCTACAGCCCTCCAGTGTGGCCTGCTCTTCCAGCAGGTCCCTCAGCAGCTGCAGACCCCTCGACTCTTTGTGTTCCCTCCGGTGCTGACGTCTGTTACAGAGCGTGGGTTCAGAAACCCCTGCCCCTGTGCAGGACCGCTGTCCAACATGCAGGCCAGAGCTTTTCAAACTTTGATGTACATGAGAATTCTCCTAGGAGTGTGTTAAAATGTGGTTCTGACCCACGGCATCCGGCCTGCTGGAGATTTCACCTTTCCGACCTGCTCCTGTGGGGTGCCAGTGCCCTTGATGCAGAGATCAAACTTAGGAGCAAAGTGAGGGTGACAAAGGCCAGGCCCCTCTTCCCGGCTTTGCTGGCCTGAGCCTGAGTTACCCCCAGAAGCCCCACTCCTAACCTTCCGCTGCTGCTGATAGACCACACTGGGCTGTACACCGCGCTACCTGCTGTCTAACCCGTGGTTCTCATTGTCCCCATCTTTGCACCAGGCTGCACACTGGCAGCTTCCCAGCCACTCTGCGTCTTCACCTGCTGTTTCTTCCACCTGGAGAGTTCTCACTCACCTCTGGAAGTCTGGCTCGAGTGTTGTCTCCTCCAGGAAGCCTGACGAGTTCTAGCCACCAGCTGGCTTCCTGCCTCTGGCTCTGACATCACTGCCCTGGCGCCATCTGGGCCGAGGTCCCTGTCTCTCCTGAGCATGGCTGTGGGACCGTCTGCACCAGGAATGCTTTCTGCACTTCCTTTCAGCAGATCCTGACCAGACTTGTGCTGTGCTTAGAGACACCTGTCACAATGCTTTGTCACAATGCTCCAAACCCCACAGAGACCAAAACCCACAGACACTCAAGTCCTTTCTGTACAGGAGTCCCCTGCATGTGCACATTGCCATGCAGACTTAAGTATCTCTATATTGCAATGCCTACCTGCTGTGTAAACAGCTGGCTCTGGGTTGCTTTGGAAAGGGACAAGGAAAATGTCTGCCTGTGTTTAGCTCAGGTGCCG
>NW_004524651.1:11730586-11744489 GCF_000260255.1 Octodon degus
AGAGAGAGAGAGAGAGAGAGAGAGAGAGAGAGAGAGAGAGAGAGAGAGAGAGAGAATTTTGTGGGGGTCTAGGTGAAATCACTAAAATGCATAGATTTACTTGTTTGCAGCCCTGAGGGTTGAACTCAGTGCCTTTGCACTGAGCTACATTCCCAGCTCTTTTTATTTTCTGAGACACGATCTTGCTACTTGCCCTAGCTGGGCTAGAACTTGTGGTCCTCCTGCCCAAGGCTCCCAGAGGGCTGGTGTAGCAAGTGGACAGCACCACGCCCAGCTAAGATGCTCTCTGTTCTTTGGGGCTTGCACCCAGGAAGTCCCCATGCAGTCATGATTACAAGCGCTGACAGTGGCTCAGGACCCACCCAGGCTCCTCCATCCCAGCCTCTCTCCCCACCCCGCACCCCACGGATGACAACAGCACTGCTTCTCACCATCACAGGTGGGCGTGGTTCCTGTGGAACGCATGTAAGTAGAATCACTCAGGAGTCCTCTCTGCCTGGCCCCTGGCTTCTCCCACTTGAGTCCCTGACACCACATGCTGGAGACAGCTCCTTTTTTTCCCCCTTAACATAGGGTCTTGCTATGCAGTCCAGGCTGGCCTCAAACTCAGTGATCCTCCTGCTCAGCCTCTCAAGTGCTGATTATAGGTGTGCCTTACCATACCCAGAGGGACACAGCTCCTTAAAGGATGGTGGGGGAGAAAAAGGATAGTCGGTGATCACCCTAAGTAGAGGACCCACCTGAGTACAGTGGTACCAGACAACAGGGACTTTGGACCCAAAGAAGGCAGAACTGAGGCTGCTCACACGGCCAAAGCTCTGCTGTCTGCACATGGCTTCCAACAAGCGGGGGCTCTGGCCGAAAGGAGCCAGCAGATGGTGAAGTGACCAGTCTGGCTCACAGGACAGAGAGCGCAGCAGGTTGTATGAGTTACTGCGGATGGCTGCAGTCTGGAAATTTCCACAGGCCCCACTGTGGCTCCAAGGGATGCTTCTGCTTGTGGTGGGCCTGGATCCCTAGGGCTCATCGCCAACTCATCCTGGGCTCGGCTAACTGTACAGGAGTCCCCTGCATGTGCACATTGCCATGCAGACTTAAGTATCTCTATATTGCAATGCCTACTGCAGTGCAGCTGCTGTGTAAACAGCTGGCTCTGGGTTGCTTTAGAAAGGGACAAGGAAAACATCTGCCTGCTTTTAACTGGTGTAGTTTGTGCAGTCACCCCAAACACAATGTTGGGCCTTGAGGCCTGGCTGCTCAGAGAGGGCAGAGGGACCTCAGCTGTTTTTGTGACTTCTGAGGAGACATTGGGTGGATGCAGAGAAGAGGGGTGGAAAAAAAGGAAACAGACCAGCTCCCCTGGGCAGGGGCCCAGCCAACCTGCGTGCTGGTCTTGGCCAGCCTGTGTGTGTTTCTAAATTGTATTGGTATTTTTCAGATACACACAGCGATCCCATGCATAGGGAGCCTGCACTTGCACATGCTGTATGTTGCTTCTTTTCTCCCACCCCCTCCCTCCCCCTACTGATAAAAGCTTGTTTCCTTTTTTGCCTTCTATTCTTTTCTCTTCCTTTCTTTCCTTTCCTGCCCCCCTCCCTTGTGCCTTCTCATTTGAACATTTCCTGCCCATCTCCCAGTGTCTCTTTGGGTCCTCACGTACACTTCCAGTTTCTCACACCAGAGCAACACCGCAGTATTGACCTGTGTGTCCAATTTATTCCACATAAGACTGTGGTCTCAGGGTTGGCCAACCTTGAAATGACAAGCGTGTGTGCTGCAGAGCTGAGCAGCATGGGACCCAAGGGTGAGGACAGCGAAGGGGACAGACACTAATGGATACACACACCAAGCCTGTCACCCATTTCAGCTCCCTCAGATCTCTGCAGGTGCAAGTGAAGAGTAGTCCAAGTTCTCAGCACAATCCCCTTCAGGTCCCAGGACAGTACCCAGGCCACGGTGTCCCCAGCTCTGTCAGCAGCGAGGCGGTGGGAGACTGGCGCAGTGACTCTCCAGGTTGCAGCCCGTAGGCTAAGAGCAGGCTGGCCAGCGGGCCCATTCAGATGCTTTCCTCGGTGATGACATCTCACTCCCAGTGAACACTGCTTCTGCACTTTCACCAGCATCTCTAGGTGGGTCTGCCAAAACTTGCCAAGCCACAAAGGGCCACTGATTACTGTGCTTGGGGGGCTTACTCTGTCACCCCAGCCTTCTGTCCCACTGGTATCCCACAGTAGCAATCCTCTAGCCTACTTGGGCCCTCTGTGCCTGTTCCCGGGCTGCTCCGAGGCTGCTCAAAAACGATCCACATCCCTCAGGGAAGCCCTGTGCCCTTTCCCTGCCATGTGGCTTCCTGTCCTCTCTGGCAAGGAGCTGCCCTGGCTGCGTTCCTACCTCCTGGGGCCCCTTGCTGGGCTCCAGCCTTCTGTGTCTTGCGAGGGGCGGGCCATCTGGGATGTGGTCTCCACTCTCACTGCAGATCCATTTCTCTTCTGCAAGGACCAAGGCATCTGTTGAGGCTCAACCAGTGTCCCTAGCTCACGTCCACCTACCCTGTCCTAGGAGGCAAATGCAAGGGAGTCGTCAGAGGAGAGGCTGCTGGTCCTGTGGGGTTCTTACGCCTGCTGCAGCCTGCGAATTCTCACTGACCTCCACTGCGCTCCCCTACCAGGCTCCCTCTCCAAGGCGTGCCAGGAGGTGACAGCAAACAGACTCATGCTTGTCTAGGCTGCAGTGCACATTTGGGCAACAGGCCCAGCTGGACCACCATCACAATAGCCAATATGGGCTACTTGCCCTTTTTGTTAACTCTGCCATCATCTAGATTAGAGCCACCTGCCAGCCTTGGTGGGGCAGGGTGGCAATGACCCACAGGAGGGGCAAGTCCTCACTTGCTGCTGCAGAAGAGGCTTCCACCTCCAGGAGTCAGTGTGTGACCGAGGTACAGAGAAGGCCCCCTGCCCCTGCCCCTGCCCCAAAGCATCTTCACCTGGAAAGGACAAGGCACGGCTGAGTCACACATGGGGGGGCCTTCCTGATTGCTTCCTGGGGACACGCCTCACCACGTCACCAATGGAAACCACTGCCCTCTCGCATCTCCAGGAACCTCAGCCTAGCAGGCGCCGGGCTGCCCTGCCCAGGGGAGCTGCACTCACCAAGCTCTTGAACTTAAGTACCAGGCTCTGCTGCATCAGCGCTGCCGCCCCCGCACCAGCTGTCTGCTGGAGGGTGAGGTCTCATCTGACCTCTGTGTATCCTCAGAGTGCTTGCTGCAAAGCCCCAGGGAAGCCCCTCGCAGCACTTACTGGGAGGGAGCCAGGAAGGGGCGGGGCCCTCCTCCCTGCCTTGTGGTTGCGACTGAAGCCGTGTGTGTGTGTGTGTGTGTGTGTGTGTGTGTGTGTGTGTGTGTGGTTTGTGATCTGCAGTGCACTGACACAGGGTCCTTCAACCAAGTGCTGGGCGGCTGGAACAAAGGACCACACACTCAGCACTGTCGTCTCACAGCGCTCGCGTCTTTCTTCACAGCTCCAGCGAAGCCCCATCAAGGTGGCAGAGAGCTGCCTGTGTCCTTATCTTGTCTCCGCTGTCACCTTCCCACGTGGCCCATCACCTCAGCCAGGCTCTGGCCTGAACTCCTCTCCCAGTAAGGACACCAGTCACACTGGTAGGTCTTGCTTATACAAAGAACTTTCATTCTAGCTCAGGTACCTCTTGACACAGTCACGTTCTGAGGCTCCAGATGGGAGGAGAGACCTCAATATCTAAAGTTTTGATGGAACAAAATTTAGCCTGAAACACGTTTACAAAAATAGTTTCCATTCCTGGGTAGCTATATATTTTAAATTCCTGACAAAGGGCCTCTGAGTTATGGGTTTAGTAAAGGGCAAATATTTTAATGCAAGGAATCGTCCTCACCTGTTAACATCATGGCCATTTGGCCTTGTGCACTCATTAACCAGCCGGTCCCAAGCTGTGCCACGGCTCCTTGGCAGGCTACTTGACAGCAGATGGTTAAGGAATAATCTTCAGTTTAGGGTTCTGCCCCAGAGCCAGGGGAAATATGGCACTGGAGTAAATCGTGAATTTGAGAATAAGAGGGATCAACGATGCCGAAAGCACAAAGGTGTGATTTACCTACTTCAGAATTGTGCTGGACATGTGAATGAGAGAGAATTAAAATTAGGAATTGTGGAATTAAGCAAAGCAGCTTCACAAGCTGCTATGATTTCGATACAGTCTGCGTTGTTCCCCTGAGCTCTGTGTTCTGAAAGCCGGAGCCCTACTGTGGTGATGTTGAGCTGGACCCAACGGTAGGAGACAGAGACGGAGAGAGGTGAGGGGGTGAGGGAGTCACTGGTGCACTGGCCTTGGGAGGAATTAGTGCACTTCTTGGGGGCCCCTATGAGTTCCTATCACAGCAAATTGTTGTAAGCAAGCGGGCATCTCCTAGACTCTCTCTTCCTCTTGCGCCTGACCCCTCCACATGCCACTGGCCACCGCCAGGGCCCCTCAGCAGCAGAATGGGCAGTTCCATGTTCTTCATCGTCTGAAAGTAGAAGTTAAATAAACTTATTTTCTATATAATCACTAGCCTCAAGTATTTTGTAATGGCAACCCAGAACAGACTGCTGCACCAGTCATCAGCCGTGTGCCTCTGGGCAAGTTGCTTGACCTGCCTAGGTTTCTGTCTCCATCCAGCACAAGCGGGCGATTTCAACGCCCGCCCTCCAGGTGTACAGAAGGTGAGCTGCCCTCCCTTGTGCACAAAAAGTGTTAGCACAGCGACAGTACACGGCGACTGAGAAACAGGACCTCACCCGCTGCCCAAAAACTCCACCAGGAAGTTTGTGGATCTGAAGATGCAGAAAGATGGCAGACGGCCTGACTCGCTGGATCCCCAGTACACGGGAGTCTCCTCTTCTTTCGGTGGTGCCCTTCGCTGCCCTGCCAGCTCTGGAAGAGGGTGACGTGTGCGCCAGCACAAAGGATTTGCTCACCCGGTGCCGACAGCGCTGCGGTGGTTCGCTTCTGCCTGGTTCTTCTTTCTCGCTTGCCCACCACACGTGGGCGGCTCTGTGCCCACCAGCCTCAGGAGCTTAGAACAACGGCAAGTGGAGGGACGATTGGCTGATGAAAGAAGGGGCTCTTTCCGCTCACAGTGTTGGAGCTTCCAGTTCATGACTGGTTGATCCTTCTTCTTTGAGGCTTGCACAGCATAACACGACAGGCTGCCTGCCTGGGAGCAGGGGCCGAATGCAAGCGAGGGGGCTGGGGCCCCGCGCTCCCACCCAGGGGCCAGCCCCGGGGCCTAGAGGGCTGAAGGGGGTGCCAGCTCCTTAAAATCCTCAGCACCTCCCAAGAGCACCACGCTGAGGAGCATGCCCATAGCGCACGAACTTCGGAGGAGAGCTCAGAGTCCCAGAGACAAGGGGACGCAACACTCGCCGAGATCCAACTTCTCTCAGATTGTCCTCTTCCATTAGAAGGTGCTAAGCCAGCCTCCATCCACCAGCTCAGTTTCTTCTCTTCACTAGGTTGGAGTGGGGATGGCGGAAAGTAAAGAAGCAGGAGGGGAGCTCTGCGATCTAAACGCCACACCTGGTCCTGGCTGTCTTTTATTGGTACTCCGGAGTGGAATTGAGGACCTTATGCCCTCCAGGCAGGCACTCATGTAGCTGAGCTATTCCCCTCACTCTACTTGGATCTTTTAAAGCACTAGGAAGTGAGTCACCATAATCCTGGGAGGAAATCATGATTTATAGAAACCAAAAGTGAGGTGGAGACAGCCTGCTTGGTCACAACATCCATCTGTCTTATTTAAACTTGGTTTGAACAGTTAGCCACTTATGATTGGTTGGGACTCAGCTACTTGTTAGGAGGGCAGGTTATGGCTGCCTGCACATCAAGTTAGGTTACACTTCATTCTGTAGGGAGAATCCATTAGGTCAAACAGTATATGTATGGCAGCACCTTTAGGCCAAACTTTCAACTTGAAAGGGGCATGTGAATTCTCCTACTAGTCAAGAGTGATAAAGTAGAATGTTGTAACACAATATCTTTTCCTCAGTTGTGAGGGACATATCCAACCTTACAAGACTGTCAGCCAGTGTGGGTGACAGGCTTCAGTTTGAAGCTGAGCTCAGCACTCCTTGAGGGACTCAGAATTCCCAGGAGATCCATCCTGACCTAAGCAGGACAGCCTGGCTATAGAGAGACCACAGAAAATCCAAGCATAGTGGATTTGTTTTCTATGCCTGAGTAACAAATTACCTCAGGGTTACCAGTGTGGCCTTCAATTACCACCTCACAGCTTCCACGGATAGGAGTGTAGGTTCAGCTCTGCTGGGGCCTGGCTCAAAGATCTGCAGACTGTGATCCAGCTGCTGTCTGGGCTGCAGCATCCTTGGCTGGGCTCTGAGACCTCCGACAGCTCCCTGGGTGCTGCAGAACTCAGCTCCTGTGGCTGTGGGACAGAGCCTTCCTATATCCCTGCCACTGGCCTTGCCCATAGCATGGAGGAAAGTATCTACAACTGACGAGCCCCTCAGACTCCACATCTGCAGCCCTTCCAACAGCTCCCCAGCGTGGTCAAGTGTGATCAGGAAGTCTCTATTTTCACTAATTCATGGTGGACCAACCAGGTCTATGGTGGTTTGGATCTGAAACATCCCCCAAAGACCCACATGCTAAAGGTTTGGTCACCAGCCCATGGTACTGCTGGGAGGTAGAGAGCCTTTAGGAGTGGGGCCTAGCAGGGGAAGTGAGATCAGTGGTGTGTATGTCCTCGGATATTAGAGTACTGGCTTGTCCTGCTCTTCCTCTGCCTCACTCCCTCCATGATGGGCTGGGCTGCCACAGACCCAAAACAACAGAGCCAGGTGACCATAGACTGAAACCTCTGGAACCATAAACCAAAATAACTCCCTATTCTTTATAGGTTGATTGTCTCGGGCATGATGTGACAGCGATAGAAATCTGACACAGGAGCTTTCGTTGTTGTTGCCACACCCTTCACCTGTGCCATACCATGTGAGATACTCATGAGTGTGACATCCATCAATAGTCATAGTTCTCTCCACACTCATGGGAGGGGGAGAGCCAGGTTGTACCCAGTGGGAGCCCGTGCTCAAACTCAGCCCCCTTCAGGTGGTAAGAGGGACCAGAGAACTCTGGGCAGGCTGACGGGCAGCATCAAGGAGATCTGTCAATAGTCCAGCCCAACCTTGGAGTGGGACAGCCTCTGGGACGTGGATCGGGGGCCACTGTCAGTCCGTGCCCTCCAGCTCGGCCAGCCAGATGGAGCCCTTGTGAAGGAGGTGACCTCAGCATGCTCAGGTGCTACAAGGCAGGGCTGACGCTGCTTGAGTCCCTGTGGCCTTGGCTCTGCCTGCTGCTGAGATCCAAGGTGGGGTTGACTGCAGTGGCCACTGCTGCGCAGAGGGACAGAATGCCCAGGCCCGATCCACTGGCCTCTGGCAGGGGCTTCACTCCTCCACCAGGCCCAAGTGAAGTCACCCAGACTGCATTCCCAAGAATCAGAATGTGTGTGTGTTCAAAGGACAATTGGAGGCAGACCTCAGAGAGGGCCAGAGAGCAGTCAGCGCAGCAGGGCTGCAGGGCACTGAAGCTCAGGGGCTCCGACCTTGTACGCGACTGAGGTCTCTTCAGCTGAGACCACCATGGGGTGATCAAGTCAGGAAACCAGGAGGATCACGGTCAGCTGTTACCATAGCCACCTCCACTTCTGGTCACTCAAGGGTCTATGGGTAGGGGGAGGAATGACACCCAGACAAGAAAAGGCAGCAGGAGGTGGCAGGTTACAGGCCCCCAGGAGAGTACAATGCAGGAAACTTAACGGTCGGAGGTCCTTCAGAGGTGGGACCCTGGGTAGGCAATAGGCTTCCTGCCACGGTGTCAAGAGGATCACTCACTTCTGCTCTGCCCCCCTCCTGAGGCTTCTCAGCCAAAAATAAATAAATGAATAAATAGATCTCACTGTTCTTCTTTTATATCATCTCACTTTTCTATTTCTGAGATCCAGCTTGTGCTTTTTGCTAATTATTCCCAGGAAGGAGGAAACTTGCAATTCACATACATCATCGGAAGGCCTGTTGCTGAGAGGGCTGGCAGAAGGAGCCGAGGGGAGACTTCCTCCTGGGAGAGCAGCTGGGATAGGATTCTGCCTCGTTTTTCCTTCACACAGGGTTATTTAGGATGGGTCTGAGGAAAGCAGGACAAACCACATGTTGTCCTCCTGTTCATCGTACTTGCGCCAAGAAACAGAAATTCTAAAAAAACATTTTCTAAAAGAAAAACTAAGTCCCTTGAAAGTATACATTTAAATTGTTTGATTTTTATTAGACCAATGCAACAGAAGACCTTTGTTATGGCTTGTGTCTAGTTGTTCCCCCAAAGCCTCAGGCAGTCATGGGGTCCTCCTGAAGTTGGTGATAGATTATTGTGGGTGTGGATGCTGCACCTGCCCTAGGGCAGGTAACCTGCATTATAGTGTAAGTGGGGAGAGGGGCCAGCTAGCGCCCGAGCTGCTGCCTCTCCTTTCACTCCCTCAGCTCTTTGCCACTGTCATGAAAGGCTTCCCCCTGCCATGCACCGCTCTGTGTTGGACCTAGCTGAGCACGGACTGAAACCTCCAGTAACTGTGAGCTAAATAAACCTTTTCCTGCTTAATTTTGAGTGCTGGGTATTTGTCCCAGCAATGAGAGAAGAGTAACTGAGACGACCGTTATGAGAAGTTTATTTTCAGTTCGCTAACTGGGGACTCTTGGCAGCTGGAGTCCCTGCGTAGGGCAGAACTCTTACGAAGGCAGGACTCGCGGGTGCGTGAAAAGAGCGAGAAGTCGCCGTTAGCATAGCATCGCAAGCAAGGGAAGCAATAGAGTACCAGAGTGTGAGTTTAAATGTAGCAAAAGTGTAAAACCTAAGCTCTAAAAATCACAAAATATTGTTGAAAGAAATTAAAAGTAAAATAAGCAGAGAGACATCTCACATTCCATAGTCAGAAAACAATGCCATCCACGGTGATCTCCAGAGTGACTCTCTGATTCCATCGAGATCCAGCTGGGCTCTTCTAGGACATGGCGGGGTGCTCCTTATGGAAATGGAAGAGGCTCTAAATAGCCAAAATCTTGCAAAAGAAGCACGAAGTTGGAGAACTCAACACTTGAATAAGCTATAATAAGCAAGGCAAGGCATCGCTGGCATAAGGATTGACACATGGCGTAGAACAGAGATTCCAGAAATACAACTTTCACATTTGCAGTCAATTAATTTTCAGAAAAAAATACCTGGACCATTTGATGGGGGAAAGAATAGTCTTTTCAATGTAAGGTTCTGAGACAAGTGGAGAGCCACATGTAAAATTATGAAATTTAATGTGCTTCATTCTTCAGATATAAAAACTAACAGGATGGATTAAATTTAACTGTATATGCTGGAATTGTATAAGCTGAAATCTAATTGTATAAGCCGAAAACTCTAATACTCTCAGAAAACAAACTAGATATAAATATTCACGACGTTAGATCGGGCACCAGTTTCTTAGCTATGATGCTTAAAGCCACGACCAAACAAAGAAGCCAGAGACAAATTGACTTCAAAGTTTAAAAATTTTGGTTCAAACAATTTTTTTTTCAAATGACAAAACACAGAAGGGGAGGTACTATTTGCAAATCACGCATCTTATATGGCATTGATACTTAGACTGTAAAGAGCTGTTACAACTCAAAACACAACATATGGCCCAATTTAAAATGGGTCAAGGATCTGGGTAGACTTTTTCCAAAGAAAATCCACAAACTACCAATAAGCTTATGATGAGATGCTGAGGGTCCCTGCTGAAGGATGTGCAAGCCTGAAGCAGAATCGGGCCCGTCCTCTACATACCAGGACAGTCATAATCGCGAGGAAGAGAAGGAGAGTGTGGTGGGGTGCAGCAAGCTGGACTCCTCACCAAATGTCACCAGGTCTGGTGCAGCTGCCTTGGGGCAGTCTGCACCCCTCAAATACTTTGCCAGCCTCAAGCCATTTGTGCAGCTGCAGAGGGGCCAGCTGGCATTTCCTCCAGCAGTCATAGAGTTGCCGCATGACCAGAAAGTCCACTCCTTGGACCTTAACCAAGAGTGAAGACAGCATCTCTCTGTGCAAACGTTGCGTGTGAAAGCCCACAGCTGCCCGGGAAGCACGTTAGCACTGGATGTAGGCCCTGAGCTCAGCGAGGGAGGGTGGCCCCTGGAATTTTGGTTTTCTTGCCACAGCCTCTCCATGAACTGCTGGACTCCTCACGTGGCCCCTGGGCTCCAAGAAGAGGGAGGAGCTCCCCAGAGATGGGAAGCAGAAGCCACCTGTTTCCTTGGGTGCAGGTCACTACCACTGCATCTGCTCACCCACTGACCAAGCTGTCACAGAGGCCACAGGTCACAGACCCCCAACTCTCACTGAGCCATCAGCATCTCAGCAGCAGTGCAGCCCCAATGTAGGAAACCTGGGAAGTGCTGCAGAGGCCCTGTGGCCCTGGCCTGCTCCCCGCATCCCCAGGCCCCAAGTGTGCAGCAAACTCCCCAACGCCGAAGAAGCACACAGTGCTCAGAGAGGTGGAGGGAACCATCCCTCACAGCAGCAGGCTCAGAGGCACCCTCAAGTCTGAGCCTGGAGCAAGCGCATAGGCTGAGTTACAAAAGCCCAACAGGGCATGGTTAGACCTAGGCCTTGGGGGCCAGCCGTGCTAACCGGATAACGGAAGCAGAACTCCCCTTGCCGCTAGAGAGTTGTCTGGGCAGGATGGCTGTATGGTGACAGGAAAGCTGTCAGGAAAAGGCACCCTCAGACCCACACAAGACCACACTCATGTTAGCTGGCATGAAAGGAGCGGTTCATTAACGGCAACTAGCATGTGCCGGGCTGCTCAGCGGACCTGAACAGCAGCGATGGCTGGGGAGGCAGGGACTTCATAGAGCAGGCAGGAATGGGGGAAGGTGAGTCATAAAGTATTCCTGGCTGGACCAGGGTGTTCTGGGCACAAAGTATAGAGACCTTGAAGCAAGCTGAAACAAAGCTATCTGCGTAGGAAGCCGGACGCAGACAGTCAAGGTTAAATCTTTGCAGCACAGTTGTGTTTGGCACATCCAGGAACATCAGAAGTGGTGCGGGGGAAGGGTCCCACGGCTGGGTGCTGTAACATTCTAGACTTTGAGTTATAGGAAAAGTTGAAGTCTTTTCTGGCTACTTCCTCCTGTCACAGAGTGTTGGTTTAGAGGGTAGATTCATGGTCTGGAGTGTCAGGCTCAGCCATAGTAGTGGGTGATATCCTGCAAGGAGCATAAGATTAAAATTTTGGGAGGTTAATTTTTGGACAGTGGTTTCTATTGGGGGGTCCACCAGTAAGAGGAGAGGAAGGGCTGCCAGCAGGCCTAGGAGAGGAAGGACCCGGGGAGTAGGGTGGTGCTGTACTTTCCATAGTACAGCAGCCCTGGAGGCCAATGTGGAGAGCTGGTGGGCCCCATGGGTGCCATCTAGCATCTGTTGAATTTTTTCTAATAACACCGATTTGGTTGGCGTATGTACAGTCCTCTTTGCCTAGGAGGATGCAGGTGCCACCTTGTTCTGCCCTTAGGGGATCGAGAGCTTGCCTATTTTGGAGAACCATATGGGCCAGTTCGTCCAACTGGGAGGTGAGGCGGTGAAGGGTGGGTGCTGACTCTTCACTATGGCTTGCAAGGTGATGCTGTAGTACGACTCTAAGACCCGCAAAGGTACCGATGGCCACAGTTCCTACACGGTGGCTACGATGGAGGAGTTGAGGAGGATGGCCGCTGGAATGGGGTACTTTCCAGTTTGCAAGTGGGACCGCTGGCTGGTTAATTACTGACACATCTGCATGAGTGTCTATTAAAAATTTAACAGGCTTTCTCCTTATATTGGCAGTTAACATAGGTTTCCTCAGGCTGAAGGAGGAAGACCCATGACCACCTCAACCTGAAACTTCCTCTGACTCCATCATGAACACTTTCTTTTTTTTTTTTCCTCTCTAGCAGCTTCAGACATTTTTTGCTTGACATGTCCCTCCTCTCTAGCTGGATCCAGGGACGCATACTGGCCTTTGTTCCTGTAGGCTGCTAGTATCACCATTTTCATTTTCTGTCTACAGTTCCATTCTGTATCTTTTCTACTATGAAACACCTCAACTCAGACAAATTCATTCCTGCAAACCCTTCTAACTTCTGCAGCTTGTGTCAGATATCTGGGGCCCACTGAGCAAGATACAACTTTTTGGTTTTAAGGTCTCCTGCTGGCAGACGTATTGATGGGCTGATGTTGAGGACTGTAAATCATGAAGACCCAGTTGCCTGTGGAGGGGGAGGATGCCATGAAGGAATGAAAGCTCATCAGGAAAGAAGTAATGATCATGAAGGAGGGGAAGTCATTCTGAGATCTTGGAAAGAGGAGGAGCTCAGAAGAGCCTAAATTTAGCAGGGGACAAGTTGATGCTTGTCCAGTTAGACTTACCCATGCTGAGGGTGGGCTCCTTAGAGTAGCAGCTGGCAGGGTTGGCTTGAGTGTGGTGAGATGGACCCACGAGGGCTTTTCCAACAGCTTGGCCACAGCAGGGGTGCTGAGGATCACTGTGAAGGGGCCAGACCAGCAGGGTTGCAGAGCTGGGCGGAGAGGTCTTTGAGGAGGACTTTGTCTCCTGGGTGGACCTGTAGAGGCACTGAGGTATAGTCAGGTTCATGCAGGCTCTGATCTGCATGAGAGCGAAGGAGGGTGCAGAGTGAAGAAAGAGTGGGAAGGCAGTTGGCGAGAGGGCCAGGCAAGGTGGGAGGGGTCTGGAGGAGATGCAGCCTGTCATACATGAGATGAAATGGGCTGAGTCCTGAGGGTTGGCGTGGGGTGAGGAGGGTTCACAGGGCAACGGTTCACATCCATTTGGAAGTTAGGGCCAGGTGTCTCAGCTAGGACTAAAAGTTTATTGTTAGTGACGGCTCACATCGGAGACTGAAGAAGCCATGACCATGTTGAAGAGTAGGAGTATCGATATATTGATGGAGCAGGCTGGGCGTGAGATCAAGGGTTTGAGATCAGCAGCGAGGGCTTGGCGAAAGAAGTGAGGACTATGTCTGAACCCCTGAGGCAGGACTGTCCATATGAGCTGCTGAGGTCACAGAGTGTCTGGATCAGTCCAGTTGAGGGCAAAAGGTCCTGACAATCTAGGTGTAAGGGAACAGTGAAGAAGGCATAGGGGCTGGAATCTCTTGATGTTTAGGGGTTATTGGGTATTGGGGGGATGTAGGGAAACCCTGTGGGATCTCTGAGGCATGCCAGTCTAGGAACAGCGTGAGTGGCACGAGTGGGGCTGGAAGTGTCTCAGAGTATATGGTCAATAAGAGAAGAGGGAGGGAGGAGCTGGCTGTATATAAAGGCTGGGTTTGTAGGTTGTGTGCTGTGGGGGAAGAGAGAGGTGAGAGAGTAGTGGAGCTTCTGGAGGAGGCCTCTGTTTGAGAGGTGTGGGACAGGTTAGGATCACGAGGAAATTATGAGTGAAGAACAGTGTCTGGAGTCAGCAGGGAATGCGCCTATCTGAAGGGGTCATGTAGGTCGGCCATCAACACCCACTATGGAGACTGTAGAGCTAATATAGCAACTTTAGAACTCAGGAAGAACACTCTAAGTGGTCTCCGTGTCAGCAAAAAAAGAAATTTTTTACCTGAGATGTCCAGGGAGACTCGGTACTCTGACAAAGGTACCTCGATGTGGGCCATGGAACCCAAGCCCTGTTGTTGGTCTTCAGCAGCAAGACAAAGTAGGTCAAGTATTGATAGATCAGGCTGTAGCAAGTTTTCCTGTGAGGGCATGGATTTATTTATTTATTTATTTATTTTTTTATTTTTTA
>NW_004524651.1:11745189-11746960 GCF_000260255.1 Octodon degus
CAACCTTGTCTTGAACTCACAGAAATCATCCTACCTCAGCCTCCCAAGTACTAGGATTACAAATCTGATCTACCACATCTTCCTAGTATCACTTTTCTTTAAAGTTCCCTTCAAATCTGGCATGTAAAGTTCAGACACTCATCATCTTATGATAAGGTTATATCTCAACAAACCTATTATAAATCAAAAACATCACAAATCAAAAATGCATGTAATGCACCTGTGTGACCTCACCCTCTACCTTAGCCACCAGCTGCTGTGGACGGGTCAGGGGACTGCTGCAGCCCACATTGGTGCCCAGCACCTGGAGAAGATCATAGTGTGTTTTACTAGACCAGGAAAAGATCAAAAATTGACATTTAGCATGTGGTTCCTACTGAATTTGTGTCATTTTCACACCATGGCAAAGTAAAAGAAATCCAAGCTGAGTGGTGCGGAAGCGAATTCCTGGGAAGCCAGTCCTCTGCTAAGTGGCTCACCAGCCTCTGGGGAAGTTATCTGTGCAGCTCACCTTTCTTTCTTTTCTTTTCCTTTTCTTTTTTTTTTGTTTTTCTTTTTTCTTTTTTACATTCATAGGGTCTCTTTTTAAAAATTTTTATTAGTTCATATTTGTAGTACATAATGATTACATTTATTATGCAGAATCAGTACATGCACATTATACATCTTAATTCCTTTAGCTTTCATCCCCTGTTGCTTCCCTCCTGGCCTGCTCCTTCCAACTCTTAGACCCTTTTTCACTTGCAAAAGTTCTATTTCCATCATTTTCCCCTCAATTCTTTTTCCCCCATCTTCTTTCCTTCCCCTTCCTCCTCCATCCCTCTGTCTTGTTCCCTCATCTGGTTGGAAAAGACCCCCCCAATTTCCTATTTATCTTCTATCCTGCTCTTTATCCTAAGCGTTCTTTCAATGCGAGTTCTTTCATGCTTTCAGCAGTCTCTGGAAGAAGCATAGGCCTTAGTGCATTGTTTACATTCATGGGGTTTCCATAGAGTGTGAGTTCTTTCATGTATTTGAAGCAACAGAAAAAGTGAATTCTGTTCCATATTGTTTGCATTCATAGGGTTTTTCTAGTATGAGTTCTTCTTCACATGGAGGGCATTGCAAAAAGCAAAGGCCTTACCACATTGTTTACATTCATAGAGTTTCTCTCCAGTGTGAATTCTTATGTGCATTCGGAGGTAACTGGGAGAAGTGATGGTCTTACCACATTGTATTCATATGGTTTCTGCCCAGTGTGATTTCTTTCATGGCTTTGGCAGTTACCAGAAGAAGAAAAGGTCTTACCACAGTGTTTACATTCATAGGGTTTTTCTCCAGTGTGAGTCCTCAAATGCCTACGCAGGGCACTGGAAAAACCAAAAGGCTTATCACAGTGTTTACATTTATATAGTTTCTCTCCAGTATGTGTACTTTGATGCTCTCGACAGTCATGTGAAGTCCTGAAAGCCTTCCCACAATCATTACACTTGTAAGGTCAATCTCCAGTGTGAACTCTCACATGTAATTGAAGCTTCCGAACATAAACAGAGAAATACCCACATTGCTGGCATTTGTAGACTTTTTGTCCAGTATGAATTGTTTTATGTAATTGAAAGTTACAAAATGTTTGAAGTCCTTACCACATACTGTGCATTTGTAAGGTTTTCAGATTTGTGATTATTTTCATTATGTCCCCAATGTGCAGAAACACTGAAGGATTTACCATGTTGATTATATTCATCAGGTTGTTCTCCAGTATGACTTCTTTCATGCTGTTTAAATGCTGAGT
>NW_004524651.1:11747190-11751048 GCF_000260255.1 Octodon degus
AGTAGGTGCTTTAGACCACTGAGCCATCTCACCAGCCCAAAGAAAGGATTTCTCACATTCTTTACATTGATAAGATTTTTGTGCAGAATGTAGATGCAAGTGTCTCTGAAAGCTTTCACAAGTAAAGAAGGCTTTGTCACATCTTTTACATTCATAGAGTTTCTCTCTATGACTTCTTCTATGTGTCTGAAAGGAATTGAGAAATCTGAAGGCTTTGCCACACTGTTTACATTCATAGTTCATTTCTTCAGTATGCTGCTGTTCATGTTTTTGAGTCCACTGCTGATAACCAAACGCTTTACCACACACCTTACATTTATACGGCTTCACTCCATATTCCCTACTCATGTGGTTTGTGCCTAACATGAGCTCCGGGCTGCCACTGAGGATTTTGGGATGCACGAGGACTTTTCCACACAAGCTGCCTTTACACAGCGTTACACAGACACAAGTTTTCTTCGTGAGACTGAGATTTGGAATTGGGATGATGTTTTCTTCACACTGATGTTCTGTATTCTCATAAAGTTTCTCCACCATATGATTTCTTGAGTTTTTCTCTTGTTTTAGTTCTTCATTTTCAGGGCTCCGGTCTTTCCATTTTTTCCCATTCCTGGCTTCACTGGTGTCCAGGAGGCCTCAGCCAGGCTCCCACGACCACAAGTCACAGCTCTGCAGGATCGCAGCTCACCTTTCACTGGCAGTTGCTTTTAACTTTTATTCTAAAACAGTGTTCTTTAAGTGTTTAGGGGCTAAGGAGATGGCTCAGTAGAATAAGCACTTCCCTGGCAAGCGCAAGGGTCTGAGTTCAATCCCTGATTCTGAAAAAAAAAAAAAAAAAGTGTTTAGGAAATTCACAACTCAGATGAATTTGAGATAATAAATGATAAACCTCCAATAACTAAAACTGTGCGGTGTGAGTGGAGGAAATACACATCAGCTGAACAAGTCAAAACGCAGGCCCAAAGACAGGCAGGAGCTTGGGATAGAAGAAGGCTGGTGCTTCAATCTGTGGAGGAAAAGTAGCTTGTTCAATAAATGGTAAAGGGGAACTACCTAGAAAAAGAGAAAATTGGATCTGTTCACAGTTTAAACCATGGAAAGTTCTAGATGAATTGGACATATATGTTAGGATAAGTGGGATCTTTCAGGTAGTGGAGGGAACCCCAGGCAATCTGTTCTGGGGATTTCTGGGGATGTTAGAAAAGAGAAGAGTGTCTATGCATGACTCAAAATCCAGAGCCTACATCCTGCATAATGAAGGATTTGGCTGGCCTCTGGTTCCCAGGAGATGACCCCAAACCCTTGGAATATCCTGGAGGGGAAGGAGGGCTTTGTGATTCCCTGCAGTCCCCGGATGGTTTGTGGTGCAGGGAAGGCTCTGCCAAGACAGCAGGGCGAAGGAGGGGACTCAGGAAGCCCAGCCCTGCCATTAGAGGCTGGAGCCCCTAGCCCAGAGAGGGAACGGGGGCTGGAGAGTGAGTTCAACACACGACCAATGAGTCAGTCGCACAGCTACGAAAAGCAGCCAAGAGAAGCTCTGGACCCGAAGCTCAGTGCCATCCCTGGTTGGCAGCTCTGCGTTGTCACGCACCGATGTGGCTGTCAGGAGGTCGGCGCACCCTGACTCCCCAGAGACAGATGGCCAGGAGCACAGTGTCCAGACTCCACTGTTGGCTGCAAATGCGTCTCCTTTTCTTGATTCTGGTCTGAGTCCTCTCTGCTATAATAAAATTGAAATTTTAAAATGGTATCGCCTTTCCCGAGATTTGTTCTTTGTGTAAGAATTGTGCAGCTCGTAGCCACCCCCGCCCCCATGTCCAGTTGGGCAGGACAGAGGGTGGCCTGGGGCCTCGAGCTGGGCCTGCGGCTGGGGCGTCTGGTGGAGCCCTCCGCTGTCAAGCGCAGCCTTGGTCTGGTGGGTGTGCCAGGAGCCATCACACTGTTTCAAAAGGACTTCTAATGCGACAGCGTTGAACTCAGCATTTTTTCCACAGCCTTCTCAAAAGCAGTGGCAAAAATAAAATGATAGAATAAAATACAAACTGGGAAAAATACTTGCAACACCTACCACAGAAAATGACTAACTTTCTAATAAACAAAGAACATCTATAATAAGACAAAGACAAAATGTAGGAAGAGAATGAAACCAAAAACTGAAGTACGACTCATCCTCTGAGTGCATGATCACACTTAAAACAGGAAAAACGGAAGGCCTCCTGAAGTGCAGTGCTTTACTCAGCCCGTCGATAAGACGGAAGAATTTGATGACAAATTCTGTGGGAGAAGCGGGAATCTGGTGCCCTCGCCCCATCTGGTGGCACCATCTGCATCATTTCCAGCAAGGACAACATGGCAATGGTGACCAAAACTCTCCTGCACGCGCTCTGAAGCCCAGGGACAGCACCGTCGGCAGTGGGTGCTTGGGGCACAGTTGTCAACATGTAAAATTACCTGTACGCCAGATTACATCTTTGTAACACTGGTTGTATTTTTTTGAGCTTTTTAAAAATTCATTTTAATGAGAACTAAAGATACAATTGCAATGAAACAGTTTCAAAACAGGTTAGTAGGATGGTTACAATAAATAATACATTGCGTATTGTCTTCATAGTAGTTATTCAGAGGACAAGATGCAGACATGATTTCTTGTCTAAACACTATTAGTACAAATCTTTCTTCTCACTGAACTAAGAGAAAGTAGCTGTATATCTATGCTAACTATTTTGTATATACAGATATATATTTTTTCTTTTTTCACTACAAAATGGACCTTCATTTATATCACCCTTTTTTCTTTACTTTTGTCAGAGATGGGTGCAACAGTGGCTCTAAATTAGAAGTAATTACATGTTTGTCAATAAAAGAGTACTCAAATAATTACACTCCATCCATACGATAAATAGAACCCCTAAAAATAAAATAGAGTGCATTTTTCTACTTTCATGTAGTTCTCTAAAATATACAGAGGGACCCAGCAAAGCGGGCATTCATGCTGCCAGTCTGTGAAAGGAGGGAGTGTGTTATTTTGTTTCAGCCTTGGGCACAGGAGCCACTGACCCTTGGCTTAGAGAAATGCACTTCCTCATAGTTCTGAGGCAAGAGAGCCAAGACTGAGGTGTCCCCAGGGCTGGCTTCTCCCGAGGCCTTGCCCTGTGGCTGGACAATGCCTACCTGTCGCTGTGCTTTCATGTGGTCCACCGTTGTGTGTGTCTGCGTCCTGAGCCCTTCTTCTGAGGACCTCTGTGCCACTGGGTGAGGGCCCACCCACATGACCTCATTTTTATCTTACTTATCTTGTGAAAAGACCCAATCTGCAAAAACAGTCACATTCAGAGGTCCCAGGATTAGGACTTCGGTGTATAAATGGGGTGACACAAAGTCAGTCCATAAGGAGGCACAAAATAAAGATGAACTACATGATCTCAGCACTCTGGGAGGCTGAGGCAAGACTATTGCAAGCTCAAGCCCAACCTTGGCAAGTGAGCACAAAATGAAACTGCATCAAAATAAAAAATGAAAATACAAGATCTGAGGCATATTCCAGTGCCAAGGATCTACCCAGGTCAACCCTAGTACCTCTAAAAGTGAAGATTGAAATAGGAGTGTTACATAGCCATGAAATAGCAGGATGCTCTATGAAAGAAATGACCCACAAGGGCCATCGCTCCCTGAGGATATAGCTCAGCAGAGCAGCACCTGCTTGGCAAGTGCAAGGTTCTGAGTTTTATTACTAGTACCAGAAGAGGAAGGGGGGAGGGGGAGAGGGAGAGGGAGGGGGAGGAGCAGGAGGAAGAGGAGGAAGAGGAAAGAAGTTAGAGAAGAAAGAAAGAAGGAAGGAAGGAAGGAAGGAAGGAAGGA
>NW_004524651.1:11751363-11779246 GCF_000260255.1 Octodon degus
AAAGAAAGAAAGAAAGAAAGAAAGAAAGAAAGAAAGAAAGAAGAAACCGTCAACACCATTTACTGCAATGCAGGAAACTGCTGACTGCAGGGAGAGGAGACACGAGGGCTGCTTGTTCTACATCCTCCGGAACCTTCTGAATTTGGATGGTCTCTATTATGTACTGTGTCAGTCAGCTTTCTGTCATTCTAACAAACACCTGGGATAAATCATGGTAAAAAGAAACTGCTCACAGGCTTTGGGGGTCCGCTGACCCCCCGGTTCTGAGCCAATGGCAGCACAACACATCTGCCTGGGACCCAGGAAGCAAGAGGAGGAGGAGGGGGTGGCCCCTGACCCTCCAGGGCACACCCCCGCATGACAGGCAGCCCTCCAGCCTGGCCCCTGCTCAGTGCCAGAGTGACGGCCAAGCTTCAACAGGAGCATCTGAAGGGGCCCCTCCCCGAGCCCCAGCAGGAGTAACAATCCTGTGAGTTAAAAGCCTGAGCCCTTATCCAGTGTGAGATGGGACACTTAACCTGGTGGAACAAGGAAACAGGGCTCCGGGGCAGTGACCGCTGCCCGGCACTGTAATGGAGACCAAGCCGTCATCGAGGGCAGCTCTGTCGCAAGATGAAGGCTCCCTGTGTTGAAAGCAAGCATATGGACGTTCATCTACCTTCAGAACCCATTTTCTGTGGCAATAGAATTTGCCCATCACGAACTCCAATGTCCACGACTAACAAGTTCACAGCCAGCAGCCTCGTCACGTGTAGGAGAGAGCGCTGCACCGTGACGCGTGCAGTTGTGCTGAGGCGCGTGTAACTGAGCACGTGAGAGCTCAGCTCGGCGCCCGGGGCGCGGGCGCATTGCCACGTGATGGAGCGAATGGCACGCTGTAATAAATCTCTGTTAAGAATGAACTTGCCAAGACCTCCTGAAAAGTCAAGAGAGGTAGAGAACCTAGACAACAGGCCTGGGGAGGCTGACCTCGGGATGTTTGAGTGCTAACAACACTAACTAGCAACGTGGTGGTTGCTTCACGCTGTGTGTTTCCAAAGTGCTTTTACTCATAGCTCATTTGTTCCTTGTAACCACTCTTTGAAGCACAAAGCTTGACACACATTTTATAGATCAAAATGTGTGCGACCACGAAGCAGGAGCTACCCAGCATTACCTGTGAACCTTCACACAGTTCAAAGCCCTTTGGATGGTGTTTGTATCCAAAAATATCAGCAGTTACAGAAACTGCACCATCTTCAGGCCGTCCAGATAGCTCAGCAGAGTGAAGCATCTGCTTAGGCAGTCGCAGGGACCAGGGTTAGATCCCCAGCGTGCCATTCCGGCCCCGCCCCTGGGGCGCGCTGAGACGTCCATTGAGACCAGGCATGGTGGCGTATGCTTGTAATCCCAGCGCTGGGGAGGCTGAAAACAGGAGAATCACTACGAGCCCAATCTGTGTAGTGAGACCCTGTAGACTCTGTACTAAAAATACATTTAAAAAAACAAACAGAAATTGCACCATCGTCAAGTGGGCCTGTGGTCTGCGCGGCACGGAGATGTGTGATTCAGGGACCAAACAAAGCACATCGGATAAGAAGAGACCTCCCGCATAGCACACAGTCACTTATTTACTGTGTGACTCCTAGTGACAACGGCGATCTGCCGAACATTTTTACGTGCATGTGGGTCACTTTCCCATCACTGAAGCAAAATATGAGACATGCAGTGACATAAAGCAGGAGAGGTTTATGTGGCTCCCGGGTTCAGTGGGTTCAATCTCTGCATGGTTTCTGGCTCCAAGGCAGAAAAGTAGGGTGGGCAGAAGACCTGGGGAAGGAGAGCTGCTCATCCCGTGGCATCCAGGAAGCACAGGCAGCAAGAGGCACCCGGGAGGAGAACGCTCCCTTCAGGTCGGAGCCCAGGGCCTTTCTCCTCCTCCCAGCACCCCATTCAGGGTCTGCACTCCTGCATGGAGGAGTCCACTGGTGTGCACATGTCCAGACTACCCCGGGCTGCAGCCGGGTCAGGCCTCTGCTTCCGTAAGCTGCAGGTGTCAGGGATGGCGTCCAGTGACACCACACAATGTGATATGACTACACAGTTAACTCTGAAAGTAAACTATGGCAAGCCACTCGACGTTTGCTGCATATTTTTGTAGTAACTGAGAGTGTACTTGGGCTACAAAGATGACCGCAATGAACCAGCCTCCCGGTGCCCACAGCGTGGGGAGTCCCCTCTGACACTGAATCTGGGCTGACTGTGACTCATACTAAACATGAGAAAGTGGCGGAGGTGTCACCGTGCCACTTCCAGGCCTGCAGTGGCTTGGCAGGTCTGCTATTCCTCCCTAAGACCACACACTTTTAGCCCTCAGCCACCTCTCGAGCAGCCTGGCTTCCTTGCTGGAGAGACTGTGTGGTGATCCCATGTGGACAGGGAGGACCCACAGGCTGGAGGAGAGGGGGACACAGAGGCAGAGGGGGAGGCAGGGGGTGCTGCTGGCTACCCAGCACCCTGCTGAACTCACCTGGGTGAGCCACCCACACCTCCCCACAGTCCTGACTCAAGCCAGCCCAATGGCCACCCCAGCTGGCCTTGCGCAGAGCAGACCTGTCCACTGAGCTTGAGCTTGACCAGGGGGCAGATCAACCACGTGGTTTCACGGCTCCTGTGAAACCACTGAGCCGCAGCGTGGTTTGCGAGCCAGCACTGCAGGACCGAGACCATGCAAACCACACCCAGGCCATCCCTCCACTGCCAACCCAGCTGACCTGGGGCACAACCAGCCCCTCCTGACCCGTCCTCCTCCAATGTCCCACAGCAGTGAGTGGCCCCTGGCCTCGTGAACACCTTGGAGAAACACAAGGAAGTGGTACTAGCAGGCTGTTCCACGCTCAGCTTTCAGCCTAGACCTGGCAAGGCGCCTGCCTAAAGCCACTCATTGGGTAAGCAGGTGCACCACCACAAGTCTGCCTTCATGTTTATTTTTCTCACACAGACTATTGAAAAAGAAAAAAAAAAAAGCCTCCATCACTAAGTTTCCCAGGCTCTGGCCAAGTCTCTGAACCTGCTGCCTCAGCATCCCTCCCCGTGCAGACTTTTCACCAGCAGCATGAACGCCCTTGGACCGATTGCTCCACCTGCAGGCTAGATGAGAGCCCCCGGCCCCAGGCACTCCCGCTGCTCTGCCTGCAACACGGTCTTTGCTCCTCTGGGTGCCCAGAGCAGCCACACCTGGGGTGGGGCGCACACGCAAGGATAGCCACTGGGCCTGCCTTGTCTCCTGAGGGTTCTCCCCTTTCACCACGCGAGTTGTTCCCCTGAGACCTGTTCACCCCACAGACTTTCACCCAAAGAAGAGAGCAACCAGGTGCCACCAACAACCTGAGCCCCTGGGTGCCGAGTCGTGCGAGGGTGGATCTGGAGCTCCTCCCGAGACGTAGAGTGATTTGGCTTGCGGGGAGAGAAAGGCTTCTCTAGGCTGCAGCTTGCCAGTGGAATAGGTGCCAACAGGTGCATCGCCAGGGCGTCTCCTTTCTGCCTGAACTTTGCAGAGTGCACTTGTGCTAGCTAGCGCCACCCTAGGGGGCATCTGACGCCTACCCAGGTGTCCCCTGCTGTAGGCCTGCACTTTGGGACCTCACACACTCTTTGTCGTTTCGCAGCATGACCATGAAGCGCCACACCCACATTGGTCCTTTAAATATTTCCATTGATGAATTACTCATTTTAGTTTTATGAGTTTGTTTATATTATACAGCTAGTGCTTAAAAGGATAAGCATCACAAAAATAAAGTATTACAGTTTTAATATTTATTGAGTGTTTATAAAAATGCATCAAAATTTCCAACATTGACTGGTTTTCAGCGTACAAAGTCTAAAAATGAACAACACAAATAAATTCCATGCAACTACAATGAAAATACCAGTAGTACCATTGTAGTCAGGGCGGATAAAGGGAAAGATTTATTATAGGACACATAATTTATAGGGTTATTTTATAATATTCACCCAGAGTCAAATGTAAAAGAGTGTGGGAGATCTGTCTGTGCACTAGAGACCCAAAGAATCCAGCAGAGGGCCTGGAGCCCACAGCAGTGTCCTGCCCGAGTCCAGCTGGGGGCCCGGAGCCCACGACAGTGTCTCATGTGAATCTAACAAGGATCGGCACTGGGAAGCCCCAAGGTCACTGGTGGAGCTAGCAAGTCGGCACCAGCAGCATGAAGGGTCTGTGCCAGCAGGCTGAGGGATCTGCACAGAGCCAGGAGGTGACACTCAAGGACCAGGGCTCCCCCGAAGAGAGCTGCAGCCGTCCTCAGTGACGCAATGACCCGAGCTCCTCTGGTGATGAGAACAGCTGAGTTCCTACTAGGCAAGCCAGCATGACAGGCTTCTCCAGGACAGTAAGCAGCACACCATCCTCCCCTCCAGCTCTCCTTCCGTGCTGCTGGTGCAATCCTCGGAGGGACCTGCGCACCCAGCACCCACTGACTCAGGTCAGCTGGGTGTTGCAAGGTGGCCATTAGTTAATCCACTACAAGCGCTCTACAAAAAAAGTCCTTTAATTATCTGGCAGTCTTCATGCATGACAGCAGCATGCTCCATACGTAGTGTCAGTTACACGACGATGAATGTGTGTAGGACACGCTTAATATGTGGCTGGTTTCTCTGTTTTGTCAGGAAGTTCTTATTACATTATGCAATGTATAGTTAGCAGGAAGATAAAATATCGATAAAAAGAGTATTAAATTCTGAATGTGGAGCCAGGCAGATAGCTCAGTGGCATAAGTGCCTGCCTGGCAAGCTCAACATCCTGAGTTCGACCCCCTGTACCAAAAAACTTTTTTAAAATTCTGAATATGTATTATGTGTTTAGTATATGCATCAACATTTTTGCATCAGCCATGTACTTGCTTATGAAAGCTAAAAGATAACGTCAGAAATAAGTTTCTATATGATCTACAATGAAAATACCAATAGAACTCCACAAAAAATCTTTACTTCAATTATCACAACTAAATAAGAAAAAATAAGATGTCAATATGTATCAAATGTGTAATGAGTCCTTAGAGTGTGTGTCAACACTTTCATAACAGCTGTATGTTTGCTTACAAAACCTAAGAGCTCACATCAGAAATAAAAAACCTGCATGAGCCTCCAGGAAACACAAACAAAAGTCTACAAGGAAGTAATCTTTGCTTCAATTGTCACACTCCAGGCAGCCTTCACTCAGGAGTGCTGCACGCTCTGTGCACGCGAGAGCACCTATCTTTTGTTTTCTTGTCCTTTCCTGTTGTCACGGGTGACACAGCTCTGCATTTCCTGCTGTCATAGTAGGTCTCCGGGATGGTGCGCCACCTGCTCACCCGCCAGCTCACCAAGGTGCTCCACGGTCTTCCACGTGTGCGCTTCGTTGAGCAGAAACATTTTATCTTCCTTCTGCTAGAAATGAGGTCCTCTGAGCTCCAGTCCCAGTCCTCAAAGAAAACTTCTCCATGCTGCTTTGCACTTGGTATTTTCTTTGCAAACTATCAAACAATTAATGCCACACATGTTCAGGATCGAGTAAACTACAGCAGTTGGGCCTGCTGTGTATTTCAAATGATACCTTAGTTGCTGTATAACTAACTCATCAACAATGTCTACTCCACGCTTGGCTTTGTTGTTCAAAATTTCCATCACAGGCTTCCTTTTTGTCCCGCTTTTCCTATCAATATTTCTATCATGGTGAAATATTAATTTCAGCAGTCCCATATTTCTTTGCCATGTGCAAGGCCAATGTAAACCTTTCTGAAGCCCAAAGATTGGGCAATTGTACTATACAATTCTGTTTTGAAATCACAACATTTCATTTGGAATTTCTACTTTGCTCCTGTGTGCAATTCCTGCACTGGTGAGCTTGTACTCAGTCAGCAAATGTGACATCAATTGGAAACTGGTAAGCTAACTGTGAAAGTCATGTTCTGATTGGTTTGGGAGATGGCAGCAACATGTCTGTTCACGTCATTTAGTTTATTACTATATGAGTAAGAACCTGATGAATAACTCCAGGATAAGTGTCTAAATTGAAAGCATCATAAGTCTTTGCATCTACAGGGGCATAAATTTTTATGCCACATTTTGACCCGTGGCATTTCCATAAGTCTTTTACATTCCTGTGGTCACCATGAGAAATCCCTGCTGAGTACAGCAGACCTAGGAATGCTTTCAGTTCAGCTAGAGAGGTGTCATAATAAGTACATTTCTAATATGTCCATTGGTTTCTACAGAATGTTTTCCTTGCATGTCAGCCTTTGTGTATTTCAAAGCATCTTGTACCACTTCGTCTGTGACAATTTCCACTACTGAACGGCAGAGCTGGCATTCTGTCCCGTACCTTTCATCCATGCCATCACCTTCCTTATATTTTTGGACCTATTTCAACACTGGATCATTTCATTTAGTTGTACACCCATTTCACAACATTCTGACTAGTCAAATATGAACTCACATTGCTGTCTTCTTTGTCATCTGAATCAAGAAGGCTGCCTTCCCTGTGTCTGAATTAGTCGACTCTTGCTCCATCTCCCTGTCACAGGAACTGTGTTCACATGACCAGGGCCAAGTCATCATCGCCGTCATATCCAGCCTCACCGTCCTGCACCCGCACTGTTCTTCTTTATCAAAGCCCAAGCCTCACCATATAGGCTCATCTTCATGGTCCAAGCATGAGTAACCTGATGATTCACTTCTGGCCTCCTCCAAAACTTGTGGATCTGGCTTTCTATTGAACTGCGCTGAGCTCTGCTGAATCAGTCAGTCTACTTCTACCAGAACAATCAAAAGAAAATATAGGCCTGGGAGATGGCTCAGTGGAATAAGCACTTCCCTGGCAAGTGCAAGGGCCTGTGTTCAATCCCTGGTTCTGCCAAAAAAAAAAGAAAGAAGAAGAAGAAGAAAATATATGCTGGAGTGCTGTGGGTCTATTGGATCCCCCTGTGATGCTCAGGTAAACATACACAAAAGCTGTTCCACAGAGCATAATGTGGGCGTAAAACCTGGTCTGACACTTTTGCACATATGCACATCCTTTGCTTTTTATCATACCAAGTAGGCAAACACAAAGATTGTTTCCTGTGTCCCTCAGGGAAAGGTACTGAGATGCACAGCCAACTACTATTATGCTAAAGAATGAATTTACAGTGGAAAAGTAAGGAGTGTGCATGTGGCACCCTCTGTTATGCTTTGAGGGATAAGGGATGAATTTAAGTTGGTGCCACAATCTCAGGCCTTCAGGAGGTCAGTCATGGACTTCAGGTGTGTCAGATGTACATATCTGAGTCTCTAATGTGTAAAGTGTACAAATTTCAGCTTCTACTACCCACTACCATGGTCTAGCATTGGCCTCTTGGGGCCTGTCTCTTCCATACTCAAAGTCTGAATCCTGGCCCCTCATCAGAGCCCCACAGAGAGGGTCTGCCCAGTGCTGGGTGGGGATCCAGCCCCCACAATGGCAGGCTGTGCTGGGACCAGCTAAAACTGTGCTTCTGGTCTTGCTGTCCGGATATGCTGCTCTCCACATGGAGCCGCTCAGGACAGGGTGCTGCGTTCATCAGTGTTGTGCCTTTGGCAGCGCTGGGAGGTGGCAGGTACCCCAATGCATTTGCTGAACAAATTTATCCTGAAAAAGACAAGCAGTGATGGCTGAGAGCAGAGGGTTTGACGTGGCCTTCACACCGGTCCACATGGGCCTGGGCCTCGGTGTTCCCAAAGGATGTCAGATGTTAATGGCGAGAGGACGCTGGCCATCTGCCACAGGGATCTGACAGCTGTCTGGCAGAGAGGCACAGCCCATGCCTCCAGAGAGCCTGGAGGGGCACCAAGCATGGGAAGGAGCCACGGGGATTTGCTGAGCGTCAGTGACTCCAATGTCGTGGATCTGCCTTTCTGTGCGCCACCTCAGCAAACAGCCCACTCCTCTCCCAAACAGCCCTCCACAGAAGACACTGGTCACCCCAAGTTCCAGTGGAGGAGAAGAGAGTCAGAATGCAAGGGCTTTGCTCAGGGACACAGAGTAGCAGCTGGGTGGAGCAGAGACTTGGATGTGGGTCACTTGGCTCCACCATGGGAGACCAGATGACAGAGCACCCCTGGTCTGCAGGGCAACTGAGCCAAAAAGGTAGAAGAAGCAGGGGCTGCTCAGCTCTCTGCCCTTCCTCTGCCTCTGTTATAACAGAGAAAAGCTCCCCTGGCTCCTCTTCCTGGGATACCAAGGTGGCCACAGTGGGCAGCTCTACATCCTTATGGCCTGGAGATGGCGCCTGGCAACGGGTACACCAGGAAGCTCACCCACCAGCCATTCTCCACCAGCTGCTTGCCTTCTCCCAACCTGAAGGAGCTGAGTCCTTTTCCTTTGTCTTGTCATTTCTCTAAAAATGGACTGTTCTGTGCTGAAAATGCCATATAAGGTGGGACCCAGAGGAAAGCTTCTTAGAGAACCCCGCGTGCCCAGGGCCTCTCCCACGTGCGCATGAAATATTCATGTGAATGAACTTGCTCCCCTTTTCCTTGTTCCTTTCTCTTTGGGAACAGGTATCTGCTCCAGCTCATGACCTGAAAGGGTTCTTGTTCCCAGCAGCCCTGTGCGACACTCAAAGGAAAGAGCCCCAAGTCACACACTTGCTACCCAGCAGCCTCAGAGGCTGGGCAGGAACCTGTGTCACGCACACACACACACGTATGCACACATATGCATGCAGAGGGCTCTGGGAGAGAGCACACTAGAACTCCAGGCCCAACTTCCCAACAAAGCAGCAGCTCCCTGCTTGCTTCCGTTTCCTGCCAACAGGACTAGACGAGCCCTAAGTGCTGTCAGTTCCAGCGTCTGACCCAATGAATTATTGCCCCTAGACCATTCCATTTCAGAGACCAAGTCCAACCCATGTATAGATTATCAATTCCCAAGTGGACTCTGCTTAAAAATGTCACAGTAGTAGTGTATCCTCAGAGCTAAGGTAGTGATAGATGGCGGATTCCGGCTCTCGGGTGAGCGATGGACACCCCGACTTGGATACACAAGGGCAGGGATCTGTCCCCCTCCAGCAGCCTGTTCCTCTTCTCTGCTTGGCCACACCAAAGGACAAATGACATCAACTCTATCCTGTACACAAACACCAATCCACAGGGCAGCAAGATATAAAGGACACCTCTCAAGGAAGTTAGACCCCCGAAAACTCTAGGCTTCAGCTTCTGTGCAATCTGAACTTCTCCCTGCACGCACACACTTCCAAAGTGCTTCCCGTGCCCTCCCCACGGTTCCCAGCTCTGCGATGCCCAGGCCTTCCCCTGCAGGTACTCAGCCAGCTTGCGGCTCTGGGGCCCTGGAGAGTCGGCCTTGCCCACTGAGGACAGCAGCGCCGGCGCTCACATCAGTGTAAGACCGTCAGCTCCAAAGTGAACACAAGCAGCCGGTTTCAAACTCTTCCAATACAGAAGGAAGGAAGCCAGACAGTCTGGCTAATCGCTTAGACATTTAGCAGAACAGGGAGACTTTCAACACTTGAGCAAATCTAAGGAACCCAGGAGAATTATTCATTAGCCCAGCCGAAGGGGGCGAGTGCAGACAGTGCAAGGTAATCCCAGGCCCGGGGCGCTTTTCTTCATGCCTGGGAAGGACCTGCTTGTCAAGGCTGGCTCCCTTTCATCCCCTTCTCTGGGCATCCTCCCCTGCCCCTTGACAGCACCTGTCTGGTGGCCTGGGCTGCTCTGCCAGCTGCTCTGCCGCTCTGCTCCTGCCTCTCCCGCCCTCACCCTCTGCCCCCCTCCTCGCACCCAGCACACGCGCACCCCTCTGGCTGACAGATGAGCAGCGCCTTTAATTTCACTGCCCCCAGCCAGAGCGCAGCAGATGGAGCCTACAGACAGTGCCTCGCGCAGTTGGCAGGGGAGGGGCGGGCTTCTAGGGGCCGTCACTATGACAACTGCAAGGGCTCAGCTCAAGTTCTATTTTGGGGCCACCACTAATTACTATGAGTGTTGCACTCGGCCCTGTGATCAGCCGTCCCAAAGCAGCCTACGACTGGCAGATGCTTGTTTTCTTCTCTAGAAAGCTGGCCAAAGACTAGAGCTGCATTTGATTGTTCCATTGTTTTTCTAAAAAAAATATCATCCGGGTTAAGAATGTTTTCTTTTACATTTCTGTTTTATTGTAAGAGCCAGATTCCCTCCAAACAAACACTATTTTGGGAAATAAAAGACAGACACAGTAACATTAACTAGTTTGGTGTTTAGATATATGCACACGGGAGGGAAGGTAAGGCCACCTATGTGCATGTGTAGTGACAAATACTCTGGCCTCCCTACCGGCCGCTCTGACAAGTAACTCAGGATGAAGTTATTTTGGGGAGTTCAGTTTCCCCTATTTATATAAAAAGTTTTACTCCTGCAGATTCATCCTGGAGCAGCGTTGGGGTGTCACAGTCGGCTTTCAGACCGACATGATCAGGTTGGGTTGGCGTGAATGGTTACAACAGCACAAAGCAACACGTACCATCTATTTCCAGGTGGGAAGAATGCCACATAACAGGGCCTCGATTCCTTCCAGCACCTGAAACAAAGCAGGAACTTACAAGAAGCACAACTGTCCCCACTGCCGGAGCCAAGGGAAAGGGCCAGGCAGCCTCCATGCCAGCTTGGCCATCTCTGGCCAGCTGATGTCAGACCACAGAGCCAGTACCAAAGGTACCATTCTATTAAGCCCATTCATTCGTTACTATAGTAACAGTTTTCTACTTACAAATCAAGGGAAGAAAATGTCAAGATAAGAATAAAAGAAAAAGCCCACCAAAAAGTAGTCTTTGGAGATAATGCTCCTCAACCAGGAGAGTGCAATAGAATGTTTGAGGCCTTAAAAGACAACTATGGGCCAGCCAGATAGCTCAGCGGATTAAGCTGCCTGCTTAGGCAGAGTGCAACAGCCAAGGTTCGACCTCCAGCATGCTGTGCCGGCCCGCCCCTGGGGCACCCTGAGACAGCAATTGAAACTGGGCGTGGTGGTGCGTGCCTGTAATCCCAGTGCTTGGGAGGCTGAAAACAAGAGAATCACTTTGAGTCTGAGCTTGGTAGTGAGACCCTGTAGACCCTATAGCAAATACATAAAAAAAGACAATTACAACAAATCTAGTTCTATACATCTTAATTGGTTTTATTTGCAATTATAGAATTGAGCAGTAGCCAGGGTCCTAAATAGTTCAGAATACCTCTCTCAGTACCTGGGTGGTCTTAATTATAATCAGAGAAATGCAAGTGACATATAGAAAAAGAAAATCAGAGCAGACAGCCTGACGGGTCGCAGCTCCCAACTGTCTTACTTGAACAGTTAGAACCATTGGCCACCTGTGATTGGCTGGGCAGAAAGCTGCTTGTTACAGGAGAGGGGCACAGTCTGCTTACACATCACATTAGGTTATAGCTCACTATGTATGGAGAAACATTTAGGCCAAACTTAAAATATGTACGGCAGCATCTTTAGGTCAAACAGTTCAGCTTGAAAGGGACATGTGAAGTTTCTTCCTTAATTAAGAGGGTAAAGAATGAAGAACAATGAAGTAGGCTGCTGGTAAATGCTTTCAGAGAGAGAAAGTAGTATCTATCCTCACCCATTGTAAGGTTTGTGTCTGGCACTTCTACAGAAAGGGCAGATTATCAAAAGAAAACAAATTTGGGGCCTGGGAGATGGCTCAGTGGAATAAGTGCTTCCTCGGCAAGCACAAGGGCCTGAGTTCAATCCCTGGTTCTGCCAAAAAATAAATAAATTAATTAAAAAAGAAAACAAATTTATTTACAAAGTCTTATATAGGGAATCTTAAGCAATGAAGACATATTATGGGCTACCATACAATGTTTAAATACATGAATACTTTGTACAGAGTTTAAATCAGATTAAACATCTATTTCCTCAAATATTTATAATTTATTTGTGATCGAAACATCCAATATCCCTGCTTCTAGATAAATCGGTGTGTTGTATGCGCAGGTTCCCTGAAGAATAGTCACGGAAGCATGTGTTTGGGCAAAAATAGGCCCTGGTCTCAGGTAATAAAGTGGGGACACTGAAAGACGACTTGTTTCAAGGGTTCTCGCCCTCTCTGTGCCCTCATTCTTTCCCTGCTGGTATGAGGCAGGACCTGCAACACGAGGAGGCCGGGTCAGTGCGCTCCTTCAAGGCTGCTTCCGCACGGGGGGCTTCCGAGGTCCTCTGGTCCTCCGTTCCAGGTGCTGTGGGGCAGCCTTTCTGAGCCCTGAGAACGATTTAGTCAAAAGAAATCAAAGCACAAAGTGGAGGCTGTGACATTCAAATACTAGAAAGTACCCTACAGAGATCATTAATGGCAGCAATGACCTTAATTAACATTCAGACAGAATCTCAAGGGCTCTGGACAGCAAAACCAGTCTGGGCAAAACTAGAGCAAGGTTGAAGCACTGACACCTCTCAATTGCAAAAAGTGATGTAAAGTCCTAGTAACCAAAATAGTGTGGCACTGGCCCAAGAACAGACCCCAGGACAGTGGACTAGAGAATCTAAAACTAAACTCCTACGTGAAAGGTCACCTGATGTTTTTTCAGTGATCTGAAAATTAGCACTTTATTCTTATTTTATTTTTATTTATGTATTTGATACAGGGTCTCACAGTCAGTCCTCGTGTTTTCAGCCTCCCCAGTGCTGGGATTACAGGCGTGCAACACCATGCCAGGTCTCAGTGGCTGGCTCAGGGCACTGGGAGTAGGGCCAGCGCAGCATGCGGTGCCAAGAATCGAACCTGGGTCCCTGTGATTGCCGGGCGGGCACTTTGCTGAGCTAAGCACTTTATTCTTCGAATTCCTATTTTCCTTAGTCCATGTTTGCACGATGTTACATTCCTCCCAGAGAGCTGGTGCAGGTGTATCACACATCTTCATTCCTTTCAGGTTTCCTTCCTTCCCTTCCCTGTCTTCCCACCATCTCGTGGACCTTTTCCCAGTTGCCAAAGTTCTGTTTCCCGCTCTCTTTTGTTTTGTGCTTTCTTTATACTTTGAGTCTCTCATATAAGAGGGAAAATGTGATATTTAAATTTGTAGCTGGAACCACTAAGAAGAATATATGCAGTGTATTATTTGTTGAAACTGTACTTCCGATTTGATTTGAAACTGTCTCATTGCTATCTGTTTATCAATAAAACTTTGAAAAAAATTAAAAAATAAATAAATAAATAAATTTGTAGCTGGTGTGCTGGTGCATGCCTGTAATTCCAGCACTTGGGAGGCTGAGGCAGGAGGAATGCCACAAGTCCAAGGCCAGTCTGCTCTGCGAGTGACTTTGAGGCCAGCCTGAACTGTATAAGAGAATTTGCCTCAAAAAGAAAAAAAGAATATGTGAATATTTAAGCTTGTAATCTGATTTACATCGCCTATTATATTCTCAAGGTGCATCCACTTTCCTACAGATGACTCAAGTTTATCCTTCTTTATGGCAGAGTATTTGTTGATTTATTGATTTATTGATTTGGTACAAGGTCTCACTATGCAGCTTGGACTTGTAGCGATCCTCCTGTCTCAGCCTCCCCAGCCTGCATGGCGTGCAGTTCTGAGGATCGAACCCAGGTCCTGGTGCTTGCCAGGCAGGCACCTCAAGCACTGAGGTATCTCCCAAGCCCCTTTGTGATGTATAAATACTACATTGTTTAAAATCCAGTCCTCTGCGGATGGACATAGAAGCCGCTTCCAAGGTTTAGCTATTATGAGTTGTGCCGGTGTAAGTACAATCGCCATAACGTGATGTCTCCAGCTCTTTTAGGCGACACCTATAAGGGGACAGCTGGATTGAATGGGATTTCTAAGCCCACCTTCCCACCGACAGTGCAGAAGGGCTCCTTCCCCCCAACCTTCCCAGTGTTCGTATTTCATTTCTCGATGACAGCCGTTCTTCGGAGTCAGATGGAGTCTCAGTGCTGTTTTCTTATGCATCTCTCTAGTGGCCAGAGCGGTTGGGCATTTTTCGTGTATTTATTGGCTGCATGTACTTCTTCTGAGAGATGTCTGTTTATTTCAGCGCCTCATTTTTGATTGGGTCTTTTATTGGGGAATCTAATATGTTTGAATCCTTTATATTTTCTAGATATCAGCCCTCTGTGTAAGGTGTAGCTAGCAAAAACGCTTCCCCATTCTGCGGGTTGTCTTTTCACTCTGTTAGTTGTTTCCTCTGCTGTACAGAAAAGCTTTTGATTGGATGCAATCCCACTTGTCGGTTCTTGATGTTATGTCTTGTACAACTGGGGTTCTGCTCACAAAGTCCCTGGCTATACCGCTGACTTCAAGGGTTGTACCTCTTTGCTCTTCCAGCAGGTAGTGTTGCTATTTTACATTTGATCCACTTTTATTTTAGTTCAGTATGTGGTAACAGCTATGGGCCTAGATCCAATTTTCTGCATACCAATAGAGAGTTTTCCCATCACTATTTGTTTAAGAGACAATCTGTCCTCCAGGACATGTTTTGGCCCCTTTGTCAAAGATCAGATGTCTGAATGCACCTGGGTTTTTCTGTAGCCTCTATCCTGGTCTTTTGATCTTCGCGACTGCTTCTGTGTCAGTACCACGCTGCTTTGTGTTTGTTTGTTTGACCACTGTAGCTTTTTAATATAACTTGAAATCCAGGACTGAGATACCTTATGCTTCGCTCTTGTTACCCAGAATTGCTTTTGCTATTCTGAATCTCTTTGGGTTCCATGTGAATTTTAGGATAGTTTGTCTAATTCTGTGGGGGATGGTATTGGTATTATGATTGGGATTGTGTTAAACCTGTACACCACTTTTGAAAGAATGGTCATCTTGACTGTATGCATTCTGTCTATCTAGGAACAGAAGTAACTTTCCGTTTTCTAATATTCTTTTCAATCTTCCTTTTCAGAGTGCTATTTTTTCATTGTAGAGGGCTTTGAATTTCTCGTCTAGGTTAATTTTTAAGTATTTAATTTTTCTTGATGCTATTGTGAATAGTATTGTTTTCCTAATGGTACTGTGTTAATAGTATGGTTTTCCAAATTTCTTTCTTGGTGAATTAGTTATTGGTGCTTAAGAACACTGTTGACTTTGTGTCCTGCTAATTTGCTGAGTTTGCTGAATTCTAATTATCTTAGAATTATTGTATTAATTCTAAGAGTCGTTCAGTGGAATTTTGGGGGGATCTTCTATGCCAAGGACTATGTCATCTTCCAATTGCGGTCATTTGACTTCTTCCTGTACCGCCCGCATCCCTTTCTTTCTTTCCCTTGCCGCGTTGCTCCGACTGATGTTCTGAGAAGTAGACTGAACAGGAGCGGTGATGGCGGCCATCCCCCAGTGCTTCCCCGCTAATTTCTGCCAAGGGAGCCAGGGCCATCAAATGAGAGAGCAGCCTTTTCAACAAAGGGTGATAGGAAACTGGATGCTGGGGTAGCAGGGCACACAGCAGAGACACTGTTTCATCACGTGGATTCTTGCAAGCCGAGACCATTACGGTCAAGCAGACCCCAGAAGAGCTCTGAAAGCAGGTCACAAAGCTTCTTTGTCTAATAAAGGAAGTTTCCATCTATAGAGATGTCGCTGTCTCCCACAGCACGAAGAGGACTTGACTCTTACCAGGACAGACGCTGACCTAAGGCCGTCGGACCGGCCTTGCTAAGTGAGCCCTGCTGGCCGCACTTCGACTGCCCACTGTGCTAGAGCTTTCCTCCCCCACCTGAAGAGCCCCGCTCCTTTTCCTTTTGTTAACCTAGAGTGATAGCTCCACGACTTCGGGATATTTGTCTCTGGCACTCTCATGTGTATCTGTGCAAAGTCCCTGGGACAGCCTTCTGTTTGCTTGTCGCTTGCTCCTCTTCCTCAGGTCAGTGCTGTTCGCGGGGCCTCACAACCTAGGACGGGGGGAAGAAAACATCTTCCCTCCCAACAGTATCCACGTAGGAAACACTGAAGATGGCCCCTTACCTTACTCCATATGCAAAGGCTAACTACAGGTCAATGGCTCCAATTCTGCATGTACAACTATAAAACTCTTAGGAAAAAATGTGAGCCAAAGCTCCATCAGTTAGATCTGGCAGTGATTTCATGGAGGACATGAAAATCATAAGAAACAAAAGTAGATAAACTTACATCAGATTTAAACTTTTACACATTAAAAGTGATTTCAGGAGAGGGAAAAGACAACCCACAGAAGGAACGCACATATTTGCAAATCATCTATCTGATAAGGGATTAATTTACAAGATATACAAAGTGCTTTTACAACTCAGTAACAAGCCCCATTAAAAGGACAGCTAAGAAATGGGGTACACATTTCTCCAACAATACATGGAAGCCCGTAACACCTGAAAAGTTTTTCAACATCACCAGTCATTGGAGACTGCGGACCAAAACTACAATGAGACACCAATTCATACCTACTGGGGTGGCTATTATCAAAATCCCAGAGAATACATGTTGGACAGAACAGATAGAAATTGAAATCCAAGTGCATTCCTCGTGGGGATGGAAAATGGTGCAGCTGTGGCGGGAAGGGCTTGGTGGTTACTCAAGATCAGGAACTTGGAATTATGTATGAGGTAGCAAGGCATCCTCTGTCACCCTGGCTGCTCTCTGCTCTGCACGTGACCATGAGTTTACTAGTGTGCTTGGGAGAGGTGGAGTTGGGGTAGGCAGCGGCAGCATGTTCTTGAGGGGCCTCGTGCTCCTCTTCTGCCATCATCCGTGGTCTGTGGACCAAGCTGCAGAACCTTCCTGGTTCCCCCATCTAGAAAGCAGAGCAATCATCCCTACACCTTAGAATTACTTTGAGCTACGTGCAACAAGCACGGGATACATATATCCTATCAGGACTGTGGTGACCATGTGACACCCCCCAGCAGACCAGTGAGTCATCCTGGGACGACTCCGTGTCAGTGTCTCTCCTTCCATCTACCTCACCCAGAACATCCCACTCCTGACTCAGCCCAGGGTCTGCAGATGAAAGAATGAATGAACACAGACCTGGCTCATTGCTCAGGGGCCTTTGTAGGTAGAAACTGCCACTGACAGAGCGGCTCAGTTACATTAGCTGTGGCACCAACTCCATGCTCAAAGCAAACATTCACCCTCCCCCAGCTGGACTCACAGAGCGTCAGGATGCTGGAAATTCCCAGGCTGCCCTCAAGCCTCAAGTGCACACCAAGGAAGACAGCTTTGGGCTTCTGTTTTGGAGTTCAGTGATGCTTGTTTTTCCTGAAGCACCCATGACCTCTCAGAATGTCTGAAGTGTAACATTCCCAGCAGATTTGCTCTTCCCTTCTACTTTCAGGGAAAAAAATCAAAAGAACAATGACCTGCCTCTACTGTAACTGCATTTTCTCTGTTAATTCAATAGCAATGAGACTCATATTCTCCCCTGTATTAAACTAAGCCAGTGGTTCCCAGCTGGGGAGGGGTGGGTGATTTGGTCTCCTAGGTGACATTCTGTCACGCGCAGCCTTGCCTGCAAGAATGACGCGACCACTGGTTGGTTTTCTGCGCAGCTCTTTATTGTTCTCTTACATCTGTCTTCTCTTCTCCTGAGGCCCCTGCTCTTAGCTTATAAGTCCCAGGGCTTCCAACCATGGGGTGCCACGTGTGTACTGCCCATTGGTCCAGGTATGCGGAAGCAATGCATTAGCCCAAGCCTTGGCCATATATGGAGTTGTTTACTCCAGGAGCGCTCACCCCCTGAGGGGGTGGAAGGCGGAAACCAGCGCCATCCTAGGGCGCGGCTACACACAGCTCCCTACAACATTCGGCAATATCTGGAAGCACTTTTGGTTGTCATGATTCGTAGGGGTCAGGGGAAAGATGGTACTTCAACCCTCTAGTAGTTAGAGGCCTTGGAGAGGCTGCTAAGCGCCCCACAGTGTACAGGGCAGCTCTACATGGAAAACAATTCTCTGGCTTAAAAATAAAAAACCTGTTTTTCCCTGTTCCATGCTCCGAAATGCCACCTGACCTGTTGTTTAGAGCAGACATTTTCAAGTTTGGTCTACAGGTGAGGACCCGGGCCCTGGGACCTTGTAAAATGCAAATTTTGATTCTGCGGGTGTGGAGTGGGTTTGAGTCCCAGCATTTTAAAAAGTTTGCAGGTAAGGCCAGACAGTTGCACCAATTATGGACACACTCCGAGCAGCACAGGTGAGGGAGAAGAAAAGTATTATAAGCCAAGGAAGGGCTGGCCAGATAGCTCAGCAGATTAAAGCATCTGCTTAGGTAGATGCAGTAACAAGGTTCAATCCCCAGTCGTGTCCTGCCCGCCCCGCCCCCAGGGAGTGCTGAGGCAGTGACTGAGACTGGGCGGTGTGGTACGCACATGTCATCCCAGTGCTTGGGAGGCTGAAAACAGGAGATCACTGCAAGTCCGATCTGTGTAGTGAGACCCTGTAGACCCGGTACTAAATACCAAAAAAAAAAAAAGATAAGGCAAGGAAAGAAAATACACAAATCCTACAATTAGGTATGGTGATTGATCTCAGCAGCTTCTTGCATTGAGAAAGAAGCTTTTACAATTCTGTGAAGGTCAGAATTAGCAAGGCCCGTGGAGGCCCGGGAGGCCCGGGAGGCCCGGGAGGCTGACTTCCTGCAGAGCAGGGCACACCCAGGATGCTGCAGACAGGATCACCTCAAGCGTAAAGGACTTCAGAAAGAATGGAGGGCGAGGGCAGCTGAACTTCCACTAGACTGGAACATCTCCCTGCTCTCTGCAGAGCGTGGGAATGCTGCACCAGAACAGAAGCAGAGTGTGATTTGGGGACAATGACCTGGCCTCCTCCAGCAGACCTTCCCTGGGGAGTCTGTACACTAAAGCGGCTGGGCAACACTGAGACACAGGGGTAGGGATATCACTATACAGTGTTTACAGTGTCACCAGGGGCCTAGAGTGTCAAAAAGAGTCTATCTACTGAGAAGGACTGAAATGGAGCAACAGGGTGATTCGCCTCAGCCTTCTCCCTGTAACTTTTCTCAACCCAGAAGTCACTCTAGGAAGCAGGGAGGAAACTGCTTCCAACTTTGTGGCAAAAGAGAACATTGTAAGAAATCTCATTTGTACTTCTGAATTGGCCTTATTTGGGACTACAAAATGGAGAGGTTTATACCTAAGCACAGACTAGATCCAAAAATTGCTTCACAATAATCCCCCCCCTCCGCCACATGGGCAGGGTCTATTTAAAGCCAGAGAAAAGGAACTGATAAGCTGTAAGCAGGTGAAACATGGCCAGATTGGTTATCACTCCTGTTCGTCATATTTGAACATCGTTTGACTGCTTGTGATTGGCTGAAACTGAGCTTCTTATTACAAGAGTATGTTATAATCTGTTTACACATTAAGTTAGGTTACAGCTCACCATGTACGGAAAAGCCTTTAGGCCAAATTTAAAATATGCATGGAGGTAGCTTTAGGCCAACGGCAAAACTACCCTATGATGATACTGGTTTGTAGTCCCAGCTACTTGGCAGGTTGAGTCAGGGGGTCACTTGAGTCACAATTTCAAGATCACCCCGGCAACATAGACAGACTCCACTCAAACAACTAACAACAGCAAAAGCCAATCCCTGTCTGTCATCTGGGGCACTGACGTCACTGTCACAATCATACAAGTACTTATTTGGTCTCAACTCCCTCTGCACAGGAGTAGCAGAGTGGGTTTGATAAGGCAAGGAAAAGGCAACAGAACAATAGAACTCCAGGTAACTCTTAGTTTTTTTATTATCTTTTTTTTGAGCTACATGCATTGGGTGATCTATTGACAAGATACTTATTGATAACATGCTGAAGAAATACACAATACAAAATCTAGAAAAAGTAGGTCCCCCCTCTCCCGCCCCCCTCCCCCAGTGCCCATCACCGTGATCTGGTCAGAACAGGGCTCAGCGTTGTGCTGGTTAACTTAAACAGGGGTGAAAGAGAGTGTTTCGTTACAGTTTGGACCCAGTTGGACTCTTCAGAGGGAAGGTGGCCTGATTTGGGGTCCATCTTCTTCCGCGGAGCTTCAGGTCACGCGGCAGCAGCACAGGCGACTCCCTCTTAGTTTGCTTCTGTCTGTGGGGCCTGCTGCGAGGTCTCAGTGCTTTGCGGGGGGCGCTGAAAGCTGTGCTCAGTCACAGCGGAGGAGCACGAAGGTGGACACTTGGGGACCGGCCTTGCGCGGCCCACAACTTGTTCACAGCCTGGGGCTGGCGCTCCGAGTTCTTGGGTGGGCCTTGAACGTGTGGTCCGTCTCCGCCGCTCCCTGCAATCTGTCTTTCTTTCTTTCTTTCTTTCTTTCTTTCTTTCTTTCTTTCTTTCTTTCTTTCTTTCTTTCTTTCTTCCTGGAAAGCAGCTTTATTATTTTTGAGTGCAAACAATAACATTTTTGGCTAACAGTCATTTCCACTTATCATCTAAACAGAAGAGCCTGCTTCACTTTAACATACAGCTCGGATGGTGTGTAGTTGGCGTGACTACTCCTGAGCACGAGTCGGCCACTCTGCGTGCAGAGAGCTCGCTCTGACAGACGCTCGGGTACCTGCTTAACCAACCCTTCACCCCTCCCCCATACAAACAGAAACTTGACCTCTCTCCTTCTGGATTGCGGCACGCAGCGGTTGCGAGGCACAGACGGATGAACCGTGAGCATATCGCTGTAGACACCGGATCATGACAGAGCATGCAGCACCCAGGGAACCTGCTTCGCATGCCCTGGCATACACTCACGGAAGGCAAATTAGCGGCAAGCACATCCGAGCACAGCCTTGTTGTGTGCGCACGAGAGAGCCTGGCGAAATCAGCGGCTAAGAAAGTAGGCTCACGAACTCGAAGTTTCTAGAGCATCCCTAGGTACAGAAGGGAACCGAGGCATGGCTTCCTGGGAGGAGAGGCAACGGTCCTGAGGGGGAAGGGAGACGGGGGCCAGGCTAGCTCGGTGGGCAGGCAGCAGCCCCGCAGAACACAGGACCAGCCGTGTGTGTCAGTCACCTTTCCATTACTTTAAAAAAAAAAAAAAAAAAAAAACTAAAAACATAATATAAAATAAAGCAGAGAGAAGCAACGTGGAAAGAGAGCAAGTTTGTTGGGCTTCCGGTCCGGGCGGGCCAGGTGCTTTGAGTACGTACCCAGTGGGCCCCGGTGCTTTGAGAAAGGCGGCACATCGCGGTCAGGCCGAAATGGAACTTTAAAAGTGAGGGTTCTTTAAAAAAGGCAAAATGGATTCACTTTGAGAAATACGTGAAATAAAGTAGACGCACAAGCTTCAGCATCATGTGGTTTCTCTTATGTGAAACCAAAAATATAACCAAAGAGCAAAATAAAAGATAAATGACGGGAAGTAAGGAGATGAGACTTTCTCAAATGGAAAAGGAATCAAGAGATGGAGGGGAGAGGGAAGAAATTAGATGAAAAAGAATTTAGACGTGTGTACACACGCACCGCTCCATGGGGAATGCAATTAATATGCACTGCAAACATGAGCCAATAAATGAAGCTGAAGAATTGCCATTTTCAATGGCAAAAAGTGTATTAAAAAATAAAAATTAAGATTGTTTTCTAAAAGATAAACTGAGAGCACAAACCAGTAGCCCCAGCCCAGCCCCAGAGAGGCAGGCCAGTCCTGGCCTCTGATGGGCCAGAACCTGGCTAGATTGTACATGTGCCCTTCCTGGCTCCCTTTCTACACCTTCTAGAAATCAAAGAGGTGGATGGGACCAGGTTGTCTTCCCAAGCTGACAAATTGTGAATAAATTCATTTTTTTTTTTTGGACTTTTCTTATATCCTTTTCTTTTATGAATTTAGGACAGCGTCTACAGGGTCTCACTACATAGATTGGACCATCACTCATAGTGATTCTCCTGTTTTCAGCCTCCCAAGTGCTGGGATTACAGGCGCACGCTACCACACCCACCAGCGTGGCCCAGGGTCAGAGCCAGCATGGCATACTAGGGATCAAACCCCAGCCGATGTGCTCTGTCTATGCAGGCGCTTTCGTCTGCTGAGCTACCTGGCCGGCCCTTTGCTTGTATTCTTGATGGCAGGAAGGCAAACAAATCCTGACAGAGTCTCTCAGAGAGAGACAGACACACAGACAGATACACAGACACGCCAGGTCCCCTAACTCCCCATGAGGCCACGTACCCCAGTGCTCCAAAGACCTCCCGCTATTCCCAACTTCTCCCCCAACCCCTTTCCCACACTGGGGATTGAACCCAAGGCCTTTTCACTGAGCTCCCTTCCTAGTACTTTTCTGTTTAATCCTTTGAGGTAGGATCTCATTGAGTTGCCGCATTGCCTGGCAGAACTTGAGCTTGCAATCCTCTGGCTCAGCCTCTCAGCTCTCAGGTCGTCAGGTTTGTGCCACCAGGACCAGCTCAACTCCTCAAAGCTCTCAGGAGTGCCAGCCTGGGCTGCTAGGCTGAGGTCCGCCTGGACAAGGCCAGCACGGGTGAAGCAAGAGGGGTGTACCTAACAAAGGGAATGTTATGCAGCTGTGAAAATAAGTGTGGGGTTGGTGCACAGTACAACGCAGGGAACCCTTGAAAATGCTGGGCTAAGTGGAAAAGGGCAGGCAGGAGCGCACCCTGCTGTGTGGTGTGAGATGCCCAAGAGGGCAGAGCCGCAGATGCCCAAGAGGGCAGAGCAGTGCCCAGCAGCTGGCAGGGAACAGAGAGAACAGGAAGTGGATCCCTTTGAGGGTCAAGGAAATGTCCAGAGTGACAGTGAGGCAGCTCTGTGAAGAGACCGGAAGCTACTGGTGACTGCCGTGAGCTGGTGAAGTCTCGGTCACATGAACTTCGTGCCAGTAAGAAACTGCAAAAGCAACGCAAAGCAGAGAACCTGTCCAGCTGCAAAGAAACGAAAGGCAGGAGAAGCCAGAGCCCCATGGACCCACGCGGCCTGCGGTGACCACTGGGTGGCTGCAGACAGCTGCCAGGCAATGGAAACTAAGTCCTCCCGACGGTCTGCTGAGTCTGGAGCCCAGAATATCACCCCGGGGCTGGCTGAGTACGGGGCACCAGCTGTGGAGTGACTGATCCAGGATGTTGAGTGGCTGCTGCTCCAAGCCACCACGTCGTGGTGACCACCAGTGACAGCAGCATGGCACCCCTGGCCTGGTACAGCTGGCCGCAGTCACCGAGGGAATGACTGTAGCCTGGATGGAGAAGAGTCTGAGGCAGGAGAGGCACAGGAGGATAGAGGAGCCAAGGGCTGAGCCGCTGGGCCACTTCATGGCCAGGGACAGAGAGGAGAAGCCGCAGGGCCCAAGGAGGAAAGGACAGCAGCACCGGGTTAAGTCCCATCCTGGCCCAGGCAACAGAACCCACTCGGAGGATCAAGGTGAGAGCGGTGTGTCCAGAGTCCCAGCAGCCAGCACGATTCTCCTTTCCACAACAGATGCTGCTTGGAGAATATTGCGTGGCATGAAGAATGCAGACCCACACAGGCGCCACACATTTTCTCCCCAGCGTGTAGAATCCTAAAAAGATGGCACAGGGTAGAGGGAGGCGGTTGATAGAAGACAAGAGGAAGGGGACAGGGGGCTGGGGGCCACTGTGACATCATCCACGGGGAGCCCTCCGACGTGGAACTAGGGCGGGGAGGCTGGGCTCGGGGGAAATGAGGAAGGAGGCGGCGGGCACCCAGGAGTCTGTGACCGCCCACTCACCTCTGCCACCCACCCCCAGGGAAGCTGTGGGGACGTCCCTGGCAACCTCCAGTACTGCTGGGAAAGGCAAGGGCACGGGCACTGGGCTGAGACGCAGGGACAGCTGTCTCTGCCCATGCGGGCCCCGGACCCAGGACCCAGCCCCACCGCAGCTCTTTCTGCTGCCACACAGGAAGCAATGTGATGTCTCAGTGGGGCCTGCCCACGCTCTGTCCCAAACAGCAGTGCTGGTGATGGCTCCTGTGGGCAGTGATGCCGCCTCTGTGCTCGATGGCAGGGCAACATGGAGGGGTTCTCACTTCCTGCCCTCTGCCAAGGCATGCACGAGGTGGGGATGGCACAGTTGCTGACTGAGCCAGCCACCAACGCCAGGAGGACAGGCATGGCAGTGAGGGCCAGATGCGCAGAGCCCCTCAGCCTCTGGACAGCGATGGACCCTTTAGAACGCAGTGCCCACTGGCCCCTGCGCAAAGCGGGACTTGTGTCACAGCCCGGAGCAGTCACAGAGCCACAGACGGGATGGAGAGGATCTGTCTCTCCCCTTCTTTTTACTTGGAGTCCAGATATTTAAATCCAAACAAGAAATCCTTTAAAATGAAAGGCCTGAATGTAAAACAGCAATAGATAATTCACAGGAAGAAGGGTGACATGGGGTGAGGATTGGAGAAGGTGCCAGGCACGGGTGCCCGGGGCCAGGGCCAGCGAGCCTGGGGGAGGCGCTGCTCCAGGAGGATAAGGCCAGGCAGGCAAGGCCAGCTCTGGGGCGTGGCGGGAGGCCATGCATCCCCATCTGGTGGCTTCTATTTTCTCTGTAAAGTGGGAAGCTCAGTTATGTGCAGAAAGGGAAGGGGGTGTGTGTGAGGCAAGCAGAGGTGGTAACTGGTGGTAGCTGAGAGTGAGCAATAACGGGGGCACCACAAGGGCAGCTCAGGGCAGCTCAGGGCAGCTCAGGGCTGCCACCGCCACCATGGAACCAGAGCAGGGTGGACCTGGTGGGTTCTTTTGGAGCAGAGAGAAACAATGTACAGAATGTCTGCAGTGGGTGTGGGCGTCCAGGCCTTGTCATATTCGGGGTTGAGGTTTGTCAGATGGTAAAGCAAGCTAGCAAGTTTAATCTGTGAAGGCCTCACTGATGTGAGAGGAGTGAGAGGAAGGAAGGAAGGAAGGAAGGAAGGAAGGAAGGAAGGAAGGCAAGCAGGCAGGCAGGAAGGAGGGAAGGAAGAGAGCGAGTGAGCAAGCAGAGAGCTGATGCAAGGGTATCTTGGTCCCGATAGCTACAATTTAAGGGAGGAGAGGTTCATTTGGCTCATGGTTTCTGTGGGCGCAGTCCCTGGCTGCTGGCTCTCAGGAAGGAACAGCCTGGCAGAGGGCCTGGCGGAGACAGCTGTGCACCCCACGACAGCCAGAAAGCAGAGCAGAAGAGAGGAGCTGGGCACAGATTAGACTCCAGGACACACCACCAGCCAGGCCCTGCATCTAGCCCCGAGCTCCTCATGGTGAGTCCCCTGTGAGCACAGCACCCCCGAGAGTGAATCTCTCAAATACATGGGGCTCTGAGGACATTTTGAATTTAAACCGGAAGTGTGGGCTGGCCAAATAGCTCAGTGGGCTGAAGCTTCTGCTTAGGCAGAGTGCAGTGGCTGGGGTTCGATCCCTAGTGTGCCGTGCCTGCCCTGCCCCTGGGGCACACTGAGACAGCAATTGAGACTGGCTGGCGTGGTGGTGCACACCTGTAATCCCAGCACTTGGGAGGCTGAACACAGACGGATCACTGCAAGTCTGATCAACATAGTGAGACCCTGTAGGCCCTGCAGACCCTTACAAAATACTAAAAAAATAAAAATAAACTGTAAGTGTGGGCGAAGCAGAAGCTACAGAGCCCCACGCTGGGGGCTGGGGCAATAAGCAGATTGCAGAGGGCCGGGTCACACCCGCAGGGCTGCTGCTGCCGGTGTGACGGTGTGACAAGCATGTTTCTGAGCCGTTATTTCCCAGGGGCTATAATGGGCTAAAAGGCCCAGCACCTTGGCCAGAATGTGATAATGAAAACCACACAGCCAGGAGGCTGAGCTCTGAGGGGCTGGTGAGTTTTGTATTTGGGGCTTTGCACTGATGCACAGACCCCAAGCCCACACCTACAGGTTCCTCCTGGGGCCTTGAGGAAGTGCAGCTGAGGAATCCTGGGTTTGAAGATTTCTTAGTGTTGCGGTCTGCCCATCCCTTCCTATCACAGAAGCCATGCACACAGCCCAGCAGCACGAAGGTGGCTTTAAGATCCTTTTAGAACTCTGGCTCCTGCCCGGTTCCACGTAGAATACAGCATCCTCTGGCCTTCTTGCGAGGAGGAGGTGGGGGCAGTGAGGAGCCTGCAGTGTCCCAGGTGCCTTGCTGTCTCCAGCAGGCCTTATCTTGCCCTCTGTGCCACCGCAGTCACTAGCCCTAAGGCTTCCAGCTGTAACCAGAGAAAAGTCCAGGGAGTTTCGGCATTCCAGTCTGGCTCAAAGGGCAAGACAAGGACAGCCTTGTATGTCCTCTAGAAACAGTTTTGCATTTGTGGTCCCCGACAGACGCTGACTCTGGTGCCCATGGGCCCTCTGTCCCCAGCTCCACATAAGGAGCAGGAGCAGTCAATAGCAATGACTTCCAGGGACAGAGACGGATAACAAGAGCACTGCCCTGAGCTGGCAGCCTGAGGTGACGCCAGCTCCTTGCTGGGGAAGCTGAGACTGAGCCCGGCCTGCCTTGCCCACTGCCCTGTGCGCACCCTCTGAATATCATGCCTCACCTGGGACTCATGAGACCCCTTAGACACTAATCTAGGCTTAGCAACCCCAGGCATGTTGTCCCCCATCTTGGGCACTTTTCCTTCATTGCTCAGACAAATCACCAGTGCCCAGAATTAAGGAAGAAAAGGTTTAGCTAGCTCATGGTTTGTGGAGGTTCCAATTTGTAACCAGCTGGCTTCAAGGCAGAGCGGCACATGGCAGAGGGCAGCAGTTCATGGTGGCAGAAAACAGCAAAGCAGCCAGAGACAAGGGGCCAAAAGGCCAAAAGGGAGCAAAATCCCTTATACCTGCCCCGGGGCAGAGTAGCACTCACACGGTCATTCCCGACGGGAGCACAAATCAATCACATTCTCTCGAAGCTACCCCATGACTGCATGAGGCTTTGGGGGGACACCTAGACACACCATAACATCCTCCTTCTTGGTTAGATAGCTCAGGGTTGTAGCAGTGTGACCGTTTCCTGACTGCCGGAGGCCAAGTAGACCTCGCTTTGCACAGCCAAGCCTTACCTGATGTTCTTTCTGCTTTTGTTTTTGTGGTTCAGGTTTTTTTTAAGACAAGGTCTCACTGTGGGCTGCAGAGTCTAGACCTCCCAGCATCTCCTACGCCAGCCTCCCAGATGGTGGGATCACAGTGTGTGCCGCCATACCCAGCCTCTGGTTTCTCTTTGAAAAAGACATCAACACAAAATAGAGGTGGAAAATAGTAATAAACTGAATGTATTAGACTTAATGGAATGAGTTGAAAAGACTGTTGCCACTGAGGTGCCAGCCTTCATTTTACTTGGTTACTTGACATACATCCGACCTGAAGCAGTTCCCACCCAACCCCTTTCTTCCCCCCACAACCAGGGATTGAACTCAGTGCCTTGCGCTTGCCAGTGAAGTGCTTAGTCTACTGAGCCATCAACTCCTTTCTCCACAGAGGAAACACAGGAACCATGGGACAAGCCACCGGTAGGCAAGGTAGAACTGACTCTAGAAATACACAAATGACGGCCCTTCACATTTCTTTTTTTTTTTTTCTTGTTCATGAATTTTATTTAATATATTGCACATTATTTTTCCATAGTTATACACATTCATAGTATAAATAATCACAAAAGATTATAATACAAACTGATTTCTTGCGTGAGTCTTGCTTTCAACTCTCAAATATCTTTTCTTTTTTTTTTTCTACAGTTTTATTGATAAACAGATAGCAATGAGACAGTTTCAAATCAAATCGGAGGTACAGTTTCAACAAATAAAACACTGCATATATTCTTCTTAGTGGTTAATTGCTGTACAAGATGCAGACTTGTGATCCTATTTACAAATACCATTAGAACAAATCATTCTATTCATTAAGACAATGCAACTATATATCTACCCCAACCACTTTGAATACACAGATACAGAATGGACATTCATCGGTGTACCCCATTTTTCCTAAGT